>NC_056067.1:17036851-17341111 GCF_016772045.2 Ovis aries | reverse complement strand
GTCTTTTCCAAAGAGTCAGTTGTTCGCATCACGGAGCCAAAGTATTGGAGCTTCAGCTTCAGCATCAGTTCTTCCAGTGAATATTCAGGACTGATTGCCTTTAGGGTTGACTGGTCTGATCTAAAAGCTCTAGTTGTGATCATTTTTCCTGCCTTTATACCTTTGAGGGTGCAAGATGCCCAGCAGGGGATTCCAAGATTATCCACATGTGGAATTTTCCAGCACAAGCCCTGCAGTCAAGATGTTTTACATGGTTGGTCCTTGGTTTATTCCCATTCTCAAGCTCTCAAATAGGGCTAAGAATCATGTGATTTGGACAGCTTCTCAACTTAGCACAGAAATGAGAAACTGCTCTGTGTTAAACGAGATGCATCTCCTCATCTTCCTGTACTCACAGCTGGACCACACCTCCTATAACCTCTTGTAGATAGGTGAGGCTATGAGCTTGGTTCTAATGAATAGAATGTGAGCAGAAGTGATGTGTATCACTTCCAGACTCAGCTTGTGAAAATCTCCCTAGGTATTCTTCATGATTTTCCTTTTGGCTTGATGCAGATAAACATGGGAACTTTAGAAGCTGTGTTGTAAGGTGGCAGAGCCACGAGGAGGGGAAGGACCCTGGGTACCAGAATCGCTCTGGGAAGTGAGCTTCATGGCTACCAGGAATTCCTGTTTGGGGCTGTACACAAGCTAGGTTGTGTTAAGTCACTGGGGATCTGGGGTTGATCTGTTACAGTTATTTCTTTAACAGTGGATTTTTATGAACTTCAGATAACTTTTCCATGCGTGGATCCATCTGTGTTTTATAAAAACTCTGGGTGGCAGTCTGGGAATGGCATCTTACAGGTGACAATGCTTGTCCTACCTTAAGTGGTTGGCAGGAGAACAGAAAATGGTTCTAAGAAGAGCAGCTTGATGTGGATGTGAAGAGATTATGATGATGACTCTTTCCTTGGCCCTGGCCCCCTTCCTATAGCTCACACATGTCTGTAGTTAGAGCTCATCCTTGGGACTCAACACCCACCTTCTCACCCTCTCTGTCCCCAGTCCTTTCCCAGTGAAGCCTCTAGGAGCTCTGCCTCTGTCCCTGGTGCTGAATCCAGTGGGGTTTAAAGGGCCTTGACACCGAATCACCCTGGACTTAAACCTGAGAACCGGGCTTTACTTCTAAACACTTGTTCCCTTGGAAAGTCTTTTAACCTCTCCAAATGTTAATTTCCTTATCTGTAAAATGGAAAACTATACTTTCCTCATGAAAGTGTTGTGAAGATTAATATGGAGAAACCACTGGTGCAGTAGAGGTGTCGTTTTCTACCCCTTCCCTCCCTACTTAAAAATTATGGAACCATCTCATCCCCTCCCTCCCCTCTCACCAAGAATAGCAGGTGAACTGAGGACAGTTCACACTTCGGTGAACACTGACTTCAAGGGTCAGCTCTATCATTCACTGAGTTTGAGTGGATTAAGAGGAAAAAGTGAACAGATTCTAAAGAGACTGCCTCTCATAATTCTAGCTGCTATAGGCTACAAAGAGCTACAGAATTTTCTAACATCTAAGGGAAATAGAAATTTGAGGGAAAGTATTTTTTTGTTGTTGCTGTTCCTGTAGTTTCTTCATTCATAAAATAGGGCGGTGGCCGGTGGTTGGTGGCAACTTGGTTTTTTCCAACCCCATTGAAAAAGGACACCTTTTAGTATTCTCACCACTCGTGGGTCCTCTTCTTTGTAAAGATTTTGCCAACTAAACACACTGTGCCTATTAAGGAATAACTAATTCATTTCCCCAATTTTATTAATAAAAGACATTTAGAAGTGATTGTGCAATAAAAACAGTATTAAGCTTCCCAGTTTAATGAGGTGGCTGATGCTTTAGTTAGTCTGTGTGGCCTCATTATCAGCTAATGTGTGGATTCCCTTAGGTTTTCTGAATTTTTGCCAGGGATTCATGGAACCCAATGCTACTTCTGTGAACCTCAGTGCAGGACTCATTGCTTTCAGTGGGCTCTCAGGATCCTTCAAGCCCTGACATGATTCTGTTGAGCTCTGATATACCTGGAGCAGGGAGCAGAATGGCCTGGGAGAAGAGGAAGGAGAGGAAGCTGCTGTGGAGAAGCAACATGTACCTTGGGGATCGGAATTGAAGGGACATCCCCTGGCATTTAGTTTAATGCACACCTGGGATATGGAATGTACAATCCATACTATTCCCTTCACAAAGGATGTAGCAAGTCACACACACACACACACACACACACACACAGAGAGAGAGAGAGAGAGAGAGAGAGAGAGAGAGAGAGAGAGAGATTGGAAAACTGGTTTATTAATGAAAACATGCTTGCCAAGGAAAATAGTTGCCTCCCTTTCTGTCAACATTCTCTCGCACACAACATAGGAAGCTGACTTTCAGTAAGAAGGATGTTTGGTGGGTATAAAACTGCTGCTGCTGCTAAGTCACTTCAGTCGTGTCCGACCCTGTGCGACCCCAGAGATGGCAGCCTACCAAGCTCTTCTGTCCCTGGGATTCTCCAGGCAAGAACACCAGAGTGGGTTGCCATTTCGTTAGTTAGGGAATTCATAATTTTAATGGCATTGTCTTCAAACTATGATGGCTGTTGGGATATAACTTCTGGGAGGTTTTATTCAGGCCCTTTCAGGAATGGAGACCCCTTCTGTCCCAGGTCGTGCTGGAAGCAACCCACCCATGCTTTACCTTTGGGTTCTGCCCTCCACTTGACCTCCCAGCAGGGACCCCCCCCCCCACCGAGATACTCAAGTTGCTGCGGTTCCTACCTGCTTGGTGGGGTTCAGTGAAGCTTCTCTTAGTAAGGGGAAGCACTGGCTCCTTCCTCATGCGGCTGGCCTCCTTTTGTAATGTCAGTGGGTTTCAGCCTCAATGGTGCCACCTCAAGTTAGGATGACAGGCATTCTGTATTTGAACTGATGTCATCCTGACATCAGAGCCCATTCTCTTGACCACAACCCTATCCTGCCTTTCTAAGGCACCTGGCCCTTGAACTCTAGAGGCACAGCTCCACTTAGCCTGCCCTGTTCAGAAAGCTCAGCCAGGGGGCCAGGGACCTGGAGCAGGAGGAGTCATCCCCCAGGGTGGTCTGATCTGGCCTCGGCTCTGCAGTCTCGGTACAGCAGAGCATCTACTCTCCTCCCAAGGTCTCGGGGCTCCGTCGCTCCCCTGGTTTATGAGCTGAGTAGGTGGAGGCCCTGTCTGACCTTTCCAGTCACTTTTCTCTGCTCATCACTGTAGCTGCTACAGAAAAATGAACGTCTTTTATGTTTTTCCAGCTGCCGAGAACACAGCAGCTGTTGGTGAGGACTAGATGTGTGATCTTCTGTGAGCCTGGGACCTCACCCTTCCTGCAGCCTGCCACTGCCACAGCCCACATGCTGAGCAGAAGCCTGGTGCGACTTCCCCTGGGGCCAGGACTAAAGCTCCCCAAGAAGGAGAGAAGCCCAGAGGGCTACACAAGACCCACAGTAGCCATTTAACTTTAAATCTGCTGCCAGCAGCCTGGTCTCCTCTCTCGCTCTCAATCCCAGCCATTACCCTGATCTTCCTGGCCAGCTCACTCTGCTCCTGACCCCTGCTGCTGTCTCCCAGACCAGGCACAGCTCTCCTACCGCCAGCGCTCAGCGTCCTCATATCCTTCCAGGCTCACCCTCTCCCTCCCATGGGCTCTGCGGGGGATGAACTGCCCCTGCCTGGTTCATTTTATGATGGGTGTTGTGTGTTTCTCTCCTGTATTGTGGCCCCTTAATTTCAGTCTTGGGCTCTGCTTATTTGGAGGCTTTCTTCTCCTAAAAACAAAACAAAACAAAACAAAACAAAACAAAACAAAACCCAACACCACCACAAGGGACTATTGTCCGTATCTTGAGAAATTGTAGAACCCTCCTCTTCTTTCTGCACTGCTGGGTACATTTCTTGTTCCCACCCAAATGACCTGCCAAAGTGAGAATGTTAATTTATCTGAGTGGGAATATGCCAATATCACCCTGCAATAAAGGTGCTGGCACTTAGAATAAAACTCGAACTCCTCATGATCTGGCCCCATTCACCCTGACCTCATCTCCCGTCTCTCCTCATCGCCAGCTAAGCTCGGGTCACACAGCCTGGCCTCTGGTCCTCAGGTGTACCAAGCCTGCTCCTGCTCCGGCCTTTGCACCCACCATTCCTTCTGCCTAGAGTACTTGCCCTGCACCCTGGCAGACTGGCTCCTTCCCAGCATGTGGGCTCAGCTCAGCTCAGCTCCGCCTTCTCCCTCTTGTCCACACTCCCCAGTGTCTCTCTATTGGAATATATTTTCCTGGTACATTCTTCCTGCTGCACTTACTAGTTTCAGGAAGCCTTTCTTTAAAAAGTTAGTTTCACTTTGTTATCTTCATCCTCCACTTGGGCGGGGATCTTGCTCATCTTGCTTTGCTGTATCCTTAATGCCCAAGAGTGCTGGGTTCACAGGAAGCACTTCACTTCTGATGAATGAATAATAGTGGGGTGATCACACACCAGTATCATCTGCAAATGTCTGTCCTTCCCCTGTTTGGGGAGTTTCTACCCCAGCAGCCCCTGTCTTGCCTTTAGCATGGAATATCCCTGGTGGCTCAGTTGGTAAAGAATCTGCCTGCAGTGCAGGAGACCTGCGTTCGATCCCTGGATTGGGAAGATCCCCTGGAGAAGGAAATGACAACCCACTCCAGTATTTTTGCCTGGAAAATGCTATGGACAGAGGAGCTGGGCAGGTTACAGTCCATGGGATTGCAAAGAGTCAGACCCAACTTAGCGAATAAACCACTACATGTGAATGAAATGAACTAAAGGGCCCCTCACCCACTAGATTACCTTCTAAGGGGACAGACCAAGCTGTGTGTTTCTCTGACTCCCCAGCATCTTGAAGCTGTTCAAGGCACCTGCTGAATTGAACAGAATCCTTTGAAAGTATTGCGCCCACTTTGGTAATTGAGGAAGAAGGGCCTGTCTGGTCCTTTGAATGTACCTTGTTGGACAAACTCACACCTGGCGTTCTCATTCTCAGTTGTGGGTTCCAGGTCATGAGGGTGCAAAGGCTGCATCCTGCACACTAGATGTGTTGATGGAAATGCGGAGAATCTGCCTAACGTGCAGAGTGTCAGAGGAGCGGCACCGCATCCTTCTGACACTTGAAAATTGCAAATTTGAAAGATTCCTTCTCACTTGTCAGGAGTCCAGGCCTCCCCTGCACAGACGGCTCCCAGGCCTCACTCCTCCAGGTGGGATTTCCCACTGAACTGAGCCAGCCCCCCGGTATCTTTGAGACCCACTGTTGGCACAGCAACTCAAGCGTCCTAGGCACTTGGTTTCAGAGTGTTTTATCAGGACTCTTTCAGGTACAAGTGACTTTAAAAAGGAATATATTGGTTCAAGCATAGAGAAGATGTTGGGTAGGGGTGGCTGGATTCAGGGGACTCTGTATGATTCTTCTTATGGGGTTTCCCCATGTGGCAGCTGTTAGGGGCAGGGTAGCCCCGAGAAGCCTTAACATCCTCCATCTAGTTCAGCTGTCCAAATGTTGCTCAATCCATTTTCACCGCCCCCTTTTTCATGTTCCTTAAATCAACCAGGCATATTCTTGCCTTAGGATATTTGCACTATTTCAAGTGCCCAGAAATCCCTTCCTTCTCTGCTCCACAGCTGTATGTGTTAGTTGCTCAGTCGTGTCTGACTCTTTGTGACCCCATGGACTGTAGCCCGACTGGCTCCCCCGTCCCTGGGATTCTCCAGGCAAGAACACTGGAGTAGGTTGCCATTTCCTTCTCCAATGCATGAAAGTGAGAAGTGAAAGTGAAGTCACTCAGTCGTGTCCAACTCCTAGTGACCCCATGGACTGCAGCCCACCAGGCTCCTCCGTCCATGGGAATTTCCAGGCAAGAACACTGGAGTGGGGTGCCATCGCCTTCTCTGAGGACCTAGTAGAGTCATGTCATATAGTAGTTGCTCAATTTGTTGGGTGAATGAATGAAGCGGAAAGAAATTAATTCAACATCCACACATTGGAAACACAGCAGTAAACAGAGCAAATTAAAAACTCAGCCCTTTGGGAACCTCACTTTATGGTTGGCGAAGGCAGAGAATAAGTGAGATTTTTAGAAAGTACTAAATACGTGGAGTTTCAGGTGACAACAAGTGCTGGGCTGGCAGACATAGCAAGTGTCCCCAGTTTAGATGAGACCTAGTTCCTTTTGTATGCTGAGAACCTGACAAGGATGGAGATGATTCTTGGCTCTTCTGCCGTTTTAATATTACTCTTTTTGAAAGGGAGACAGGATAAGCACGTTGCTAATGACAGTAATAAAGCATCTCCCAGATTTGTTTACAGGTTGTGTTTGCTTTTATTTTCATTTCCTTCCCGATTCAATTCAGGAGTGGGCGTGGGCAGCCCCCTGCCAGTCCACATTCCCCTGACATTTCCCACTCACATGGTGTAAATGAAGAAATATGCAAACAGGGCTGGGAGCTGCTGGTGTTTGGAGCCCCTCTCGGGGACGGCTGCTGCGTGAAGAAGAAGCGACCCAAACCAATAAGCGGGTATTGATTTGCATTGACATTAATGTCTCTTTGTATCGACACAAGTATTTTATCAAAACCTGCCTGGGGGGAACATCCATCTTCATACTGACTTAAATAGAAGATATTACAGTGTGGGCGTTCTATCTACATAGTGTAGACCTCTGCATACAAACACAGATGCATAATCAATATTTCATCATCAAATTATGATCTGGCTTTTGATGTTTTGCAAAAAGAATCTCAAGAAGTGCAATAATAATTTTGAAATGCAAAGACTGTTTTCCATTTTAATAAGAGTTGGGGGCTTCTGTTAGCCATCCTTGTGTGGGCAGTAGGAAAAGACCCCTCTGGCTAGAGGAGGGATATGGTGGGAGCATTTGTAGACCAGAAAGCTGCCTCAGTTTTGCTGCTTGAGGCTCAGTCGTGGACATGCTCTAGGCCTGTTCATTTATCTACCCTGTGGCCCCCATTGCTGGACCATATCCAGACCCTCTTCAATCCCTCTCATCACTTCCGCATACCCTTCGGCTAGCTTCGCTGTACGCTTGCCTCCAGTGGTCAGCAGGTGCCACTCTTGTGCTTCTGGAACCACTTTAACTGTGAGAGTTGAGAGCTGAAGGGACTGAGTTTTCGGTCCCCCTGGAGTGGTCCCCAGGCAGAGAGTGAGGAGTGGGCTTACGAAAGCCCAGCTCCCTGGGTCAAGTTCCCTGAGGTATCAGGTGGAAACTGCCCTGGGGGCTTTGTCTGATCCTGCTGCTGTTCTTCCCCTCCCCTACTTTCTTGCCTACTTCTGCTTCCCCCAGAGGGGACCCCCACGAGCACTTCATACTTGACGCTTGCATGGGCAGCCTTGTCTGCTCTAAGAAGTCTGACTTTACACAGGCCATTCATTCCCTGTGCCTATTTATGGAGTCTTTACTGTGTTCCAGGCACTATGGTAGCACTTAGGGACAGGACAATGAGGGAAGTACTGATAGATACGGCCCATATCTCTGTGTCAGGTTTGGTACTTTAGATGGACTATTAAAAAAAAAAAAAAAAGGAAATCTCACATGGACAGGAAATCAGAGGGCTCCAGGACCCTCACAATTCATTAGCACCACGCACCTGGTTCTTCCACCTCTCTGCTCAGCCAAGCATGGGGCTGGCTTCACCCTCAGGCTGGGAACAGGAGGCTGTGGCACTTCGAGCCGGCATCTCTTCTTGGGCCTTTCTCTTTAAAGCAGGGACTTTTTCCTAGGTCCCTGTCTTCCCTAGCAGGAAGACCTTTGTCTTATTGGCCTGATGAAGGTCACATGCCACTTCCTGAGCCTGTCCCTGGCAAGGGGGTAGAATTACCCTTGGACCAGTCAGGTCCACCCTGGGGCCTGGGGGTTGAGGTGGTTTCTCCAGAGGCTTAGGGGATGTTTGAGGGGGTGGACTGCTGAACGCAATGGCCAGAGTTCTGTTAGAAGAGAGGGAGGGTTGATGCTGGGTGGGAACCGCTGTTCCTCTGTCGCTCTGCCCTCTAGATTCCTTCCTGTACCTCCCTCTGGCCACCACTTAACACCCACTGTCTGTTTCTGCAGTTTGGTCTGTCTACATGGTGACGCCCCGAGGGCAGCAGTCTGTTTTGCTTACCCCTGTATCCCTATGAATAGCACAGTATCACACATATAAGTACACTCAGTAAATATCTGGTGAATAAGTGAACAGGAATAATAAAGGGACTGAAAGAGTGCATGAATGACCATCTGTGATTTGAAGAGCAGATGCGAAGAGACGGTGAGGCGGTTCCCCATCCCCCTCCAGTGGGGCGCGCCCTGGGATGATGGCAGGGCAAGTGGACTGCTCCCAGAAGAGGAGCTGGGACACAGCAGGAGGGACTCCCTCCTGGGCAGCGAGGGCCCTGGCTTTGGGTGAGAAAGGCTGGGGCTCCCCTGGGCTCTGACACCGCCTTTAGGTATTACCTCTCCTGCCTGGGTCTCACTACTGTCTTTCCAAAGATTTATTAATTTTTTCATTTTTGGTCGTTCTGGGTCTTCACTGTTGCGCTGTCTCTAGAGGGGGCTGCTCTCTAGTTGTGGTGCACGGGCTTCTCATTGCGGTGGCATCTCTCGTTGCGGAGCACAGGCTGTAGGCCCACGGGCTTGAGGAGTTGTGGCTCCTGGACTCCAGAGCTCAGGCTCAGCAGTTGTGGCTGATGGGCTTTGTTGCTCTGTGGCATGGGGATCTTCCTGGACCAAGGACTGAACCGCTGTCTCTTGCATTGCAAGGCAGATTCTTACCCACTGGACCATCAGGAAAGCCCCTCTTTTTTATACTTTTAATTGGAGGATAACTGCTTTACAATGTTGTGTTGGCTTCTGCCATACCAAAACAGCAATCAGCTATACATAAAATATATATATATATATATGCTCCCTCTTGAGCCTTCCTCCTACCAGCCCCCATCCCTCTCCTCTCTGTCATCAAAGAACACTAATCTGATCTCCCTGCATTATACAATGACTGCCCACTAACTATCTATTTTACACATGGTAGTGAATATATGTAAATACTACTCTCTCAATTTGTCCCATGGACCTCACTACTTTCTCGAGAGAAACTGGGAGGATTCGATCACTGACCAATTTGTTGGACACTTATTACGTGAAGATGGTAGGATCCTTGCAGGAAAAGCATAGGATGTGATGCAGGCATCTGGGGGGGATCTAGCTGTGGGGCTTAGAGCTGGGTCTTTAAGGTTGAAGGGTGAGGTTTGAGGGATGCACAGTTGGGCAGCTGGAGGTGGAAATGGGGACGCATTGCAGGCAGAGAGAAAAAAGCAGGGGGACAGACCGTGGGCAGGCTTGTTTGAGGGAAACAAGGCTGACCTGGCATGAACTAGGGGTGGGGAGTGGTACCTGGTAGGAGATGAGGCAGCGAGGTCAGTGGGAGCCCAAGCCAGGAGGCGGGACAGCGCAGGCTTTTGTGCTTTATTCTCAGGGTAGCAAACATTACTGGTGAGCCTGGGAGTGGAGGGGCGGTGGGGAGGGGAAGGCAGATGGAGGGTAGATGAGGTGAGGGGCTGCTGCAGTCTCCCAGCTGGAGGTGAGGTGGCTTAGAGCAGTGCAGTGACAATCACAAAGGAGAGAAAAGGCCTGATTGGAGAGGTCCTCAGGAAGCGATCTGGTAGCAGGGAGTCCGAGATTCTGTCTTGGCTTGGTGTCAAGGACACGTGCCCTGCCCTGCTTCATGAGCAGTATAAACCAGGCTCTCCTTATCCAGGATAGAAGCTTTCTTTCACCCTGTACCCAGGGAAGGAAGGGGTGAATCAGACATAATGCAGTTAAGAAATGTAATCAATCATGCTAGCTTAAATTAAATGCATTGTTCAAACGTGTTGCCTAACGTTTTTTCCATATCAAGCAGAGGCCATACCAGCACATTTTAAAGTATTGTTATTTGAAGCTGGAGAAAGGCATCCTCACTATTTTTGGTGAATGAGAAGGTTTTTTGAGGGGAGGGAATAAGGGAAATGTTTTGGGGCATAAGTTCTAGAAAAATGGACTTTTTCTAAACTCCGTCCAAAATGAGGTATAATGTCATGGAAAGTGTGTGGAATTTGGAGTTGGAAGGCCTACACTTGAATCCCACTCACGCTGTGTGACCTTTGGTAGGTCATTAGCCTCTCTGATTCTTATTTATTTATTTTTGCCTCTAAGATGGGGATGATAACAGTTGCTTCAGACGGTGACTCTGGGTATGAAATGAAATAGTTAGTGGAAGTGCTTTATCAGCTGCAAAGCACTATTAAATGAAAGGATTATTAAGAAAGTATTTTTCTTAAGGAAAAGACAAATAATTGGGTGATATTATTGAATTAATGTTAGTTAATTCATTAATTAATGTGTTAGCTAACATCTAAGGGATGTGTTAACGTCTTTATCCTTAGGAGACACGTGCCAAAGTGTTTGGGAGTGAAATGTTAAGATGTTTACAACATTCAAATTGTTCAGCAAAATCCAAAATTGCACAGCTCAATGCATTATCTGTCTATATGTACATCTCCATCTATTTATATCCATATCTATATATTGAAAGACATAAGGAAAATGCGATATAACATTAACCACTGGGGAATCTAGCTGAAGGGCAAGAGTGTTTATTAAGTTATTCTAAACTTTTCAGTAGATTTGAAAACTTTCAAAATAAAAAGCAGGAGGAAAAGCCACTTAAAACTGGACTGTAGATCTAAGTGCAAAAGGTGGAACCAGCACCTCAGGAGGCCACCAAAGGCAGTGTCTTCCTGCCCTTGGCCTTCAGTAGGGAAGGGCAGTCAGGGCACACTGGGGCCTGGCAGGGATGGAGTGGAAGGAAGAAAAGCCCCATTTCTCTTCCTGCTCCCTCCCGTCTCTTCCTGGTGCCTCCCACAGGATGAACCCACTCAGATGCCAAGGGCAGAGCCTGGTGATGAAATCTGTGGGCATCAGCCTCCAAGGGCATGAAGCTGGGAGTGCACGGCAGAGGACGAATACAAAGAGAGCGGAGAATGACCAGCTCCCTCCTCCTCCAGCAACGGGCAGGCAGATACTCATTTCTTTCAGTTCTCCTAAGGCTAAGTCACAGGAGAACGACATCGTCCTGACCAACACTTCACCTGGATTAAATCATGTGCTGCTGCGGCTGCTGACTTTCAAACCCCCCAAAGGAGTTCAGGGTGGATGGCAGAAATGAGGCACTCCGTGCTCCTTGGGGTGGGTGGGTGGGGCAGGGGGGACTTCAGATAGGTATTTTCAGGAGCTGATTTTATGAGCCCAAATCTTATATCTTTGGGAAATATATTCTAGAGAAGTACCAAAATGCTTCATGGTGAAGACTGCTCCTCGTGCCTAGGAAAAGCTTCACAAGACAAGTAGAAACCTTCTGGAAAAATATGTGCTTGATTGCAGGTACTCCCTCTTCTCCTGGTGGCTCAGCTGGTAAATAATCCGCCTGCGATGCAGGAGACCCTGGTTCAATTCCTGGGTCAGGAAGAGCCCCTGGAGAAAGGACAGGCTACCCACTTCAATATTCTTGGACTTCCCTGGTGGCTCAGATGGTAAAGAATCTGCCTGCAGTGCCGGAGACCTGGGTTCGGTTCCTGAGTCAGGAAGATCCCCTGGAGGAGGGCATGGCAACCCACACCAGTATTCTTGCCTGGAGAACTCCATGGACAGAGGAGCCTGGCGGGCTATAGTCCATGGGGTCGCAAAGAGTCAGACACGACTGAGCACCTAAGCACAGAGCCTCTTCCCCAGTATCATACATATACTGACAGGTTCCTGGACTCTTTGGAGCAGTCTCGCAGAGCTATCTGAGTGCTGTCTCCTGGGCTGCAGGCCTCATTTTGCCCCCAGTAAAACTCAACTTGCAACTCCCATGTGGTGCATTTTTTAAAGTCAATAGACATGATGCCAGAGACGACTGCAGCCATGCTGCCACCACGATGGAGGGAAGGCCAAGTGGGTGGCAGAGCAGCCGTTACAATTCTGTGCCCAGACCCAGTGGGTGTGGGGGTTTCCCACATGTACATGCATGCTAAATCACTTTAGTCATGCCTGACTCTTTGCGACCCCAAGGACTGTAGCTTGCCATTCTCCTCTGCCATGGGATTTTCCAGGCATGAATATTGGAGTGGGTTACCACGCCCTCCTCCAGGGGATCTTCCTGACCCAGGGATCAAACCTGCAACCCCTGAGTCTCCTGTACTGCAAGCGGATTCTTTACCGCTGAGCCACTGGGGAAGCCGGGTGTTTCCCACATCATCAAGCAATACTCTGACACCAGCCATGTGTCCCATAATTCCTGATGCTGCATCAGATCCCATAGGTTAAGGTTTCCATCCTCCAAGGCTGCCTCACATCCCACTTCAGATGCCAGTCACAGCCCAGCTTGCTCTCGACTGCCTGTAGGTCAGAGGTTCCAACAACCCCCTGCTTTGATTCCATTAATTTGCTGGAGTGGCTCAAAAAACTCAGGAAAAAAAGAGTTTACTTACTAGATTACAGGTTTATTATAAAAGGATAAAATACAGGAACAGTCAGACAGAAGAGATGCATAGGGCAAGGCTGAGAAAGGGCAGGGGACTTCCAAACCCTCTCCAGGCACAATACTCTCTCCAAATTTCCATGTGCTCGCTCTCTGAACCCCAACCTTGCAGGTTTTTATGGAGGCTTCATCACGTAGGCAAGGTTGATTAATTCATTGACCCTTGGAGACTGCACTCCATCTCCAGACTCTCTGCCCTCCTAGGAGGTTAGGAGTGGGGATGGGGGTTTGGGCTGTAGTTCTCCTGGCAACCAGCCTCTGTCCTCACTAACATAACAAGGCATCTCTATTGCTCTTATTTCTTGGGAGATTCCAAGAGTTTTAGGAACTCTGTGCAGGAAACAGGACCAAATAACATATTTCTGCATATAAATCACAGTATCACACTCTTACTAAGAGCCCTGACACTGTTGAACACCTGGGTCAAACTGGGTCACCTGCTGCCAGGCTTCTTCATGTGTGAGGAGGTCTTCCATTATGAAGCCCCTTGGCTGGACATCTGGTCTCTGGCTCCCAGGAGCATCCTAACTAAGGAACAAGTTTAAGTGGCCTCCTTGTCCCATTTGCCTTAGTCACATTCTCCTCCTCCCCTTCTAGAATTTCCACCCTGGTGGCAATGAGAGCCACAAAACAAAGACAGCAAGGGAATAGGCAATAAGCAAGAGAAAGGCATTGAGAGGAGATCTGGCGAATCAGAAGAGGAAAACGTAGAAATACGCTCTGTATTGTAAAACAACTGTACTCCAATAAAGACCAGTTAAAATAAAGAAATATGCTCTATTGTTTGGTGATAGACATACAGGGCACTAAGCTAGTGGATTTAGGAGACATTGCTGTAGCCTGTGTAGCAAATGCTGTCAGTTCCAGGCCAGACCTCCCAGGTCCCCTAATCAACTGTGCACCCATCTCCCAGCTTGTATAGGCTCTTTTCCCACCTGTGACCTTCAGGGGACGGTCCTTGTGCCTTAGAGCTGCATCCCTTCTGCAGAGAGCCTGAAGCACCCAAGGTGGCCGTTAGCCAATGTCCAGTCCCTGTGAAAACAAACAAGCCTCGCATCCTCTATCCCAAGGCTGGACAAACCTGGAGATGCCATCTGTGCCTAGGCCCCTCTTGTGACCAGGCTGCATCTGGGATTTCACCTCAACTGCTTTGGATTACACCAAACTGGTTTGGCTTCCTCCCCTTCCCATCCTGCTCCCCACCCCACTCTGTTGCCTCCAGGGAACACTGCGGGCGATGACGGTGTGAACCACCTGGCAGAGGTTTCTGGAGTCTTTGTACCTGGGAGCCCTGGCCAGCACCAGCCTGTGGTCTCTCAACTGCCCTTGACCTTAGCACAGACCTCCCTCACTGCCCCTCCTCTGAGGTGGAGCTGCCCAGGCCTGCTATTGCCCAGCCCCTGACCCTCTCTCAAGTACTGACTTCATTTGCAAGTGTTTTTTTCTCACCATAATGTCATTAACTCCAGGAGGGACCTGAAAGCCAGGCATTTATCTGACAGTGATGTCTCTCCTGCTCGATGCGGTTTCTGCAGAGCGAGAAGCAGTCAGGAAGTCACAGAAGGAAGGGGACGTCTGCTCCAATACAGATGTCTTTAACATTTCCTGCTAAAGCTTCTCCCTTCACAATCCGTCCTTGCCCTTTGCTGACCCCGGGACATGCTACGACCTTGAGCTTGGCAGAGTGTGCCACCAACGTTACTTCCCTGATTACCCATTTTGGTCACTAATCTGGGACTATATCAGTGGTTCCCAATCCTGAATGCTACTTAGAATCCCCTGGGAGCTTTTCTAAATGCACCTACCCCCACTGTCCTCCCCCATGGATCACTGGGCAGGGGGCTCAGGCATCAGCATTTTTCTGGCTCCCCTCCCCAGGTGACTGCAGTGTGCAGCCAGGACTAAGAACTGCCGCTGTGCAGGAAGAAGTGTGTCCTCGGGGAGTCACTGCTAAGGGACCAGGATTCTCTCCATCTGGGGTCATTGGTCACCTTTGTTCTGGGTAAGAGGCTGCCGGATGCTCCTGGCTTCTTTCCTGCTGCTCTCCTAGGTCCTAGCTCTACTTTGTAAAGTGTCTGTTTCTTTAAATAATCAAGTTAAGGGCTTCTCTGAAACTGTGAGCATTTCTGAAGATCGTCAATTGTTGGTCACCACAATATCCAAGGAAGCAGAGTCTGGGGATGGATATGGGGAGGAGGGCATTCTTCCCAGTGTCAGGTGGCATCTGAACTTATGCTTTGATGGAAACTTGTGTCTTCCTGATGAGCAGAGGAGCAGAGACTGTGCTAGAGGAAGGAGGGCCTAACAGGGAGGCTTAGACACTCTGCTTACAGACTTTCTTAGAACATGCTGGTTTACTTTTTTGAAGGGCCTCATGCTCAGCTGCTAAGTCATGTTCAACTCTTGAGACCCAATGAACTATAGCTGCCATGTTCCTCTGTCCATGGAATTTCCCAGGCAAGAATACTGGAGTGGGTTGCCATTTCCTTCTCTAGGGGATATTCCCAACCCAGGGACCAAACCCTTGTCTCCTGCATTGCAGGTGGATGCTTTACCACTGAGCCACCTGGGAAGACCTGTGAAAAGCCTAGTGGATTGCAAAGATTGCTTTAAAAAAAAAAACAAAACTCAGTTTATCACTTAGACATCAGACAGAAATATTTTACCAACGCAGTCAAAAGTGCCACTCTGAACAACAATTTAGCCTTTTAAAAATTATCCTCACTTTCCTGTTCTTTTCATCTATATTCAGGGAGAAAAAAGCAAAGCTTGATCTTCAGCTGAATAACATAAACCTCCATTAATTACCTAGAAAGATTTGCTTTCCCCCCTCAGTCTAAACAGTTTAATGCCCTCTATCAAAGGCACAGGTAGTCTGAGGGAGTTTCAGATCACCTCCACCACCACAATTCAGGAAATTCTGACCCTTTAAAATAATTTTAGAGGACGTGTTAATTTCTTCCCTTTGATGGTTACCCTGTGGATTCTCATATTTTCCTTTCTCTCATGTCTACCAGTTAGGAAAGATGCTGCTTCTTTATTTGATTAAAGATACTTTATCCAATTCTTGGCTTACATAGAAAAATAAAATCACTTATTTGAGCCTATGTAGAAAAAATAATCATTTGACAAATGGTATCTGCCACTTTTTATCAGTTTGGTGGGGGAAGGAGTGAACACATGCAACATTTATGTATTGTATGATACCAGGTCATCTAGCCTCTTGACCCTCAAAAACATTTCTGAGTTGGAGTTATGCACCACAGAGAAATAATTGCCATTTTCTGGTGCACAGACACCAGGTGTTACTATGACCCTTGTCCCATTGCCTGTGGTTCTTTCCTTATGCATTCATCCTTCTTCTAGATCAGTGGGTTTCAATTCTGTCTGCCCAGAACTTGGGGCTTAAAAATATATGGGTGTGTAAGCCCCCAGCCACAGAATTGGAAGTTCTGATTCAATTAGCCTGGGAGGCAGCTTGGCCAAGGTATACACCATAGTTCCCTAGGGGACTATAACATGCAGGTGGGTTTAGAACATCTGTGGTTGACATCAGCTCATTCTGGTAGCAACACTACCTCCTTCACCTGGTACCCCAGCACCTGCCACAGAGTCTGGTACATGACAAGCATTCACAAGTCTGCTGTGAATTATATCCCAAATGGAAGCTGGAATCCTGATACCACCACAATACCACCTCTTCTGATGTATTTCCCAGATGCTATTATTAAGCAAGGTGTCTTAGGGTCATCAATTCTAAAGAGGCAGGATTGCTGTCATACTAATGTGTCATGGTTCACTCTGGGTCACATTCCATTACTTGCAAACACTCAAAGACAATGACATAGCATTTAGCCTATAAAAATGAGTCAACATATTGAAAAGAATTATTAAGTCATTTAAAAAGGCACAGCAATAGATCCTAGACATATAAAGCCAAGCAGCACAAATATCAATAGTACCTAATTACTTTCATTCACCCAAAACTGTAGAGAACGCTACTCAGAATAAACACCCATTTCTTCCATGTGGCTTTCAGGCAAAATTTTGAAGTAGCTACCTGAATTCAAAAGCAAGCAGCTGAACTGTCAGTTTTTGGCCTCATTTTGGCTGGTTAGCTGACTGATGGACTGGTCGAGTCATGTGTTTCTTCATTTGTCTCAGGCATTTGAGCCTCTTCTTGGCTCTGGGCAGTGCCCTAAGCACTGGGAAACAGTGATGAAAACAGGCAGCTTGAATCTGATCTCCGGGAGTTCATATTCAGCTGCGGGAACTAGACAGAAGTGAATAGCATGCAATTCAGGTAACAACCGGAGAAGGCAATGGCACCCCACTCCAGTGCTCTTGCCTGGCAAATCCCATGGACAGAGGAGCCTGGTGGGCTGCAGTTCATGGGGTCGCTAAGAGTTAGACATGACTGAGCGACTTCACTTCCACTTTTCACTTTCATGCATTGGAGAAGGAAATGGCAACCCACTCCAGTGTTCCTGCCTGGAGAATCCCAGGGACGGGGGAGCCTGGTGGGCTGCTGTCTATGGGGTTGCACAGAGTCGGACACGACTGAAGCGACGCAGCAGCAGCAGCAGCAGCAGCAGCAGCAGCAGGTAACAACTGTCATGATGAAAACAAAGCAGGAGGGCCTAAATGAGGGGCCACTGACCTACTGAGGGGCCAGGGGTCCACTTCTGCCTGGTGGTCAGGGAGGGCTTCTCTGGGCGGTGACCACCGGGCAGGTGAGGTCTGAGTGTGAGAGTGCAGAATGTATTGGGGAAGGAGATGCAAAGGCATAGGCTGGAAGTGGCTGGTGGCTTGAGCAGCAGAAAGGCCAGGGGCTAGAGCTTAGCAAGCTAGGAAGGAGTGGTATGAAATGTGAAGTGGGAGCCTGATCACATAGGACTTTGTGCACCGTGGTAAGGAGTTTGTGTGCATGCATGCTAAGTCACTTCAGTTGTGTCTGATTCTTTGTGACTCTAGAGACTGCAGCCCGGCAGGCTCCTCTGTCTATGAGATTCTTCAGGCAAGAATACTGGAGTGGGTTCCATGCCCTCCTCCAAGGGGTAGGGAGTTTGGGTGGATGCAATTAAGATGGTCAATGATCTCATCAATTTTATGTGTAACAGAGTCGCTACCATAGAAGGGGGCTACAGTGAGAAGGTTGACTGTGTGAGTTTTGTAGCTCTGGGAAGCCATTCCATTGGGTCAAGCCAACAGAAATAATTACAAGAATTTTCTTTTCTTCTGGAGTGTCAGAATGGGAGTTGGGATGTTGTGCCAATTCACCTGAATGAAACACTCTTCCCCATAAATAGCCATATGGTTTGTCTTCTCTCTTCATGTAAACCTCTGTTCAAATGTCGCTTCCCCAAAGAGGCCTGTCCTCCCTACCACGCATCTCTCTCAATTCCCTACTCTCATTCTGGTGATCTTTACAAGTCTGACCACTATTGGATATTATACATCTGTTTATTTCGGACTTCCCCCTCCCCACTGGAATATAAGCCCTTGAGGTCAAGGACTTCATTTGTTTTGTTTTATATTTTTTGTTGTTTATATTTTGTTTTCTGCTATATTCCCAACACTCAGCATAATCTCTGGCACAACAAACACTTAGAAAATAAATTTCTCGGAATAAACACCATTGGATTTTTGCTGCATCCATTTAAGCATGAGGGACTTGGGAGAGTCCTAGGATTCTTGGGCTTCTATCTGCCAAGCATATTCGTGTCCCTTCTAATCTTTCTGCCTTAATCACCTTAAATGTACTGACAAGCACAATTGACCAATTAATAGCGCTTATGCTTTTGTTACATCATTTGTAATCCACGATGCTCTTTCTATTTGTAACGGTCTTTCAATTTTTCATGACCCAAAATGGAGGACGTACATAATGAATACAAATAGCAAATTGATTAAATGTAATGCATATTCTCCTGCTTGCTGGGTTTATGCCTGTTATTAATGACAGAAATCCAGCAAATTCTCATGAAAACACCGATGACATACAACCTTTAATGCAAGATGTTGGAGCACTAGGGGTCCTAAATTTTCCTAATTACTGAGCAACAGCAGACATTAATTTCCCAGACGGCAACCTTTGTAAATAAGAACATCAGCATGGCTGCTTTGTCCAAGTTCTTTTTTGCTGAACACAAAACCCATCACCCAATCCATTTTTATCCACCAGACTATTTGTGTTGTGTTTCAAAAAAAAAAAAAAAAAAACAGATACACTTGAGAGATTGCTTTATGAACAAAGTATAAAGGACACCACTTGTGCAAAATCAAATTTACTGTCTACTGAGGGACTGCATGTTTTTTGGAATGCTAATATACTATGATACAGATTTCACATAGCTTCAGCTGGTGGGCTGAGCATCAAAGCATCACAAAGGTGATAAAGCAAAACAAGAAAGAAGAAAGGGATTAGAGTCTGAAATGGAGAATATGGGAGAGGGGATGCTTTTAAGAGACCCACCTGGCTGAATGTGCAGTCTTGGTCTCAGATTGCCAGAGGATGAGCTGGTTTGCAATGAGAGGCCATGGGAACCAATCTTTTCTTCTCCCCACTAGATAGAAAACCTTCTGGGAAGCAGGACTGGTGGGTAGGCTGACTGGTTTAGCTTGATTGGTACTGGGAAAACAGTCAAGCGCTTGTCTGATGGGTCTGTAAAGAGAGTGGATGAGATGCATAGGAGCATTTTTGAGGCCCACTTGTACTTAGAAGCCAGCATTCACAGCAGGTTCGATGCTACAAGCCTGACCACTGCTACTAAAATCTTCCTCCTCCGATACAAATTGGCTGTGCTGCAGAAGGCAGGCTGAGTGAGCGAATGGCTGGCTATGGTCCATGCCTACCTCCCCAACAGTCAAAGCCCTGACAGGTCTGCAACCATGACTAGCTGAGCTCTGAGTGAGCAGAATTCCAAACTCAGGGGAAGCAGGGGTCTGCCAAAGTGTGCCCAGCCACCCTGAGACCCACAGCGGTTTTGGTGAAGACTAAACCAGGCTTAACAGATTCCCTTCTGTATTTTAAGTGTGTGTACCATCTTAGGTTGGAAACTCCAGAAAAGACCCAGAGCCAAGGATGTGAGAACCACGTTTACTGGGAAGTAGAGGGAGCCTGGAAAGTTGAAGGAGACAGGGAAGGAGACAGGGAAGAGAAGGTGGATGGACAACACAGGGGAGGGGGGCCATTCCTAAGTCACCTACCATGGTGGGTGACCGCAATGTAACCTCAGAGGGAAACTGGAAAATGGTGCCAAACACATGCCTTGGAATTACCTTGCTCAAGGTGGGTGAGGGGGCAGGCTATTTATCCCCATATACTCCACAGTCATTGGTTAAGGATGCTCCAGAGACATATTAATTCCCAGGTACTTTGTCTGACAAAGTGAAGCGTATGTGGGTGAAGCATAGCAGAGCTGGCTTCAAAGGTCACCCCAAGGGCTAAAGATTCCCTCTGGTGGATACAAGATCCACACCCATCCCAAACTTCTGAAGCTTCACCATTACTCATGATAAACATGTCTGATAGACATACACTGGGCATTGAGTACACTGCTGAATGTGATTTGAAAGGGGAATGAAACCTACAGACTCTTTGCTGAATTTTCCACTCTATGGAGACGGCAAGACAGATTTCTTGCTAAAATTTAGGAAATACACATGCCCTCCTCCCCCACTGTCATATGTCTATGTGAGAGAATGAAGAATTCACAACTAGTTCTATAAAAAGAGCCAAACTCAGAAGAGAAATACATTCACAGACCATAGAGTAAGAGACAGTGCAAAGAGACAGGAGGGAAGGGCAGAGGGAAATGAAGACTTCGTTTATTATAATTTGAAAAAAAAAAAGCCCCAAATAATTTTGGTACCTTTAAACATTTTCCCCAGATGAAGCCCAAGGTAATATATCTGTGCTGGGACATTCTGATTGTCACCTTAGGTCTGGCTGTCAAGACCTCATGTTGTACTGGAATTTATCTCTTTAAGCCAAAGAATTCCTCAGTTGTCTCTACTTCTTTAGGTATCTTAGTTGTGAAAATCCATTCTTAACAGATAACAATAAAAATGGCACTATTTAGCATTTGTTTAGTCCTTATTATTCATGAATTGTTTTTGATGTATTATCAGATATAACAAACATATGGTTAGCTATTATTTCCCAAATTTAACACAGAAAGAAGCTAAGGCTCAGAGAGGTTAAGTGACTAACCCAAGCTCCCTCAGCAAGTGGAGCTAGGATTTCAAACCAGGTATTCTGATTCCAGACCCACATCTGTGCATTGTTTTTCTTCCATGTGCCCTATTTAATAACCAAGTGTTTTGATAAACATAAATCCTGTCCTATTTGCTTATAGCCCAAGAATGTGAAGATATTTGACATTTTATTCCATGGTAATATAACACCTCCACATGAAACATCCTAGGACAAAGCCGTTCAAACAGAAGAGAAGCTGCAGCTTCCCAAGGGCCACATTTCGCTTCTCCAGCAGCACGCCCAGGTCACTGTACTAGCAAAACCATTTCAGTTCTATCTCACACCCAAAACACTGCTCTCTAAATCTACAGAGACCCCATGAGATGCAGGAAATCAACTCTCTTCACCCCTCTCGGCTCCCAAGTGAGACTATTCACCGACTGGTCTCCATACCGAGTAAAACCATGAAACAAGCAAATGGCACTGCCTTCGTATTAGCTTTTATTGGCATTTTCTAAAGAAAACAAGGCTGTGTGTGTGATGAGAGATAGAACCACTACTTAGAAAGCACTTGAGCAATTGCTTCGATTCACATTTATTACAGTGTGATCCCGTGCCTAAAAAAGAATTGACATTTTTTTTCTGGTGCGGCTTATAAATGCAGAGGCAGAGAGGCCTCTCATGCTTCTAAACATCTCTTCAGGAAGAGATGAGAGGGAAAAAGCTCATGCCTGACAGTGCTAAAAGCTTATGGTTTGCTTTTCCATGGTATTTCTATTACAGTATAAGTGTGTAGATGGCATAAGCACATATGCACATAAATGCTATTTGCTAAATTTAAAAGATAGATGGTTTTCCCACTTCTAACACTTAGGGATTTATAAAAGATAATGCTTTGAAAGCCAGCAAAATCAACTACTACTACACACATAAAAGACCCTCTTATTTCTCTAAATATTTAGAGAATTAGTCTAGAGAAGGCCCACAGCAGGATCTACCAAAGTTAGATTGGATGAAATACAGAAAGCACACCAAGGGGACAGTTTATGTACGCAAGCGTGGATGTGTATCCAGTGTGTGTGTGTGTGTGGATATGTATATCTATACCCACACACAGAACAGAATATATACTTTTAAGCTAAATCACTCAAGAATTTCATCATTCTATGTACACTTATTCTTTCCACATGATTGTGTTCAGTACTAACAGCAACATTGGCCGTGTCAGACCCAATCTGTCAGATCCAATAAGTCAGGAGGATATATTTAGGGATTGGGACTGGTCATAATGTGACTATTTAATCTGCATGCTATCTGACCCTTATAATAAGTGGTTGCTGCAATGTGATGAAGTGCGGCCTGCTCTCTAGCTAGACAGCCCCAGCGCCTTTGCCTTCAACACACAAGAACAATGGCAGCCCCAGCGTGGGGAGGGAGGCAGAGGTTTGAGCAGCATGGTTTGAGATCCCCTTGTCAGGTCTTCTGATGCTGAACAGGACTGGGCAGCACTAACAGCACCTCTAACTAGGATATTTAGGTCTTAGAAACATCATTGTTCTGAAAACTACTTGTGAGTCTGCCTCCCTTGCCCCAAATATCCAGCCAGCAACAAATACAAGAATATGGCATTGCGCACAGAAGTCCCCAAAGATGGCATTATAAGGACTGAGACCATGGAATAAAAGACAAAGGTTAATATAAATTTCAGAAAAGCCCTTATGTATACTTATAGCTGATTCATGCTGTTTTATAGCACAAAACCAACACACCATTGTAAAGCAATTCTCCTCCAATTAAAAAGAAATTTTAAAAAATTCTAGCCTTTCAAAAAAAACTGATTAAAGTCATTATTTACAAAATAAACTCAAGCATTTACTGTTGCTTAAGCTTTTCTTGACAACTTCCTAGTAGTCTGGACAAAAGATGCTAAGGCAATGAGCAGATAGATGATGCTAAATAATAATATCATACTGTTATTATATTAAGTAATAAAGTAATAAATACTTTTAATTATCATTTTAATTATTTAATTATTTTATTATATTCTTTATTATTATAAGATTGTCATGAAGGTGTGATCATTCACACTCACCTAGAGCCAGACATCCTGGAATGTGAAGTCAGGTGGGCCTTAGGAAGCATCACTGTGAACAAAACTAGTGGAGGTGATGGAATTCCAGTTGAGCTATTTCAAATCCTAAAAGATGGTACTGTGAAAGTGCTGCACTCAATATGTCAGCAAATCTGGAAAACTCAGCAGTGCCCACAGGACTGGAAAAGGTAAATTTTCATTCCAATCCCAAAGAAAGGCAATGCCAAAGAATGCTCAAACTACCGCACAATTGTACTCATCTCACATGCTAGTAAAGTAATGCTCAAAATTCTCCAAACCAGGCTTCAGCAATATGTGAACCATGAACTTCCAGATGTTCAAGCTGGTTTTAGCAAAGACAGAGGAACCAGAGATCAAATTGCCAACATCCACTGGATCATCGAAAAAGCAAGAGAGGTCCAGAAAAACATCTATTTCTGCTTTATTGACTATGCCAAAGCCTTTGACTGCGTGGATCACAATAAACTGTGGAAAATTCTGAAAGAGATGGGAATACCAGACCACCTGATCTGCCTCTTGAGAAACCTACATGCAGGTCAGGAAGCAACAGTTAGAATTGGACATGGAATAATAGATTGGTTCCAAATAGGAAAAGGAACACATCAAGGCTGTATATTGTCACTCTGCTTATTTAACTTATATGCAGAGTACATCATGAGAAACACTGGGCTGGAGGAAGCACAAGCTGGAATCAAGATTGCCAGGAGAAATATCAATAAACTCAGATATGCAGATGACATCATCCTTATGGCAGAAAGTGAAGAGGAACTAAAAAGCCTCTTGATGAAAGTGAAAGAGGAGAGTGAAAAAGTTGGCTTAAAGCTCAACATTCAGAAAACTAAGATCATGGCATCGGGTCCCATCACTTGATGGGAAATAGATGGGGAAACAGTGGAAACAGTGTCAGACTTTATTTTTGAGGGCTCCAGAATCACTGCAGATGGTGATTGCTGCCATGAAATTAAAAGACGCTTACTCCTTGGAAGGAAAGTTATGACCAACCTAGATAGCATATTCAAAAGCAGAGACATTACTTTGCCAACAAAGGTCCATCTAGTCAAGGCTATGGTTTTACCAGTAGTATTGATGTGAGTTGGACTGTGAAGAAAGCTGAGTGCCGAAGAATTGATGATTTTAAACTGTGGTATTGGAGAAGACTCTTGAGCGTCCCTTGGACTGCAAGGAGATCCAACCAGTCCATTCTAAAGGAGATCAGTCTTGGGTGTTCATTGGAAGGACTGATGCTGAAGCTGAAACTCCAATACTTTGGCTACCTGATGTGAGAGCTGACTCATTTGAAAATGCTGGGAAACATTGAGGGCAGGAGGAAAAGGGGACGACAGAGGATGAGATGGTTGGATGGCATCACTGACTCAATGGACATGGGTTTGGGTGGACTCAGGGAGTTGGTGATGGACAGGGAGGCCTGGCGTGCTGCTGTTCATGGGGTTGCAAAGAGTTGGACATGACTGAGCAACTGAAGTGAAAGTAATAAACTTTTTAATATAAAATATATAATATAAATTACAAATTAATGCAATATCAAAATAAATCAGGGGTAAAGAAACTTCCTACAATGCAGGCAGGTTCGATCACTGGGTCCAGAAAATCCCTGGAAAAGGAAATGGCAACCCACTCCAGTATTCTTGTCTGGGAAATTGCACGGACAGAGGAGCCTGGCAGGCTACAGTCTGTGATGTCACAAAGTCAGACATGACTTAGCCACTAAACCACCACCAAATAAGTTAAAAATGGAAAAGGAATGATAAGTCAAAAGTAATTCTTTAACAACTTGAAATAATTCTGCAAGCCTTAGATACCTGTGAAATTGGAACACTATAGAAAATAAAATGTTAAATTAGGAAGAACTCCACAGTTGGAAAATATATTTATGGTGTTAAGGTATCCTGAATATTCATTGGAAGGACTGATGCTAAAGCTGAAACTCCAATCCTTTGGCCACCTGATGTGAAGAACTGACTCACTGGAAAAGACCCTGATTCTGGGAAAGATTGAAGGCAGGAGGAGAAGGGGATAACAGAGGATGAGATGGTCAGATGGTATCACCAACTCGATGGACATGAGTTTGAGCAAGCTCCGGAAGTTGGTGATGGACAGGGAAGCCTGGCGTGCTGCAGTCCGTGGGGTTATAAGGGGTCAGACATGACTGAGCGACTGGAGTGAACTGAAGGTATCCCGGGCATTAGCTACATAACAAAGGTGAGAGTAGATGCAGAATGGTATGATGGATGATTCCTAGTATTAACTTGGTGATGAGAAGGGGGTGCTTCAGAGCAGAGTTTTAAGTAGAATTGAGGAAAACTGAAGGTTGCTATTAAAGGTACCAAGGAAAAATCCTACTGAACATGACCCAGTGAGAAAGGCAGGGAGACAGGAATCATGGCTGCATAAAAGATCTATAAGAGGAAATTAGGAAAGGTTCTTTTCCCTCAATATTCAACTGTTTTCCAAAAATGAAGCCTGCTGAAGGAAATATTTTCATAAAACAGAGAATAGAATATTTACTTCTTGGGAAAGGCAGATTAGATAAAATACTGAAAGATGGAATAAAGCTCTACCTTTATTTTATTCTATTTCACTTAATTTTATCTTATTTTAATTTACTAATGCTTATATGGGCTTCTCCAGTGGCTCAGAAGCAAAGAATCTTCCTGCAATGCTGGAAGTGTGGGTTTGATCCCTGGGTCAAGAGGATTCTTTGGAGAAGGAAATGACAACCCATTCCAGTATTCTTGCCTGGGAAATCCCATGGACAGAAGAGCCTGGTGGGCTATAGTCCATAGTGTCTAAAAGAGTCGGACATAACTTAGTGACTAAACGAAAACAACAAAAATGTTTACATAGTACTTACCATACATCAGGCACCATTTAAAGTATTTCATAAGCAATAACCAATTTATTATTATTTTTATTTTAATTGGAGGCTAATTACTTTACAATATTGTAGTGGTTTTGCCATACATTGTCATGAATCAGCCACGGGTGTACATGTGTTCCCCATCCTGAACCCCCCTCCCACCTCCCTCCCCATCCCATCCCTCTGGGTCATCCCAGTGCACCAGCCCTGAGCACCACCCTGTATCATGCATCGAGCCTGGACTGGTGATCTGTTTCACATATAATATACATGTTTCAATGCTATTCTCTCAAATCATCCCACCCTCGCCTTCTTCCACGGAGTCCAAAAGACTGTTCTATACATCTGTGTCCAATTTAATTTTCAAAACAACCTGAGAAAGTACTGTTGTTATCCTACTTTTCAGATGAGAAAACTGAGGCTCAGAGGAATTGAGTTATTTGCCCAAGTCACACCACTAGTAAGAGATGAGGCTGTACACAGGCAATTAGGCTCCACGGTATATGAGACCACTATGCCATGCTGCTTTTATAGGGCAAGGGATTAGTAAGTAACATGCTTTGATTAACATGCTCAAATATCTTAGCTTCTGAATCTTTGAAAGATTTCATGAATATATAATACAGTTCCACACTCTCTAGAAAAAGAAAACGTTGAGGAAATTTGGCCTTTGAGGTCCATTTGTCTTTTTAATTATACATTGAACCTGAAGGGTTCTTCAAAGGATTAAATTGTTATTACACAAAAATAAAACAAGAGACTAGAGAATTGGAAAGATATATTTTTCTGTTATCCCACAATAATTTTCACACTGAGATCAGATTAGAAAATGATCAGGATAAATGGCCACAAATAAAATTCCCCCAAATGTGCAGACACATTCTACCAGAACAATCTGTGACAGCATTTTTAAAGAAGTGTTTCCTGCCACAAAAGTGCTAATGTTAACAGCTCCAAAAAAGCTGTAGCCTGAAAGAATAATGTCTTGAAGGGTAAACTATTTTCCCTACAAAGCCTTAACTATAAGTACGCTTACGTTCAGTCTTGACTCATATTCATGGCCTTACCAGTAAGAACATCATCCCCTCACTCATTCATTTATCAAACCTTCACAGAGCTCCAGTTGAGATAATTCCAGAACAACTGAGAGACAGTCATCCACTCTTCAGGGAATCCATTTAGAGATTATGAATTTGAATGAATAATTATAAGGCCACAAGTTCCTATTAACAGAGATTCCAAAACCACAAGAAACAGTATCTTTCAAACAAGGTGTAATGTGCTTCTGGGTCAATATGGTGGAATGACGGCATGCATTATTTTCTCTGACTAAAACACCACTAAAATGAGAGTAAATGCCAGATTCCTACTTCTGGCCAATACCAAGTAACAGGAACTTGACTTGCCCTCCCATCTAAAACAACCAAAAAAAAAAAAAAAGCGGCGGGCGGGGGGGAGAGCAAAATATATGAAATAATAGGATGGAAGACACTGGACATCAGCCAATAAAAACAATGGTCTTTGAGGAAAAGGACACCAATGAGATGAGCCCTAAGCCAAATGATACACAAGGGAGGTTCCAGGAAGAGGAACCTCCACAGCAGGAAGAGGGCAACTCAGGTGAAGCCTGGTGGACTCGTGGAGCTGAGTGGCTGAAGCTAAGTGCTGGAGATGTAGGCAGCTAGAGTTTACAGAGGAGAGTCCTGGACAAGGGTGTGCTGCACAGTGAGAGAGATCCAGAGACCAGAAGATGGTCCTCTATAAGCATTCAGCTGAGGACTGAAAAGTGTATGCTTGGAGGAAACTACCCAAGGTCAGGTAAAAAAAAATTTAAGGAATTAAAATAGTGTTGACTGCTCACACAGACTTGGGAACAGTCCTTAATCCAAAACACTCAGATCAGAAACCTCAAGATTTAATGGGCTGTGTGTACATCCACAGAACAGTTTGCTTCAACTGTGGGAAATAATTACCCCCAAACCAAATACTTTTTTGGTTTAAAGCAAACTACAACATCTAAGATAAGAACTACGCTGGATAGGATTCATGGTAGCTTAGACCTTGCAGAGGGCTTCCTTGGTGGCTCAATGGAAAAGAATTCAGCTGCCAATGAAGGAACCCCAGGTTCAATCCCTGGGTTGGGAAGATCCCCTAGAGAAGGAAATGACAACCCACTCCAGGATCCCTGCCTGGGAAATCCCATGGAGAGAGGAGCCTGGTGGGCTGCAGTCCATGGGGTCAAAAACAGTTGGCCATGACTTAGTGACTCAAAAACAAAAACAACAAGACCTCGTAGAAGAAAAGCTTATTGAACTTGAAGACATGGCAATAAAGAGCATTTAGAATGAAAGACCAGGAGAAAGAGAGTTTTATAAAATGCGCAGATGGTCAGTGAGCTGTGGGCTAACTTCAAGAGGCCGAATACATAGGAAAGTGGAGTCCCTGAAATGTGAGACAGAGAGGGCAGGAGAGAAAAAAAAAAATGAAGAAATAATGGCTAAAAATTTCCAAATTTGATATATACAATATGACCACAGATCCACGCAGCTCAATAAGTTCCAAGCCAAGAAACACGAAGAAAACGACAGCCAAGTACATCATAATTAGCTTGCTCAAAGCCAGTGATGAGAAGAAAACCTTAAAAGCAGCTTCAGACAGACATATCACATAGAGAGGATCAAAGCAAGATAAAGGCAGTTCTTTAGACAGAAATAATGCATGTAAGAAGATAGTGGAGTCACGTTTTTTAACTCCTGAAAGAAAAGAACGGTCAACCTAGAATTCTATATTTAGTAAAAAAGTATCTTTGAAAAATGGAGACAGAAAGCAGACAAGCTGAACGGGCTGCACTTGTGCGGTTGAGTGGCCTGGGTCCAAGCATGCAGCTGTGGTCTCTGGGGGCAGAGAATGGAGAATGGCGCCCAGCCATGTGCCTCATCCCCTGCGGAGATCTCTCCAGCACCCATGCTGTGAACCCAAATGGCTGACTGGCACAGGGAGACACAAACCCAGCTCCTGCAGGATATTCAGTAGCTTGGTGCCTGCCCAGAGCAAGAATCTGGTGTCAGGCCTCTGGCTGTTAACAAGAGGATTGCTTTAATAAAACTTCTCTATAGGATTCAGAAATATTTCATCTCGAAGGAAATCAAACTAAGTAGCACCAAGACAAATGCCACCACAGTAAACATCACCAAATCAGGCAGTACCAAAGCCAGGGATTTAACATGCAAAATGGCAATGACATCAGACTGGCATACTTTGAATCCTTGCACAGGAAAATTCTCATATTTAATACCCCACTCCTCACCACGTAGAGTGCATACATGGAATGGTTTCCAAAATACGTCCATCTCCTCTTCTTCAAGTGAGGATTCATGAACAAATAATCACTTCCCAGGTGGCACTACTATTAAATAATTATTTTCCCAGTGGTAAAGAACCCACCCGTCAATGGAGACATAGGAGATGCGGGTTTGATTCCTGGGTTGGGAAGATCCCCTAGAAGGAGGGCATGGAAACCCACTCCAGTATTCCAGCCTAGAGAATCCATAGACAGAGGAGCCCGGCAGGCTACAGTCCATGTGTTCACAAAGAGTCGGACATGACCGAAGCAGCTTAGCGCACACTGTCTGTTTAGTACATACCAGGCTCTATTTAAAGCCGGCACATACCATTTCATCCTCATAAGAACTATATGAAGTGGATTTTATTATTGTCTCCATTTTCTATATGGAGAAACAGAGACACAGATTAAGTTACTTGCCCAAAATTTACCAAGTTTTTAAGTGGCAAGGTCAAGATTTGAACCCAGATTCATACAACAGTTATACTATAAAACTACTACATATATTGCCTCATTCAGCTTTAGAAAAAGTTAATGGACTTAAAAAAATTTTTTTTAATTGGAGGTTAATTACTTTACAATATTGTATTGGTCTTGCCATACATCAACATGCATCCGCCTGGACTTTTAAAATTAGTTTTAAGTTTACAGAAAAATTGACTACAGAATTTCCATATACTCTGTCACTCCTCACCCCAGTTTACCCCATTATCCCGTGCATTATGTGTGATGTATTTGTTACAACTGATGAAGCCCTACTGATACATTCAGTTCAGTTCAGTTCAGTCGCTCAGTTGTGTCCGACTCTTTGCAACCCCATGAATTGCAGCACGCCAGGCCTCCCTG
Source organism: Ovis aries (assembly GCF_016772045.2). NCBI lineage: Eukaryota > Metazoa > Chordata > Mammalia > Artiodactyla > Bovidae > Ovis > Ovis aries. The sequence goes on along the minus strand of NC_056067.1, from coordinate 17,311,121 downwards.
TCCATCACCATCTCCTGGAGTTCACTCAGACTCACGTCCATTGAGTCAGTGATGCCATCCAGCCATCTCATCCTCGGTCGTCCCCTTCTCCTCCTGCCCCCAATCCCTCCCAGCATCAGGGTCTTTTCCAATGAGTCAACCCTTCTCATGAGTTGGCCAAAGTACTGGAGTTTCAGCTTCAGCATCATTCCCTCCAGAGAAATCCCAGGGTTGATCTCCTTCAGAATGGACTGGTTGGATCTCCTTGCAGTCCAAGGGACTCTCAAGAGTCTTCTCCAACACCACAGTTCAAACACATCAATTCTTCGGCACTCAGCTTTCTTCATGGTCCAACTCTCACATTCATACATGACCACAGGAAAAACCATAGCCTTGACTAGATGGACCTTTGCTGGCAAAGTAATGTCTCTGCTTTTGAACATGCTATCTAGGTTGGTCATAACTTTCCTTCCAAAGAGTAAGTGTCTTTTAATTTCATGGCTGCAATCACCATCAGCAGTGATTTTGGAGCTCCAAAATAAAGTCTGACACTGTGTCCATTGTTTCCCCATCTATTTCCCATGAAGTGAGTGATACATTCCTATTAACTAAAGTCTACAGTTTGCATAAGAGCTCACTCTCTGTTGTACATTCTATGGGTTTTGATGAATGTATAATGGCATGTGTCCCATGTTACAGTACCACACAGAATAGTTTCACTGCCCTAAAAATACTCTTGTGTTCTGCCTATTCATTCTCTCCTCCCTGCTAACTCTTGGCAACCACCGATCTTTTTATTGTCTGTATAGCTTTACCTCTTCCAGAATGTCATATAGTTGGAATCATACAATATGTGACCTTTTCGGTCTGGGTTCTTTCACTTAGCAGTATGCGTTTATGTTTCCTCCATGTCTCTTTGTGGTTTGATAGCTCATTTCTTTTTATTTCTGAATAACATTCCATTGTATGAATGTACCACAGTTCATTTATTCACAACTGAAAGATATATTGGTTGCTCCGTGTTTTAGCAATTACGAGTAAAGCTGCTAAAACATTCACGTCCAGGGTTTTGTGTGGACACGAGTTTTCATTTGGACACTTCACTCAGTTTTACAGCAGTGAAATCTGTCATTATACTTTTTTTTAAAAAAAGGTAGACTTTTTCAGGCATACAAAAGCTAAAATAATTCATTGCCAGCAGACTGCACTGTAAGAAATGGTAAAGAAAATCCTTTAAGCAGAAGGAAATGATATGAAATGGAATCTACACAAAGGAAAGAAGAACATAATGGGTACATAAATAAAATTTGCCCCTAATTGAAAACAATTATTTTTTAAAACATATTTTTTAACAAAAGTAATAAATAATGTGAGGTTTATAATATCTATAGAGGTTAAATATATGGCAATAACAGCACAAAAATGTTAGAGGGGGAGAAATGGAAATATACTATTGCAAGATTGTTACACTCCATGTGAAGGAGCATAGAATCACTTGAAGTAGTCTGTGATAAACAATACACACACACATACACCTTTAAGTAAAACTAAACTAACAGTCACAGCTGAAAGGCCAATAACTGATACAAAATGGAACTGTAAAAAAATATTCAAGTAATCCAAAATAAGGCAAGAAAAAAGAGGAACAAAGAGAGAATGAGACAAACAGAAAGCAAACAGCACTGAAATTGTGCCACATTAAACATACATGTCGAAACATGTATACTATCATGTAAGAAACGAATCGCCAGTCTATGTTCGATACAGGATATAGGATGCTTGGGGCTGGTGCACGGGGATGATCCACAGAGATGACATGGGGTGGAAGGTGGGAGGGAGGTTCAGGATTGGGAACTCATGTACACCCATGGCTGAGTCATGTCAATGCATGGCAAAACCAATACAGTATTGTAGAGCAAAATAAAGTAAAAATAAAAAAAATAAATATAAATATATATGGTCTAAATGCCACAGTCAAAAGGCAAAGACTGAATTTTAAAAAAGACCCAACTATATGTTGCCTGTAAATAACACATCCCAAATATAATGGCACAAATAGCTTAAAAGCTTACGGGATGAAAAGAAATATAATGCTAACAAACCAATCAAAAGAGACATAAGGTCTTTTTTAAAAACTTATTTATTTTTTAACTGAAGGATAATTGCTTTACAGAATTTTGTGGTTTTCTATCAAACCTCAACATGAATCAGCCTTAAAAAAAAATGGGCAGAAAAAAAAAGAGAGAGAGAGAGAGCTATGTTAACATCAGACAAAGGAGGTTTCAGAGCAGAATACTAGCTAGGATGAGGAATGTGCTTTCATGATGATAAGGGGGTCGCTTCATCAAAAGGACATAGCAATTACAAGTCATAACTGTCTATGCACCTAGTAACAGATCTTAAAAATACAAGAAACAAAAACTGGAATAATTACAAGAAGATACAGACTAATTCGCAAATATAGTAAGGTACTTTGATACTCCTGCATCAAAGGTACTTTGGTCAATGATATATAGACCAAATAGACCAAAAAAAAAAAAAAACACAAGGAAATAGAATATCTAATCAACACTATCAAAAAACTTGTTTAATTCACATTACAGAACATTTGACCCAACAACAGCAGAATAAACATCCTTTTCATTTCACATGGACATTTACAAGGATAGACCATATTGTGGGCTATAAAACAAGCTCAGTACATTAAAAAGGATTCCAGTTACACAAAAGTATATTCTCTATGATAATGGAATTAAGTTAAAAAATCAACAAAAGAAAGATATTCTAGAAAATATTCAGATTTTGGAAAGGAAATAACATACTTTATAATAACTCATGGGCCAAGGATGAATTCAAAAGGGAATTCAGAAAGTATTTTTAACTGAATATAAATTAAAATAGCAACATACCAGAATTTAGAGATGCCATTAAAACAGTACATACGGGTAAATTTACAGTACCAGCTGCCTGTGTTAGAAAGGAAGAGAACTCTGTTTCTTCCTTAAAAAAACTTAAAAAGAAAGAGTGAGTTATAAGTATATAGAAGGAAGGAAATAATAAAGATAGGAACATAAAACAATGACACAGGAAAAAAGAAAAACAATAGGAAAAAAACCCCAATGAGACTCAAAGCTGGTTCTTTGCAAAGATCAATAAAATTGATTAACCTGTAGACAGTCTTTTCAGGGAAAAAAAAACGAGAAGACAGAACTGCCAATAACAGGACTAGGAGAACTGACATCACTATATACTACAGATGCTAAAAAGATAATAAGGGGATATTGTCAAGAACTTTAAGCCAACAAATCTGACAATTCAGATGAAATGGATGGATTCCTTTAAAGACAAAAATTATTAAAACCCACTCAAGAAGAAATGGACAAACTAATAGCCCTATATCTATTAAAGACATTTTTAATAGTAATAAAAAAAAATCTTCCTATGAAGAAAAGTCCAGGCCATATGGCTTCTTCACTAGTTAATTATATAAATCACTAAGAAAGAAATAATATCAACTCTACACAACTCTTTCAGGAAATTGGAAAGGAGGTAATATTTTCCAATTTATTCTATGAGGTCAGCATTGCCCCAACACCAAAACCAGACAAAGACATTACAACCGCAGAAAACAGAACAATATCCTTTACAAACTTAGAAAAATTCGACACAAAATTTTAGTAAATCAAAGGCCATAATACATAAAAAGTATAATATGTCATGATAAAGTAGAATTTATCCTAGGAATGCAAAGTTGTTTACTATTAAAAAATCAGCCACTATAATCCACTGTTAACAAGTTGTAACGAAAAAACATATGGCCATCTTAAAATTGGTGGCTCAGAGGGTAAAGCGTCTGCCTGCAAAGTGGGAGACCCGGCTTTGATCCCTGGGTCAGGAAGATTCCCTGGAGAAGGAAATGGCAACCCACTCTTGCCTGGAAAATCCCATGGGTGGAGAAGCCTGGTGGGCTACATTCCATGGGGTTGGTCGCAAAGAGTCGGACACAATCAAGCAACTTCACTTTCATCTTAATAGATACAGAAATGGCTTTGATAAAATCTAACATAGATTCTGATAAGATCTCTCAATAAAGGAATTAAGAATTAAAGGGAACTTCCCCAATAAGATAAAGGGCATCTACAAAAAAACATATGCTAACATCATACTTAACAGTAATAAAGTGAATCTTTCCCCCTAAGGTCAGAAACGAGACAGACTCACTGTCACTGCTGTTCAATAGTTCACAGGGGCTCCTGGCCGAAAGAATATGGTAAGGAGAAGAAATAAAAAGTTAGATTGGAAATAAAAAGTAAAACTGTCTTTATTTACAGATAACATGATTGTCAATGTAGAAAATCCAATATAATGCATGAAAAAATGCTTCTATTGGGCTTCTCAGGTGGCACTAGCGGTAAAGAACTCACCTGTCAATGCAGGAGACGAAAGAGATGTGGGTTTGATCCCCAGGTTGGGAAGATCTCCAGGAGGCGGGCATGGCAACCCACTCCAATATTCTTCCCTGCAGGATCCCATGGACAGAGGAGCCTGGAGTGCTATAGTCCATAGAGTCACAAAGTCAGACATGACTGAAGTGACTTTTATAAAATAAATAAAAGGCTAGATTGGAAAGATGAAGTAAAACTGTCTTTATTTACAGATAACATGATTGTCAGTGTAGAAAATCCAGCATAGTGTACAAAAATGCTTCTATAACTAAGAAGTGAGTTTAACAATGTTGCAAGATATGAGATCACTATGCAAACACCAATTTTATTTGTATAAGCTAACAATGAATCATCAGCAATTGAAATTTCAAAACGCCATGAAAAGATAGAAAGTATTAAGAAATGACCGAATATTGCTGAATTGACACCTTTAAGAAAATCTGAAACACTTCTTCATTAAAATCTTGTACATCACAGTGAAATTTCAGAACCATTAAAGTGAAGAGAGAATCCTGAAAGCTTCTACAGGGAATTAATAGATCACCCATAAACGACTTAAAATCAGATTGGCATTAGAATTCTCAATAGCCAAAATATAATGAACCAAGAGCAAAAGGGAAGCTGTGATGGCACTAACTGAATGCTCATCTCACACAGCAAGAAGCTGACAGATGTTGTTTAAAGGTGGTAAATCACCAAATAAAATATGAGCATAATATACAGAAAACTCAGCAGTGGCCACAGAACTGGAAAAGGCCAGTTTTCATTCCAATCCCAAAGAAAGGCAATGCCAAAGAATGTTCAAATTACCGCACAATTGCACTCATCTCACATGCTAGCAAAACAATGCTCAAAATTCTCCAAGTCAGGCTTCAACAGTATGTGAACTGTGAACTTTCAGATGTTCAAGCTGGTTTTAGAAAAGGCAGAGGAACCAGAGATTAAATTGCCAATATTCGCTGGATTGTCAAAAAAGCGAGAGTTCCAGAAAAACATCTATTTATGCTTTATTGACTATGCCAAAGCCTTTGACTGTGTGGATCACAGTAAACTGTAGAAAATTCTGAAAGAGATGGGAATACCATACCACCTGACCTGCCTCCTGAGAAATCTGTATGCCGGTCAAGAAGCAACATTTAGAACTGGACATGGAACAACAGACTGGTTCCAAATAGGAAAAGGAGTACGTCAAGGCTGTATATTGTCATCCTGCTTATTTAACTTATATGCAGAGGATATCATGCGAAATGCAGGGCTGGATGAAGCACAAGCTGGAATCAAGATTGCCAAGAGAAAAATCAATCACCTCAGATATGCAGATGACATCCTTATGGCAGAAAGCGAAAAAGAACTAAAGAGCCTCTTGATGAAAGTGAAAGAGGACAGTGAAAAAGTTGGCTTAAAGCTCAACATTAAAGAAACTAAGATCATGGCATCTGGTCCCATCACTTCATGGCAAATAGATGGGGAAACAATGGAAACAGTGAGAGACTTTATTTTGGGGGCTCCAGAATCACTGCACATGGTGACTACAGCTATGAAATGAAAAGACGCTTGCTCCTTGGAAGAAAAGCTATGACCAACCTAGACAGCATATTAAAAAACAGAGACATTACTTTGCCAATAAAGGTCTGTCTAGTCAAAACTATGGTTTTTCCAGTAGTCACGTATGGATGTGAGAGTTGGACTATAAAGAAAGCTGATTGCCAAAGGACTCATGCTTTTGAACTGTGGTATTGGAGAAGACTCTTGAGAGTCCCTTAGACTACAAGGAGATCAAACCAATCAATCCTAAAGGAAATCAGTCCTGAATATTCATTGGAAGGACTAATGCTGAGGCTGAAGCTCCAGTACTTCGGCCACCTGATGTGAAGAACTGACTCATTGGAGAAGACCCTGATGCTGGGAAAGATTGAAGGCAGGAGGAGAAGGGGATGACAGAGGATGAGACGGTTGGATGGCATCACTGATTCTGGACATGAATTTAAGCCAACTTTTGAAGTTGTTAATGGACCAGGAAGCCTGGCGTTCCATGGGGTTGCAAAGAGTTGGACATGACTGAGTGACTGAGCTGAAATGATTATACAGAAATATGGAGCTTATCACCAGAAGGTCTGTAAATATGACGGGTTAAAACTGGCTGCCTTGGGGAGTATGATTAGAGGAAGAGGATGATGGGGTAGAAAACAAATATAATCATTTAAAAGTCTTATTTGTATCACTTAATTTTTAAAACCTTATGCATGATTTCAAAGTATGAGATAAAAATACATGGATACATGCTGATATCAGAGCCCAAAGCAACGGAAGTGAATTCTAGACTAACACTGCTGCACTTTTCAAAATATGGCTATTACAGCCTATGTTACTGCCAGTAAACAGTTGTTTCCATCATAAAATATGCATGGATTCCATAGAATGTATTTCTTCTCTCCCTCTCTGTCTCTCTCCCCTCAGCCCCCTCTCACGGTCCCTTGATAAACAGACTTGCTGGGGTATGACTCTGATGGAACAGTGCTTATATGTGAGGCTAACTGGTCTATGACCAAGCTAAACCATCTAGAGTGTATGATCTGGATATACAGAGCAGTGACCTCACACCCAAGCTCTGTGCATCAGTCAACTCACCCTGAGATGATGTGCTCAGTCAAATGCACGCTAAGGGGAGATGGGACAAAGGAAGTATTTTGGAGAAAGAGACAACTTGACTTCAGAATTACTAGCGAAGTGGGCGGTAGAGAATGTCATATGCTCTCTCCCAAACTAAAGAAATGTATTCCATTTTCAATTCTCTCTTTATTCTGTTGACAACAAGGAGAAAATCTTAGTACCATTATGTATTTAACACCTTTCTGTAATAGTTACTAAATCTCCCTTTTAGATGAGAGATAGCAGACCTTAGACACAGAGCTTTCCACTACTACAAAATTACTGCGCTTGGGACTTCTCTGGTGGTTCCGTGGCAAAGATTTCACCTTTTAATTCAGGGGGGTGTCGATCTCTGGTCAGAGAGCTAAGGCCCCACATGCCTCAAGGCCAAAAGCCAAAACGTTAAAAAAACAAACAAACAAAAATAACAAGCAATACTGTAACAACTTCAATAAAGACTTTAAAAATGGTCTCAGTTCAGTTCAGTCGCTCAGTCGTGTCTGTTTGCGACCCCATGAACTGCAGCAGGCCAGGCCTCCCTGTCCATCACCAACTCCTGGAGTTCACTCAAACTCATGTCCATCGAGTCGGTGATGCCATCAAGCCATCTCATCCTCTGTCGTCCGCTTCTCCTCCTGCCCCCAATCCTTCCCAGCATCAGGGTCTTTTCCAATGAGTCAGCTCTTCGCATGAGGTGGTCAAAGTATTGGAGTTTCAGCTTCAACATCAGTCCTTCCAATGAACACCCAGGACTGATCTCATTTAGAATGGACTGGTTGGATCTCCTTGCAGTCCAAGGGACTCTCAAGAGTCTTCTCCAACACCACACTTCAAAAGCATCAATTCTACGGCGCTCAGCTTTCTTCACAGTCCAATTCTAACATCCATACATGACCACTGGAAAAACCATAGCCTTGACTAGACAGACCTTTGTTGGCAAAGTAATGTCTCTGCTTTTCAATATGCTATGCAGGTTGGTCATAACTTTTCTTCCAAGGAGTAAGCGTCTTTTAATTTCATGGCTGCAATCACCACCTGCAGTGATTTTAGAGCCCCCCCAAAATTAAATCTGACACTGTTTCCACTGTTTCCCCATCTATTTTCCATGAAGTGATGGGACCAGATGCCATGATCTTAGTTTTCTGAATGTTGAGCTTTAAGCCAACTTTTTCACTCTCCTCTTTCACTTTCATCAAGGGGCTTTTTAGCTCCTCTTCACTTTCTGCCATAAGGGTGGTGTCATCTGCATATCTGAGGTTATTGATATTTCTCTCAGAAATCTTGATTCCAGCTTATGCTTCTTCCAGCCCAGCACTTCTCATGATGTATTCTGCATATAAGTTAAATAAGCAGGGTGACAATATACAGCCTTGACGTACTCCTTTTCCTATTTGGAACCAGTCTGTTGTTCCATGTCCAGTTCTAACTGTTGCTTCCTGACCTGCGTATAGGTTTCTCAAGAGACTACATCAAAACAAAAAAATCTAAAAAAAATAACTGCACTTTATTTTCATAGCTACTGTCTTTTACATGTGACAAATGAAACATTTGTGGTAGAGACAAAGGTAAAATTTATCCTTTTAAATAAAGTTATTTACAATTAAAAGGAAGGTGATTTAAGAAGAATGTTAAGTAAATAATAGCATAGGATGAAATCATGGCAATATTTGTAAAGGTGTTTTCCAAATCACCGAGGCTTGGGGAACCCAGACTACTGAAGCTCTGTCCCAGTTTCCCTTCTTCATATGGCTCCTTGCAGGGCAGAGAAACAAGGGAAGAATGGTCTCATTCAGGCTGAACGTGAACAGCATTTTCTGGGTGAAAAACCCTGAATCTGCTCATGCTTTTTAATAATCTCCCAATTAAATACAGCTGTTGTGAGATATACCCCAATTTGAAATGTACAATAAAACCCAGAATACAGCCTTGGGAATTGTGAGCCCATAGTTTCTGAAAAGTAGATGGCAGGTAAACTGCTGAGCTGTTGTTTTCCCTTTCCAATTACACTTAAAAAGGAAAAGCTCCCACTGAAGATTGCACTAACTCCACATATATGTTGCCTCAAACTTTAAGCCCTCAACCAAGATAAACATGTAGAAGAGAAGTTTCACATCAAAGCTAGGCAGCTGCAAAGGGATTCTAGTCCCAGTCAACTATTCTTTCCCACGTGAGCCTTTCATACAGCTGTGGATGGTAGATGGCAACAAGGTCACTACGGAAGTTTCAGCTCTAAACCTCACTTAAATATGATTATTAGTAAATATAACCAACATTGGAGGAGGAAATGGCAACCCCATTCCAGTATTCTTGCCTGGAGAATATCCATGAACAGAGGAATGAGGCAGGCTACACTCTGTGGGGTCACAGAGAGTCAGGCACGACTGAAGCGATGAACACACACACAACCAGCATACAGTAAGCTCAGGATGATAATCATTGATGTTTCCAAAGAATTCTGAAGAAAAGAAAAATAACATTGAGAAAAATAAGTCACACACAAAAAATGGTGACAAGAAGATATCACAAATGAATTGAAAACACAGGCCATGTTCTGAAAAATCACAACATATTTAACAGATACAAGATTATAATAGAGTATATTGTGTATATTTATGTTATACACATGTGCGCACACACACACAATCTTTTACAAATCAGTAAGACAAATGTCCCAACAGAAAAAGGGTCGAAGTGTTGGAATAAGCAAATTATAATGCTGCTGCTGCTAAGTTGCTAAGTCGCTTCAGTCGTGTCCGACTCTGTGTGACCCCATAGACGTCAGCCCACCAGGCTCCCCTGTCTCTGGGATTCTCCAGGCAAGAACACTGGAGTGGATTGCCATTTCCTTCTCCAATGCATGATAGTGAAAAGTGAAAGTGAAGTCGCTCAGTCGTGTCCAACTCCCAGCCACCCCATGGACTGTAGCCCACCAGGCTCCTCCGTCTGTGGGATTTTCCAGTTACAATGAGGAGATTCCAATAACCAATAAACATATAACAAATGGTTAAATCTCATTAGAAAAAGAGAAATGTACATTTAAATAATTAGACACTATTTTGCACTCATTAAAGTAGCACACATTTTAACATCTCATAATATTAAGAGTTAGTGAAGATGCAGGAAAACACCAACCCTCATCCCCTGTTGGCTGGAATGTAATTGGTACCTCCAGTTTGGAAAACAAATTGGCCCTAACTGTAAAATGTGCATATTCTCTGGCCCAGCAAGAATAAACCTAGAGAAGCGCTTCTGTGCCCAAGAAGTCATATACTACTGAGCATTTTTAATAGTGGAAAACTGGAAAAACAATCACATGCCCCATATGCCAGAAAAGCCAGACAGCTATAGCACAGGCACACCACGAGATGTCAGGTCTATATTAATGAGAAGTCTATCTATATTAATTAACATGGAAAGATCTCCAAGGAATATTAATCAGTAAAAAAGCTAGCTACAGAAAGATACATACAATATTATACTGACGTAGAGGGGAAAATCTTTGAAAAACAATGCTGTCTAGTTGGCTTACTGCTACTGAATCACAGGTACTGCACTTGAAAGTATGAAAACCATTTCAGAGGATACAGACTAAACTGACTGTGCTTCCTACAAGAGTGGGAGGCAACAGGAACCTGTATTGCTGGTAGGGGTCCAAGGTGACTTCAACTTATCTGTAATGTTGTAAGGAGTTGATATTTATGTATTACTTAAATAACCTAGATAATACGAAAACAAAACAAAACAAAAAACGTTGAAAAGGATCACTTCTTAGCAATCCCCTACGAAGGACGGAGGGAAAGGCCAGGGAAGGGAGGGCAGCAGAGAAGGGAGTATCGATGCTTTTATTGAAATTTATGAGAAAATCATCTTAATTCACGATGAGGAAGGCTGTCCACATGGGGGTCCCTTCCTTCAGGAAGGGATTCTCTCTGTAACCGTGCAGGGCCCCCAGGTTCCTGGGGCCCATGTCTTCCTCACTCAACATAACAAAAGGCTGAGACCTCACTGCTGCTGTGCTCAGTGGCTCAGTCGAATCTGACCCTTTGCGACCCCATGGACTATAGCCCGCCAGGCTTCTCAGTCCATGGGATTTTTCAGGCAAGAATACTGGAGTGGATTTTCCGTATCTTCCTCCAGGGGATCTTCCTGACCCAGGGGTTGAACCCGTGTCTCCTGTATTGCAGGTGGATTCTTTACCAGCTGAGCCATCTGGGAAGCCCACCTCACTAACAAGACCCAAAGCTGCAGTCCAAGAACACTTGATGGGTAAAAATTCAAAAAGAAAATACACAAGCAGTGTAAAGGAATCCCTCTACTTCAGTATTAAATTGTTATATCCACACCCAGCACTTCAGCAGGCAAGATAAAGCTCCCTAACGTGGTCTCCCGGTAATAATATTGTAAAACAATACAAAATGGCAGCAATTCTACAAAGTGGAGGTCTGAAATCTGCAGCATTTTCCTCACAAACTATAACTTGGTAAAATGCAGAGCTATTAGAAAGCAGATCCTCTTCCTAAATGTCTTCAAATTCATGTCCTTTTTAATTGCCCAGAATTCATGTCACTTGTGTGGAGGAGCTATAAACATATACAATCATAAAAATGCATTTAGACACCCTGAACAAAATCAATGCCATATTATTTTAGTTTATTATTCCTTGTAGAGTTCACATGGGCCTTCCTACTTTGATATTTATTTATAGCAAAGAAGAAAACGAACATAAATGCCACACTTGGGATAACTCTAATGCTAGAATTGAGTAGAATACATAGAGCTTCTGCCTTAATTTAAAAAACTAAAGCCGTCTTTACGAATCAACCTCACATAACATAGGACAAAGCTGAAGGTCACTGTATTATTCATTTAAAAAGGCATTGATAAGGATTAAAATTAAGGTTCATGAGATTTGAAGAACTGTTAGCTTGCATAAATGGCTTCTTTCTTCTTAACAGGGCAGATGGGGTGGGAGGAGGATGATAAATAGTATTAGAAAAAATATACTTTTCTTTTTCCCCTGGGCTTTGTTATTTGTCTCTCTTTGGAACCTCTAAGCTCTTTATTGAAGAGGTCCTCCACTATTCACAACTTTGCTGCTCTTATGAAAAATTAATGATTGCTTTCTCTTCAACAGAAGACTGCCTTATTTTGCAAAAGATTAACAAAGGGGACTCAGTGCAGAAGAGAGTCCCTCAGCATGAGAAGCTCCGCTCACACCAACCCATTCATGGCTGGGGGAAAATACCCCATAGTTCAAGGACAGAAAGTAAACAGATGATGTGCAGCCTGTACAGACTGCAGAACAAGGACTACACCCTGCACAAAAGGAACGTGCCAACAAAAACAGGCTGCCCCCAACAGAAGGCTGACCCCATGCCCTGCCCACTGACGTCTTTATGCCTCACGCACTGAGTGCCCGAGCTGTGTTTGCAAGCTATTGTTTGGCAGGCGGATTTTCTGCTAGGTTGTTTACAGGTGAGAACAGATATTCCATACGCAGCAGCAAGAACAAAATAGAGAGGATGCTTTCAGTTTAGCTGCCAGTGCTCAGAAAACACTTCTGAAAACATCACAGCTCAGCATTGCCATCATTCTTGAATGAGGAGCTGGAGAGGGTGGGGAGAGGGGAGCTTGTTTCCAAATGATTTACCAAGGCAAGGAGAGAGTGTAAATTGCAAAAATAAAATACTTCAAGTTCATATTTTGTCATATGTATACACCAGTCTTCATTTTAATATCCAGTGCAGTCCTCAAAGGAATTTCTGATGAAATTCTACTTTCACCATTTAAAAGCCTTATATTTTTATCTCACATCTCTATAGTTGAAAAAACTGAAGCGTTAGGAGGTTATGTCAATTACTGGTCAATTTGTGGGGCACCAGGTCTCAAACTTGGCTCCTTTCACTTCACCCAGCATTCTGGAAGCTTGTGGAAGGGCATCTGACCAGGGACAGTGGGCAGAACAAATTACACGACATTTGATAAGAACAAAGAAACCCCCAAACTGACTCAATGCATATTAAAGTGAACTCAACCAATATATATTTGGTATCTACATTGCCTTGGACTTCAAGGAGCCTACAGACTAGTAGGGGAGGAAGTGAACACATTTTTACACAGATAACCACACAGTTACACTTGCAAAGAACCAGAGTTTGGGAGATGTGGTTAAAGGTTATATCTTTTGTGGGTTTTTTTTTGGTTTAGCGCTGAGCTTGGGTGGTTAAAGGTGTGTCACGGAGAATCTATAAACGATAGTTCTGCATTGATCAGTTGCTCTCAGCAGTCTTTTGTCTGTTTTTGTGTATCACTATCGGCATATAATATAACAATTAGAGAAATGAGCGGCTCTTTAACTTCAGCATACTTTCCAGAGAGTGTTCAACGTACAGTGCTTTTCCTCACTATAAGAATCTTAACAGGGAAGGCAGACGGTGGGATGAGCTGAGAGAGAGCAGCATGGCCATATATACACTACCATGTGTGAAACAGACAGCTAGTGGGGAGCTGCTGTACAGCGCAGGGAGCTCAGCTCTGTGATGACCGAGAGGGCTGGGGTGGAGCGGTGGCAGGGAGGGTTAAGAGGGAGGGGATCTATGTATACTTAGAGCTGATTCGTGCTGCAAAGCAGAAACGAACGTAACACTGTAAAGCAATTATACTTCAATTTTAAATAAATTTTTAAAATATTTAAAACACGGGATATAGTGAAATAAAAAGAATCTTAAAATACTCGAGGGACAATGCCTGTCCTCATCTGTAGTGTACGCTCTCTGTGCCAACCTCTGCTCTAGGATGCTCTGATGGGTTACGACTCATTTAATCTTCGCACTGGTCCCCAGAGGCTTGTGCTATATGACCTCCTTTTACAGATGAGGAGACTGGGACTCAAAGGGTTAAAGTGATTTGCCGAAGTTTTCTAGGTAAGAGGTGGTAGAGCTGCGATTCAAACCTGGCAGACTGGTTCCAGTCTGTATGATTTATGTATGATTTCTGTCTAAAGAGGGAGATTATTTAAAATAATTTTTAAACATCTGAAATCACTTTTGGCATAATTATAAATAGCTGAACCCAACAACTAGAAAAGAAAAAGAGGAAAAGAGCCTAGAAAAAAGCACTCTTTTAAAAGTATACAATGAAAGGCAAAGTCAATTCTTGCTTTAAAAACACCTATTACAAGGATTTTACCACTGTCAACATTTTATTATTAAATATAAGAAAATAATTACCACAACATTCACGAAGACATAAAAATGAACTTTGTCCCTTAAGGAAAATGGTAGAAGTATTCAGAAGAAAATATTCTTTTCCTAGAAATGGCAGCCAGCCAATAAATCACCAAGTCATACATGTCAGCTTTCATTTCTTTTCCTAGAACTTAACGCATGAAGATCTAGTAAAACTTACAAATGGTTCAATAAGGATGAGGAAAGCTTGTTAAAAGCCACTTTACTAAAACTTAAAATGCCTATATGACAAAATAATTCATAAAAGGGCAAAAAAGAATTATAAATAGGGAGCAAATATTCACAACATTTAATATTTAGTAAATGAAATATTGTTAACCAGAAATTACAAACAACTTCTAAAAGTCAATAGGAAAAGTGAAAGTCACTCAGTTGCGTCCAACTCTTTGTAACCCCGCAGACTGTATCCATGGAATTCTCCAGGTTAGAATACTGGAGTGGGTAGCTGTTCCCTTCTCCAGGGGATCTTCCCAACGCAAGGACTGAACCCAGGTCTCCTGCATTGCAGGCGGATTCTTTACCAGCTGAGCCACCAGGGATACCCAAGAGGACTGGAGTGGATAGCCTAACTCTTCTCTAGTGGATCTTCCTGACACATGAATCAAATTGGAGTCTCCTGCATTGCAGGCGGATTCTTTACCAGCTGAGTCACCAGGGAAGCCCCAAGTCAATAGGATAAACAACTCAATAGGGAAAAACCATAAATGATATATTCAAGACTGTCAAAGAAAAGGAATTTCAAGTGGATAATAAACATGGAAGGATGAGAAACCTCATTAGTAATTACGGGAACACAAATTGAAACCACAAGAAGCTACCTATCTCAGATAACAAAATTTTTAAGTTGGTCAATATCAGATGTTGATGTTAGTGTGGGAAAATGAATGCTTTGATTCACCTGGTAGGAGTTATAAATGGCACAATTTGGAAGTATTAAGTACCTAAGTGAAAGAGAAAATGAGCAAATTCTGTGATTTTAAAACTGTCCGTCCCAGAGAAACACCTGTGTCGATGCACTAGAGGATATGGGTAAGGACAGTGGTTGCAGCATTATTTGAAATAAACTGGATCTAACTTAAATATCCATTAGCAAGGGAATGGGTAACTAACCTGTGGTATGTTCATTTGATTTAATAGTTAGGGACACTAATATGGATTTAAATGTAGCAAAAATGCATGAAGCTAAACATCAATGATAAAAATGAAAAAAGTTGCAGAACAAAATACAGTGTGATATTATTTATATAAATGTCAAAAATCCATGCAAACAATCTTCTGTGTTTCCAAGTATATATGCATATGTGTATATATGTAAAACTATATGAAATGACTGGAAGGATATACACCAAGTTCAAAGTGTTTACTTCTGAAGAGTAAGGAAAGAAGACTGTAGTTGGATGGATATGCAAAGGGAGATTTAATTTAATAAGATGCTATTTTTAAAGGGAGAATTTACTCATATATAATTTGTATAGTGAAAAAATATATACATATAAAGAAGACTAGATCAAATATGCCAGTGATTAATTTCCGCTGGTGGAATTATCTCTGGTAGCCTTTCTCCCTTTTAAAAAATTAGTTTTATATTTTTTCAAATTTCAAAAATAAAAGAAGTAATTCAAAAATCAATAGGTATGTGACTGTGATTTTTAGCTGAACCTGTGGTGTCATGCTCTATCTTTCGTCATTAGTTTCTCTTTATTTCTATCTTACATGATTATGCTCTTAAATAAGGAAAAATTAGAGTCAGAACATTTTGATCTAGCACTTTTTTTCAACAAAAAAGAACATAATGCATTTGGACAACACTCTTCTTTTTGTTTTTGTCTGAGAGAGCTTTGAAATCAGAGAGGCATTCATTTCATAAGTTATGGAGGCATTATTTGGAAGACATCAAGTTCATGGGTTGCACCATTGCATGGAATCCCACAGAGATGCATCCTTAAATAACAGTTATTAACAAAGAGTTAGAGAAATCTTTGCTACTCTGACAGTTACATCTAAGAGGCACTATTATAAGTGATTTACAGCTCAGCTGTCCAGTACATTAACAACATGCTTTTATTTAAATTTAATTAAAAGTGAATACAAAACCCAAACTTAGCAGATAGGAAGAGATGATAAAGATCAGAGCAGAAATAAAAACGAGACTGCAAAAACAATAGGAAAGGTCAATGAAACGAAGAGCTGGTGCTTTTAAGACATAAAGAAAACTGATAACAGCTTTAGCCAGATTCATCAAAAAAAAAAAAACCCAAAAAACAAAAAACAAAACAAAAAAAAAACAGAGAGAAGGCCCAAATCAACAAAATCAGACGTGAAAAAGAACATGTTGATTACAACACCACAGAAATACAAAGGATCACAAGAGATTACTATACACAGTATACATCAATAAAATGGACACTCTAGAAGAAATGGACAAGTTCCTAGAAATGTACAATTTTCTAAGACTGAATAAGGAAGAAATAGAAAATATAAACAGGCCAATTATTAGTAATGAAGTTGAATCAGTAATCAATACACACCTAACAAATAAAATTCTTGGACCAGATGCCTTCACAGGTGAACTCTACCAAAGATTTAGAGAAGAATTAACACCTATCTTTCTTAAGCTATTTAAAAAAATATTGCAGAGAATGGAGCATTTCCAAATACACTCTATGAGGCCAGCATCACCCTGATAACAAAACCAGATACAGACACTACAAAAAAGAAAATTACAAAGCTTCTGCACAACAAAGGAAAATATAAGCAAGGTGAAAAGACAGCCTTCTGAATGGGAGAAAATAATAGCAAATGAAGCAACTGACAAACAACTAATCTCAAAAATATACAAGCAACTTCTGCAGCTCAATTCCAGAAAAATAAACGACCCAATCAAAAAATGGGCCAAAGAACTAAATAGACATTTCTCCAAAGAAGACATACGGATGGCTAACAAACACATGAAAAGATGCTCAACATCACTCATTATTAGAGAAATGCAAATCAAAACCACAAGGAGGTACCACTTCACACCAGTCAGAATGGCTACGATCCAAAAATCTGCAAGCAATAAATGCTGGAGAGGGTGTGGAGAAAAGGGAACCCTCCTACACTGTTGGTGGGAATGCAAACTAGTACAGCCACTATGGAGAACAGTGTGGAGAGTCCTTAAAAAATTGCAAATAGAACTACCTTATGACCCAGCAATCCCACTTCTGGGCATACACACCGAGGAAACCAGAATTGAAAGAGACACATGTACCCCAATGTTCATCGCAGCACTGTTTATAATAGCCAGGACATGGAAACAACCTAGATGTCCATCAGCAGATGAATGGATAAGAAAGCTGTGGTACATATACACAATGGAGTATTACTCAGCCGTAAAAAAGAATTCATTTGAATCAGTTCTGATGAGATGGATGAAACTGGAGCCGATTATACAGAGTGAAGTAAGACAGAAAGAAAAACACCAATACAGTATACTAACACATATATATGGAATTTAGGAAGATGGCAATGACGACCCTGTATGCAAGACAGGGAAAGAGACACAGATGTGTTTAACGGACTTTTGGACTCAGAGGGAGAGGGAGAGGGTGGGATGATTTGGGAGAATGACATTCTAACATGTATACTATCATGTAAGAATTGAATCGCCAGTCTATGTCTGACGCAGGATGCAGCATGCTTGGGGCTGGTGCATGGGGATGACCCAGAGAGATGTTATGGGGAGGGAGGTGGGAGGGGGGTTCATGTTTGGGAACGCATGTAAGAATTAAAGATTTTAAAATTTAAAAAATAAAAAACTGAAAAAAAAAATAAAATTACAGGTCAATGTTGCCAATGAACATAGGGATTTTGCCAATGCAAAAATCCTCAACAAAATATTACCAAACTGAATTCAACAATACCTTAAAAGGATCACACACCATGAGCCACTGGGATTTATCCTAGGGATGCAAGGATGGTTTAATATCCACAAATCAGTGCAATATACCATATTAAAAAACTGAAGAATAAAAATATAATCATCTCAATAGATTCAGAAAAAACTCTGACAAAATGTAAAACCCATTTATAATTAAAAATCTCAACAAAGTGAATACAGAGGGAACATACCTCAACATAGTAAAGGTCATATGTGACAAGCCCAGAAATAACATCATAGTCAACAGTAAAAAGCTGAAAGCATTGTCTCTTAGATCAGGACAAGATAAGGATACCCACTCTTTATACTTTTATTCAAAATGGTATTGGTAGTCCTAGTCATAGCCATCAGACAAGAAAAAGAAATGAAAGGAATACAAATTGGAAAGGAAGAAGTAAAGCTGTCACTGTTTGCAGATTACATCATATTACACATGGAAAATGCTAAAGATGCCACTGGAAAACAAATAGAACTCATCAACGAATGTAAACTTTCCAGTTAATGTAAAGATTCAGGATATGAAATTAATATATAGAAATCTGTGGCATTTCTATACACTAACAACAGACTATCAGAAAGAGAAATTAAGAAAACAATCCCATCAAAAAGAATAAAATACCTAGCTAGGGATAAATTTGAGAAGGCAACAGATATGTGCACCTGCTTACTATAAGACACTAATGAAAGAAACTGAAGATGAAACAGACAGACGGAAAGACAGATCATGTTCCAGGATTTGAAGAATTAATATTGTTAAAATGAGGATGGTAGCAAGGCAATATACAAATTCAATGCAATCTCCATCAAAATACCAATAGCATTTTTCATAGAACTAGAACAAATAATTATAAAATGTGTAAAAAGACTCTGGATAGCCAAAATCATCTTGAAAAAGAAAAACAAAGCTGGAGACAGCATGTTCCCTGATTTCAAACTATTATGATGGACTATTATTCAACCACAAAAAGACAGTGAAATCTTGCCATTTGCAATGGCACAGATGGACACAGAGGATGTTATGCTAAGTGAAATAAGTCAGACAGAGGAAGAAAAACATGATTTCACTTATATAGAAATCTAAAATCAAAACAAATGAACGAACATAACAAAAAAGACACAGCGTTATAGATACAGAGAACAAAGAGATGGTTGCTAGAGGGGAGGAGACTGGCAGGAGGGGAAAAAAAACCACAATGAACTATTCAGTTCCTCAGGAACACAAGTCACATTTCAAATGTTCAGTAGCCACTTGTAGCAAGAGGCTACCATACTGGACAGCTGAGATACAGAAAATTTCTTTCATCACAGAATATTCTATCAGATAGAACCGGTTTAGAGCATGAATTCTAGAGGAAAACACTCTAGATCCTGGTCCCATCTCTAACATTTATGAACTACCCGGCTGTAAGCAAACTTCTTAGTCTGTTTATGCCTCTGGCCTCATCTTTAAAATGAAGAAAATCATAAAACCCACCTCACTGGTTTTCTGTAAGGATTAAATGACTTAATACATGTAAAGCAATAGACATCATATACATGGTAAGCTATTATTATTATGTTTGAGCTATCTTACTGATGGTAGGAAAGTGCTACATAGGTCTCATCATTTCTCACTTCAGAGTACCAGGACATAGGAGAGAAGAAGCAATGCTCTGGTCACTGGGAAAAGATCCTTGTTCCCTTGGAGGCCTGTTGGTGAGCATATTGCTGAAAGTCTATGCAACATTGAGTCATAGTTTGGTAACCTTCTCCATTGGAATTCAGAACATTCTTACTTATTCAACAAATATTTACTGCCTATTATGTGTCAGGCAATGTTCTAGGCAAAGAAGAACTGTACAAAAAAGATCTTCATGATCCAGATAATCATGAAGGTGTGATCACTCAACTAGAGCCAGACATCCGGGAATGTGAAGTCAAGTGGGCCTTAGAAAGAATCACTACGAACAAAGCTAGTGGAGGTGATGGAATTCCAGTGGAGCTATTTCAAATCCTAGGCGATGATGCTGTGAAAGGGCTGCACTCAATATGCCAGCAAGTTTGGAAAACTCAGCAGTGGCCACAGCACTGGAAAAGGTCAGTTTTCATTCTAATCCCAAAGAAAGGCAATGCCAAAGAATGCTCAAACTACCACACAATTGCACTCATCTCACACGCTAGTAAGGAAATGGCAACCCACTCCAGTGTTCTTGCCTGGAGAATGCCAGGGATGGGGGAGCCTGGTGGGCTGCCCTCTATGGGGTCGCACAAAGTTGGACACGACTGAAGTGACTTAGCAGCAGCAGCACACGCTAGTAAAGTAATGCTCAAAATTCTCCAAACTAGGCTTCAGCAATATGTGAACCGTGAACTCCCTGATGTTCAAGCTGGTTTTAGAGAAGGCAGAAGAATGAGAGATCAAATTGCCAACATCTGCTGGATTATCGAAAAAGCAACAGAGTTTCAGAAAAACATCTATTTCTGCTTTCTTGACTATGCCAAAGCCTTTGACTGTGTGGATCACAATAAACTGCGGAAAATTCTGAAAGAGATGGGAATACCAGAACACCTGATCTGCCTCTTGAGAAACCTACATGCAGGTCAGGAAGCAACAGTTCGAACTGGACATGGAACAACAGACAGGTTCCAAATAGGAAAAGGAGTATGTCAAGGCTGTATATTGTCACCCTGCTTATTTAACTCATATGCAGAGTACATCATGAGAAATGCTGGGCTGGAAGAAGCACAAGCTGGAATCAAGATTGCCAGGAGAAATATCAATAACCTCAGATATGCAGATGACACCACCCTTATGGCAGAAAGTGAAGAGGAACTAAAAAGCCTCTTGATGAAAGTGAAAGAGGAGAGTGATAAAGTTGGCTTAAAGCTCAACATTCAGGAAACTAAGATCATGGCATCTGGGCCCATCAGTTCATGGCAAATAGATGGGGAAACAGTGGAAACAGTGGCTGACTTTATTTTTGGGGGGCTCCAAAATCACTGTAGATGGTGATTGCTGCCATGAAATTAAAAGTCGCTTACTCCTTGGAAGGAAAGTTATGACCAACCTGCATAGCATATTGAAAAGCAGAGACATTACTTTGCCAACAAAGGTCTGTCTAGTCAAGGCTATGGTTTTCCTGTGGTCATGTATGGATGTGAGAGTTGGACTGTGAAAAAAGCTGAGCGCTGAAGAATTGATGCTTTTGAACTGTGGTGTTGGAGAAGACTCTTGAGAGTCCCTTGGACTGCAAGGAGGTCCAACCAGTCCATTCTAAATAAGATCAGTCCTGGGTGTTCACTGGAAGGACTGATGTTGAAGCTGAAACTCCAATACTTTGGCCACCTTATGTGAAGAGTTGACTCATTGGGAAACACTCTGATGCTGGGAGGGTTTTGGGGGCAGGAGAAGGAGACGACAGAGGATGAGATGGCTGGATGGCATCACCAACTTGATGGACATAAGTTTGGGTAAACTCTGGGAGTTGGTGACAGACAGGGAGGCCTGGCATGCTGCAATTCATGGGGGTGCAAAGAGTCAGACACGACTGAGTGACTGAACTGAACTGAATGTTCTAGGCACTGCGAATATGTCAGCGAACAAAATAGATAAGGATCCCGACACTTGTGGAACTTCTGTTCTAATGGAGGATACAAGCAAGAAGTATGATATACAAGTAAATTATACAGCTCGATTGTAATAAGTCCTGCGGAAAAAGTAGAGGAGCTACAGGAAACCTGAATTTGGAGAAGAGGTCAGGTTAGAATTGTAAAAGGAAGCAGGGTCCAAAAGACTGTTCTATAACCTCCAATTAAAATAAATAAATTTACATTTAAAAAAAAAAGGCGGCAGGGTGGGGTTCACTGAGAAGGTGAGACTGGAGCAATTACTTAATGGAGGTGAGAGAGTGAATATTCCAGATTTCAGAAGAGCTCTCAATCAAGGGCCCTGGGGCAAGAACACAGGAAAGAGGGCAGAGTGGAATGAGTGAGCTAGAAGGAAAGGAGGGGGAGAGAGCGTGGAGATAAGGAGGGTGGGGAGGCAACAGTCTCTACCTGGCGGTCACTGTAAGGGCCTGGCTTCCACTCAGACTGAGATGGGGTCCTCTGCGTAGTTTTGAGCAGAAGAGTACCAGGATCTGACTTTAGTTCCAAAGGGTCACGACGGCTGCTGTACTGTGAAATGCCCACGGTGGGTGGTGGGTGGCAGCAGGGACAACAGGAGGCGGCCACAGTAACAACCCCTGGGACAGACGCTGGTGCTGGGCTATTGTGGTAGAAGCGGGGGTTATGTGAGAAGTGGTTAGACTTTGGATTTTGATGTTGACAGATTAGAGAAGGGAAGGACTAGGGAGAACCAGGTCAGGGAATTCTTTCTACAGGACGAGGGATGTGAGTAGCTTTCGAGGTCCTCCAGACACATCTCTAAAATCCACATGGAAAATTTAGTATGCTTGATGTAATCCTGCATTCTTACGCTCACATCAAGGATCAATCATACTTATTTCTTGAACACCTCCTAACAAAAGTATAAATATTCTGTTCTTGGCCAGGAAACGCTCTTGGTATCTGATGTCTAAAAATGCCAAAAACCACACCAAGAGATTTCAAGTATTCATTAGCACTAGAGTCCTTCATCCAAACTTAAAAAAAAGAAGAAAAAAATTAACAAGGCAAATCTCTATTTTGTTAGGAAAGTGGCAAGTTAGAAACTTACATTATCACTTAAATAAATGGATGGAAGGAGCTCAGGAACTCCTTGTAAGTGGCTGCCATGTGGCACAGCTCAGGTTTGCAACTTTGCAAATGATTTTTTGCACTCACAGAGTGAGATGCAGATTCTATGTTCTCTCAAGGCTACGTGGGCCTTGACAGAGTAAATACTGCTTCAAGATCTCACCTTCAACAACCTAGGATGACACAGTCATTTTAATGTGATTAGAAAAAAATCTTTTTATTTTCTGCCATACTGCTAATGTTGGTATGGGTATAGGTGAAGAGCAGAGGAGAAAGTGGACACGCAGAAAGGATGGCATCTGCCCTTAACTCCACATTTCTCTATCATTTGCATTTTTAAAGTAAGAATTCTGATAATGTAACTTTTTAGACTAAAAAATAACACTCTACTTTTATCTAAATATCTCATGAAAAAACGTAAAAGTGCAAGTGTTAGTTGCTCAGTCGTGTCCGACTCTTTGCGACCCCATGGACTGTAGCCTGCCAGGCTCCTTATGTCCATGGAATTCTCCAGGCAAGAATACTGGAGTGGGTAGTCACTCCCTCTCCAGGAGATCTTCCCAACCCAGGGACTGAACCTGGATCTCCTGCATTGCAGGCGGATTCTTTGCCATCTGAGTCACCAGGGAAGCTCCGATCTCATGATATATCTCAATTCCCCAAGCAGCGGTTTCTGGGAGGATGGAAAACAACTAGTCTCTAGATTCTGTGAACGAAAGTCACTCAGTTGTGTCTGACTTGTTGTGATCCCATGGACTGTGTAGTCCATGGGATTCTCCAGGCCTGAATACCAAAGTGGATAGCCTTTCTTTTCTAGAGGGGTTCTTAGCAACCCAGGGATCAAACCCAGGTCTCTCACATTGCAGACAGATTCTTAACCAGCTGAGCCACAAGTGAAGCTCAAGAATACTGAAACAGGTAGCCTATTCCTTCTCCAGCAGCTCTTCCTGGCCCAGGAATCGAACTGGTGTCTCCTGCATTACAGGCAGATTCTTTACCAACGGAGCTATCAAGGAAGCCTCTATTCTGTGAAGGTACCCATAATATTGGAGAAGGAAATGGTAACTCACTCCAGTATTCTTGCCTGGAGAATCCCAGGGACAGGGGAGCCTGGTGGGCTGCTGTCTATGGGGTCGCACAGAGTTGGACATGACTGACGCAACTTAGCAGCAGCAGCAACCCATAATATACTCAAAGACAATGATGATGCTTTCTTCTCGACATTCTTTTCCAGAGGAAACAGCCAAGAACTGGTTATTTTTGTGCAAGTCACCATATACTTCAAAAGGATTATAGGTTACACTGCACAAATTCTTGAGGGGCATGGGACTCATTTCAAAGACAATTCTTACACCTACTTTCTTTAGAAGGCTAGATTTTAATGAGGAGGAGACAGAGGCTAGCAAGTAGCAGGAAATTTGCTGTGTCAGGAAATTTCCTTCTCAATATGAGGACATTTTTTAAGGCTGGCGTGTACAGTGAAAATGTACAGTGACATCCCAAAGGAGAGATTGAGTAAAGTGAAAAGAAAAATGCTGGTGACGTATTGATTAAGCTCCATGCGCTGCATGTCTTCAGCTGTGCTCTCACCCTTCACCAGCGTGCTTGGTGCCCTCACGGCTGATGCTTGAGAACAGCCTGAATGGGCTCTGTGGGGTGCTGGTTTCTGTGTGGTGCCAGTGGGAGCCTCAGCAGGAAAGGAAGGGGGAGAGTTGAGGCTTTTACACCTCTGGCTCTCTCCCTGAGGGCTTGTCCAGGGCAGACAGCATCTCTTACGGGGTCTTGGCTCTAGTCAGAGAGTGCGCCTTCAGACCTGGGGTGGTGACAACTGTTATTAGCCCTGAGGTACTGCTCTATACCCTGCCCATCCTTTATTCATTTCTCCTCCAATTACCCAGTTTGACCATGCCATTTTTTGTTGTTGTTGTTGCGATTCAGATATACCAAAAAAGGAAGCTCTTAATCAGGTTCTCTGTGTCTTGAAAATTCTAGTGGACATATGCCACTCTTTTCGCACCTTCCTTAAATCCCTCACCCCCATCCTAACCCAAAACATGTGAGCTAACTTTCTTGTCTGGGGATTTCCCTACCTCATGGCTCTTAGTGAGAGATGGAGACCAACAACCACATGGAAGACACATGCTCATTTTCCCAGCCTCCCTTGCAGCCAGGCTCAACCAATCAGATGGAGCTCGACTCCTGTCAGGACTTAAGGCAAAGTGGACTTCAGAGAACCCATTTTGGCTGAGGTGGTGGCAGTGCTGGGAGTTTCCAGAGGGAGCAGCTGAGCCTAGTGTCAGGCTCGGGGTCCCGGGGGTGCATCTGAAGGAATGCACACATCGCGGTGGTGGCAAGTTGGTTCCCTGTAGAGAGTTTCTGTATTGCTCCTGCTTCTCATATTCTGCTCCTGCAATGCAGGAGATCCCAGTTTGATTCCTGGGTCAGGAAGATCCGCTGGAGAAGGGATAGACCACCCATGCCAGTAGTTAGACCACCCGCTCCAGTATTCTTGGGCTTCTCTTGTGGCTCAGCTGGTAAAGAATCCACTTGCAATGTGGGAGACCTGGGTTTGATCCCTGGGTTGGGAAGATCCCCTGGAGAAGGGAAAGGCTCAGTCCAGTATTCTGCCTGGAGAATTCCATGGACTGTATATATAGTCCATGGGGTCTCAAAGAGTGGGACACAACTGCACAAATTTCACTTTCAGTTTCCTGCTTCTGGATTACCCAACATCTGTCTCTGTGGACCCCTCAGGACATCTTCAAGTAACCCAACAGTCTTCAATTCATCCCTTTCTTGCTTGAATGAGCTAGAGTTGGTTATACTGCTTAAAACTAAGAACTCTGTCTGATTGAAAAAAAAAAAAAAAACCAAGCCAATTCTGTGAGATTCTGGCATCCTAAAATCTTCATCTCATTTTAAGTTAAAAATAATCCTTGTGTGAGTATCTACTATGTTTCAATTATTGTGCTAGGTGTTACAAAGCTAATTAAGATGGAAAAGTAAATAACCATAATCAAATGATAAATACTACAATGGATCCTTCACATCTGAAGTACAGATGCAGAAGTGATTAATACCGCCTAGGAGGATTTTGTAAAGTTTCTGTAAGGTAGTGAGCTGAATAGAGGCATGGGTACAGGTAAGGAATAATATGAAATGTTTGGCATGTCCAGAGGATGTAAGTGAGCTCAGAGAAGCTGGAGTAGAGCACAGCAAAGAGTCCACTGGAGGGAAGGCTGGGAAAGTGAGTCAAGGGCCAGCGGCAAACCATCCGAATTTCATTCTCTAGGCAAGCAGGAGAAGCCACAGCCACAGGCTCTGGAAGATGGGTTGAAGAGGGCAAGAAGAGAAGCAAGAAACCCATTTGATCTCACAAAGGGCTATGGCCACAGCAGAGACCACGGTATTGAGAAGGCAGGTAGAGGCTTAAGAAGTATTTAAAAAAAATACAAGTGAGAGTTCCTGCTCTGCTAGGTGTGGTGAGCCAAGCAGGATTCCCAGATGGTCTTAAAGTTCTAGCTTGAAGGAGTGGGTAAGCAGCAACAATTCCTACTAATGTAGGATACTCATTAGTTAGTATAACTTTGGTTGTTATGGAGGGAGAAAGTAACATGCCCAGATTCTTTCTTAAGAATGTACTAATGCATGCATTTTTATATGCTGGGATTTTGCTTCTATCATTGCTACAAACAAAGGAAGGATAGAGTTGTTTCAAAGTTGGTTGCTATTATTTGATTTCCCTGCTATTTATGGGGCCATTCTGTTTGCTATGGATATACCATAGCCTAGCCTTAAACTGCACGATCATCTGGAATGTCCCTGGGATGGCATTTAGGAAAATATAATGCTTTAGAAGGGCTAAAAGTAAGCTATTTAAATTCTCCCCACACTAACCTCTTTCTCACCTCTGGCATAAGGGTGACCTAGATACACTTATACCAAGCCCACTGCCAGATCCATGCTCGAACCTTTGGGAGGTCATTGGACCCCTGGGCCAACACTAATTGTCTCCCTTGCTTATCTGCTGTTGACCATTTTCATTCCATTCCTGACCCTGACTTCTCCCACCAAGTGCAATTCGGAGCTGACAATGGCAAGCTTGGCTTCCCAATATACTCCCAATACATCCTTTTTATGTAAACTTACAAACTTCAAGAATGTAATTGGCTCTGCATCCCTGTGGTACTAAGCCTCATTCTTGATAGCATTTTGCCTTTGTTGTGATTAGCAAAGTTCTTCTGGTTGGGTTTCGTTAAGTGGACCTGGGGTTTGACAACATCTTTAGACTTGGATTCTAAAAAGGCACTACCACTGTGCACTTGGCTAAAGGAAACACATTTTATCAGTGAATGACTTTCACTTAAAAATTCTCCACCAGCACAAAAAGCTAAGGACGTGCAGTGAGTACTATCCTACAACACTCCTCACTTCTGAAAGCACAACACGATGGCTGGTAGCTTTAGAGATGTTATTTGGAAACCAAATGCAGGAGAAGTTTTGTTATTCCACACCTTACAGAATCAGAAGATGCATGGTCCTGTATTCATTTTTGCTCCCTTTTTGGACAATCACCTATAAGGTGGTATGATTCTCTACTAGATCATGAGCTCCCTGAGGACAGGATAAGCTTCTAATCTATATCTAAATTCACATGGCACAATGAATGTTACATGGCTGGGATCAAATAAAAGTTCACTGAATTAATCTATAATATATGGCAAGAGAACTCACACCAAGAGGAGATTTCAGCCACAGCAACTGGGCAAGTGAAACTGCTGTCCCTCTAGCAGAACTAGAGGCAGAGTCAGCGACCATCACCATGCAATATGAAACTCCCAAATGAACGGAGAAACCAGACTCATGGATGAGCAATGCACTCATCAAAGCAACAGGGTCTTAAGAGATTTTTTTTAAGTCAAAACTACGCCACATAAGCAATGAAATATGAATGTTGACCATGTGAATAAAACTTAATACTGTCAAAAATTTTATGACAAACTTTATTTGATACATATTCAATGACATGCATAATCATTATTATGCAGGACCGTAATCAGGCATTAGTAAGTGCCTATTGGGACTTCCCTGTAGCTCAGATGGCTAAAAAATCTGCCTGCGATGCAGGAGACTTGGGTTCAATCCCTTGGTCAGGAAGATTCCCTGGAGAAGGAAATGGCAGCCCACTCCAATATTCTTGCCTGGAGAATTCCATGGACAGAGGAGCCTTGTGGGCTACAGTCCATGGGGTTGCAAAAAGTCAGACATGACTGAGCGACTAACACACAACAATGACTTAAGGATCCTTACTTGTGTTTAGCCAAACTAATTGCTTAGCAATTTCCCCTCTTCTTAGTAATTCTCCACACCTGCCACATGCATCAGTTGGTGTTTAGTCGCTAAGCTGTGTCTGACTCATTGCGACCCCATGGACTGTAGCCTGCCAGGCTCCTCTGTCCATGGAATTTTCCAGGCAAGAATACTGGATGGGGTTGCCCTTTCCTTCCCCAAGGGATCTTCCTGACCCAGGGACTGACCCTGTGTCTCCTGCATTGGCAGGCAGATTCTTTATGATCAGTAGTGATGGGCTTCTCTGATGCTCTGAATAATTTAATCCTCGATGCACAGATACAGAAACCCTTACTAAGCAGGTAAGGCTCTCCACACTCCCTCTACTATCTGAGACACCTGAAGCAGAAGCATATGGGTGCTCTGCCCATAGAACTTGACCACCTTCAATGTATTCCAACTCTGATTGCTGGATGTCTGCTGTTGGGAGGTGGGTCACTGGGGAAATGGAGAATGTTCTCTGGCTTCCTGACAACGTGGAAGAGAGTAGAGGCCTTCTGGCTTGAGCAGAAAGGGGAGAAGAGAGAGCGAGCTCAGGCTAAGAGTCCCATTGCTCAGGATGCCTGATGTGCAACAACTATACAGTCCAAGTGTCTTGGGCAATAGGTCTCTGGGGATCCTGATGTTGAGACCAACTCCCAGCTCATTCTTCTCAGGGAGGAAGCCAGGATATTCCAGAGGCTTTCATCTTAGAGTTAGAGCAAAAGTTAGGCACAGCCAGCCATACTAAAGTCTGAATGACTCATAGGTTCTTTTAGATTTTTATGGTGGGGGAGGTGCTTAAGAACACAAAGGCACTAATAAACTAAAACGGGAAGGAATGTCCCTGTCAAATAAAAGGCAGAGAAGGGGGAAGGCAGCAGTGCCAAAGGCCAAGCCCCTCTCCTAGATCTGGCCAGCAGCTCTGCCTATTACAACTCTGGGGCTGGAATGGGGACAAAGACGCTGTATAAGGGGGTATCCCATGCCATTCCTGCCGCAGTGGGCGGCAGCGTGCAGGGGTCCCTGATCAACACAGCCACCCACAGAGTGTTAAATTCCAAGCCAGAAACACAAAGGTAGACAATACACCCTCACTAGTGTCAGAAGAAGTCTGAGTAGCAGTGCAGGAAAGGGTTACACGTAGAGCTCACGGCCCAGTGCCACTGCTCATTATCCTATATTTTGGTGGGTCACCTGCAATAGATTGACATTGATTTTGCCATCCGTGAAACAGGGGTGCAGAATCCTGCATATCTCAGAGTTGAGTACAGGGCTCATGTGATGCGTCTCTGGGAAAGACGTGGTGTTTAATCGTCTAACAGGTTGAAATCACTGTTTAACACGTTGCAGCTGAACCTAGGCAGTCTATTTACTCTTGGCTTCCCTAGCTGTGAAGAGATTTTCAAAAATCATAAAAAATTATGGTCGTAAGTTTTGTACGGTCTTGCATAGTCATAAGACTATACATAAGTCTTCCATAGTCATAAGACTGTAAGACTACTACAATGATTAATTAACAATTTGTTGTTGTTGTTTAGTAGCTAAGTCGTATCTGACTCTGCAACCCCACGGACTGCAGCCCATCAGGCTCCTCTGTCCATGGGATTCTCCAGGCAAGAACATTGGAGTGGGTTACCATTTCCTTCTCCAGGGGATCTTCTTGACCCAGGGATTGAACCCCTGTCTCCTGCATTGGCAGACAGATTCTTTACCACTGAGCTACCGGGGAAGCCCAATGCATGTAGAGAATTTAGCCTGATCTTTGGTACTTATCATATTAACTATTAAAAGCAATATGTAAAATACAGAGTACTATCTAGATGTTTAAGGCATTGAAAATAAACTCGTTGCTTGCTGCCATAGTCCTGAGTCCTTTCAGAGGGCTAGAGTCAGAACAGAAAAGGTTCATGATATGGCTATGTAAACATGGCATGCTTCTCTTTGCTCTGGATACAGTGGGCTTACTCTGTTATTAAAACTTGTTTAGTGGATATTGAGCTGCCAAGAGGCCTAACATTTAGTGCCAGTTATTAGATTAAATATTTGCTCAGAATGGTATTTGAATTGCCAGGTTCTAGATGTTTCTGGTTGGTAAGATCTCCTTTGTATTTTGTACAGAGGCTAAAAGTGATAGACTGACTACAGAACAGATGCGCCATTTCTCAAAGGATATTAAAGCCATGGTTCACTATAACATTGTGCCTGGTGGCACAGAATTTAAAGAGTAAACTGAACTTTATTTGGTGAAGAAATATTGTGTGGAAGAGATAGGACTTTATTTTAGGTATTTTTCATGATCCAATCATTCTGGCTTAAACACATAGGACATTGGTGTCATTCTCTTTTCCCCTTACTTTCAGCAGGCTGAATGCACCTTTCTGATTTAAGAGTTTTTGATTTCTAAGTACCTTTCGATTTAGAGTTTACTAACAAAAGAAAATATCATAATATGGCCAAACCAGTGTTAAGAATTAGAAAAGAATTTATAAAATTATAAACTAAACACACAGATGTGACTATGCTAACTTTTGCTAACATATGCTTACCCAAGCTCTCTTCATGGGCACATTCCGTCATGCTAAGGTTCTAACATAATATGAAAATAAGGCAGATGCATTTTTGAAATCAAAACAGGACTAAAACAAAAACACACGTTCAGCAAAATCTTAGACATCTCAAACTCATGATAAACTAAATTTTAAAATTTAATAAGTTCTTTAGGTTAATCTCCATGTTGGGTGCTTCTTGATCTCTGGGGATTTCTGGATCCGTGCTACACAACAATCGCATGACACTTTCCAAAGTTACCCATCTCAGCGCATCAGAGGAGGAAAGGTCACATTCCAGGTATATTCTATGTTTTTACCCTGTGTGCTCAGAACATCTATGGAAATGAGCCTGGTATTTAGAAGATGATTTAGAAGTGGTGTCAGAGATGTGTCAGGCTAATCAGTTTGCAACTGTAAAAAGAACACTGATCAGTACAGAAGTGGGACAGGAAAGGGGCAACAGAATAAAGGACGTCTTGTTAGGTGATAAGAAAGAAGCACTAATAGTGTATCTCAATAAAATAAGCTTTAAAAATATCTGAAGTTAAATCTTCAAAATGACAGGAAAATACAAACGATTCACAAATAAACCCAACAGGTCAAAGCCTATTAAATGCCCAACTGAGAAGTTCAGTGAGTTCACTCTCTGTATTTAAACCCACTGGCTCACTCCGCACAGTTTCTACCTACTTCTCAGAGTGTTATTAATACAAGTTTTGCAAAAGGACATATCGGCAAACTGTACACGTCTACTTCTAGGTACCATCATGTAACCTGGTACAAAGTTCCAGGTTCTTCCTACAGTTTAAAAATGTGGATGGTGTAAAAACTAGAAAGAGAAACATCCTACTGCTATGTTCTGACCAAGTTTAAAACATGTGAATTTCACCTTTATCCAGTGAAAGGTTAAAACCTAGATATTAAAAGGTAATGCAGTAGTAATAACTCATTTCCCCAAATGTCAGATCACAAAAGTTGTCACTTATGTAATTGCTTGTAGTTTATTCCTTTGCTTTCTTCTTTTCTCTGTACATTTAAAAAAATTATTTAATTGGAGGATAATTTTTTTACAATGTTGTATTAGTTTCTGCCATACATCAACATGAATCCGTCTGTGTTCCCTCCCTCTTGAACCTCTCTCTCTCTGTGCATCTTTGTAACAATGTTTTAAAAGTGGAAATGTAGTTGTCACGTGAACAGCTGCAGAAATGATTAAAAGGTATGGAAAGCATAACATGAATACCGATAATCTGTTTCTGACAGTAATATATGTGGGACACTATTTAGAGGCATCTCATATATATTTTTCTTCCTCATTTAGGAGGGAGAAGAAAACATGGAGAGAGGCTTATCATCTTCGAAATTTTAAAATCTGAACTTCGTTGCATAATAGGAAAAAAATGAAAGTTAATTAGAGCTAACCCCTAGCTAGAAACATCATTGGATACTTTGGATACAGCAGGGGCACCTTTTTAGAGGTGCAATGTTGCAAGAGAAAGTGGGGAGGTTTTTAGAACTTGGGGGACAGAAAATAATGCCACCTCTGCCAGCTGAATGGGCTTAGGCAAATACATCTGCCAGACTACATTTTGACATCCAAAAATTTGACATAATAACTACCTGAAAGCCTCACGTTGAGGGGATTATTTGTCTGTTAAAGGTTTACTGGTTTTTAAATAGATGGCACTGTGCAAATGAAGCTATTGCTTTGCATGGTCAATTGTCAAACATACTATTTAAAATACTATTTAATTCTATCCAACTTACATACCTATAGGCTCCTAATGGTCTTTTCAACGGCTAAGGGTTTATGAATAAGACAATTTTCCTTCCGGGATTCACCTGATGCTTTTCTTAAACATGTAACCTCGAGTCCAACCCACAAAATTATGTCTTGAGTAAAGCAAGGTACATAATAAAGGTTATCCTAATTTCTAAGATGTCAAACATCAATCATAAAAGAGAACTACTTCTGAAAGAGATGTGTGTGTGCTGGGAAGAAAAGATTTCTGTTTCTAATTATAGACGATTCACTGATGAATGCAAATCATAGCCTGGCTGAGAAGCACTGCTATGACCATCCTCAGGTGTGGTTTGCTGGTTTAGGAAGAGGGAAAATGGTAACAGCGGACAGTAGGTGGACTTTAATATTGCTAAAAGGAATTCTCTTTCAAGGCACTAAAAAAGTTGCATGAAAACACTTTTATTGAAGTTTATAGAAAGCTAAAAACCCCCCATGATCCTAACCAAAGAGAGTAACTAAAATGCTGATTAATATATTCTACCAGTCATCTCCTGTAAACAGTTCATAGAAATTGCATAATTCCTGTACATACATCCTATAAATATAATTTTGCATGTGGTCTTCCCATTTAATATCAACAGACTTTAAAGGGCAGTAACTTGGAAACTGTCTCAGATATGTCGTGAAATCCGTTTCAATTGAAATAATTTAATGGACAATAGAAATATCATGAAGAGGCCCTATTTTTCCCCATATCTTTGCTGAGTGGAAACAAAGATTCTTAATTAGAATGAGTGGGAATAACCAAACTAATTTAGGCCTCTATTTATCCTCTAGTTTGAAAAGGCAGCCCCACCTAGGAACAATATTATGGGGGAACTAAAGGGAAAGAAAAAAACCCCACAAACCTGTGTCAATTTGCAGTAAGGTCGTTTCCTTAGACTACCAAAGGACATTTATATACCAGCTCCATGCTTCAGGCTTAAAATGAATCTCTCTGAAGCAATGACAGA
Organism: Ovis aries; assembly: GCF_016772045.2. Classification (NCBI taxonomy): domain Eukaryota; kingdom Metazoa; phylum Chordata; class Mammalia; order Artiodactyla; family Bovidae; genus Ovis; species Ovis aries. Next base: position 17,277,529 of record NC_056067.1, on the reverse strand, counting down.
CTTTTTGCCAAGTGACTAGGATATAAACACCATTTTGGTCAGACAGTGAGACATATGCTATGAAGAAAACAGGTTCAAACTAGGCAAGTGGGTTTCTCTAGAATAAATGAGAGAGAGCTCGTCGTGCAAACAGCTTCATCTTCAGAGCTTCACGTCTCCACTGGTGTGAAGTCTTTGCTTCTTCCACGGGGGACAGTGGCACCCTGTTTTCCTGATTCCTTACACTAATGAACTGCTATAAATTTGTTTGCGATACGCTAGAGAGCCCTAACTTCAGCCTTCAGGTAATGCTGAGGATGCATCCTACATTCTAGACTCACCTTTTGCATGGTGTACTCTCAGCACTGTGGGCGATTTCCAGGGGAGAATATTCTATTTAAAGAACTACTGTCCCAGCATAACACAAAGAAATCACTTAGGAAGATGCAAGAGACAGGGAAAGCTTTCAATGATGTTTACACAAGTACAATGTCAGGGCCTCCCTTTCCGGTTCCCCAAGAGGATGGGGAGGAGAGAGCTCATTTGTGACAAAAGGCATACGAGAAAGTACTCAAGCAGCCATGGGAGTGGGAAAATGGAAGTTCTTCCCAAGACGAGTGCACAGACACTCCTGGAGCCCAAGAGTGTGCTGTGCGACCAGGCACTAACATAAAGGAGGGAGGGAGCGAAGGAGCCTAAAGCAGAAACCCAGGCTCTGAGTACCCTATTTTTTACTGCAAGCACAGATATCAAATTCTTCTCCTAGCATGTTTTAAAATGGAATATCTTTAAAACAAGACATATTTAAAGGGCACATTAAAATGTATTTTAAAAACTTCCCACAGATGAACACCAAGCCGACCACTCTCCATTGACAAAATATGCCAAGGCAACATGATAATTACCTTCACCTTTCACTGATGGGCAGCCAGATTCCCAGTCCTCAAATTTGCTTACATTTAAAAATGGAAATAGGCTTCCCATGTGGCTCAGTTATTAAAGAATCTGCCTGCAGTGCGGGAGACCTGGGTTCGATCCCTGGGTTGGGAAGATCCCCTGGAGAAGGGAAAGGCTACCCACTCCAGTATTCTGGCCTGAGGAATCCCATGGACTATATAATCCATGGGGTCGCAAAGAGTCGGACATGACTGAGTGACTTTCACTTCAAAAATGGAAATGACAACATACAGTTTATAATGTTGATGATTTCCCAATTAAATCTCATGATAGGAGAAAAATTAATGTCAGTAAAACAAAAAGATAGCCAACTCCAAGATAGTTGTGTGATGCTTTAGCAGGAAAAAAACTGTGGTCTCATAACTGTGTGACCCAATGACATCAGAGTGATTTAGCTTTAGTATTACAGGGGTAAACTCATAATGAGAAGAACATGGCTATCACAACACCACATCTCCCCCACAGATAACTTCCACAGATGGCAGGAAGTTTGGCTGGTAGTGTTCCCTGATGTATCCCGGGCAACCACAACAAATACCTGTTAGTATTTGAGGTGGTCAGTTCACATCAGTTGAATGAATACAGAAAGAGGAGTGCACAGTATGCCTGTGGAACTGGGCCAGCTGTATGTATCGTGGTACATTAGTCGTTGTTTTAAACTTGGGAATGAGGACTTTCCACGGACTATATCTACTGAAATCAAACAAAGACATTCTTTCTTGGACTTCTATGTGGCAAGAGAATAAAAAATCACTGGCACAGAGCCAGGGGGAGTGGCTGGCTCATGTCAAGAAAAGTCTGGAGCAAGCATGGGGCAGTGGGGACTGCACCTGGGCATCTCCTTCTAGAACTACCTGGGCATCTGACAAGGAGGAGAGCAGAGGCGCACATGGGCTGGAGAGCCCAGGCCAGGTGTAGGCTAATCACATGGGTGGATTAGCTCACTCCATCCTGAAAACCAGCCTTTAAGGTAAACACTGACTGTTATTTCTGCTTTGCGAATGAGGGAGCTAAAGGCAGATTACCCCTTATCAAAGGATTCTTGCCTATGAAGCACCACTAAATTATTTCAATTGAAACAGATTTCTTGACTATGAGGCACCCACTAAATTATTTCAATTGAAACATATCTCTTGACTATGAGGCACCCTGATTTTAGAGCCTGTGTGAGAAGCACCATCTGAGAGGAACTTACCCTCCCTGGGCTTCCCAGGTGGTGCTAGTGGTACAGTATCTGTCTGCCAGTGCAAGAGTCGCAAGAGACGCAGGTTCGATCCCTGGGTTGGGAAGATCGCCTGGTGGAGCGCGTGGCAACCCACTCCAGTATTCTTGCCTGGAGAATCCCATGAACAGAAGGGACTGGTATATAGGGTTGCAGAGTCAGACACAGCTGAAGCGACTTAGCACCCTCCCTGGGCCTCAGTCTGCAAAATGAAAGCAGCTGACTTATAAGAATTAGCGTTCAATATTGAGGTTCAAAATACTCCAGGATGAAGACACAAAATCCCGATCTTTATTGATCTAAAAAGGCCATAGAGGTCTCACTGCATTAATACCCTATCGTCTTGATGCATTAAATAGTAGGACCAATTTCATCATGAGGACAGAAGAACATATTCCTGCAATTTTACAATATACTGACAAAATCAGATAAATTTCAATACGTCTATAATTACTTAAAACATATCAGCATGTTACTACAATAACCAAAAGAAACAGGAATTTAACTAGCCTATTCTCCTAGACCAGTAAACACCAGAACTGAATAGGTATCCTAACTTTTATTGCCATTTGTGTATAGCTTACTTTCTAATTGCTCTATATTTCCTAACTAGCCTTTAATACTGTTTTGGTAAGGACCTCAAACAATACTGGGCAGCAGGTATGAAATGGATAGCTAAGTTGAATGGATGACTTAAAGGATTCTCTCATAAGTACCTATATATTGAAACATATTTTATTATGGCTTGCTTTCAAACTGTTGTTTTAAAACCTAAAACAACAATTACCTATTTCAGAGAATAATAGTAAAGCCCTTATTTGTTAAGAAATACAAGATAAAAATTTTAAAAGTGAATAACAGTAATTATCATGCTTTTCAATAAGAAAATCACATTTCATTTTCATATCTTAAAAGGTTTTTATATTTTAAAAACTCAAAAATAATTTTATGAGCTCACAAAGTAATACTGTATTTTTCTCAAGCTATTAATATATCCTTATATTGTAAACATTGGAGATATTTTACTTGGAGTATTTGCTTTGTTAAGATATGCTTCTTTTGATTTTTTTCATGTTAACATTCTGAAAACAGTACAGTTACATTTATTAGCATTTAATTTTTAAAGCTCAAGATGAATAGTTTTGTTTGAAATATATAACTTGGTAACATCATGCCTCTAAAATGAATTCAAATTGTGTCAGGGTTTTAATTCATACTGACTTTTAATATGACCCAACTAGTTACTAAACAGCCAACAGTTCCACAAGAGGATAAAATATATCAAATCTGTTGGTTCTGAAGGTGAAGCAAGATGTAGTAATGATACAGCCTATCACTGAGATCCCAGAAGGAAACAGAATTAAACTCAGTTTGAATGGAGGGATTTTAACGAAGGGACAACCTACAGAGGTGTTGGCAGGGTCTGGAGAATCAGCAGAAGATGCTGAGAACCCAGAGAGCGGCAAACCTCCTGTCCTCAGTCTGAAGATACAGGGGGAGGGAAGAGTATCACAGGCGGGGGAGCTGGAGCCCAGGAAGGCAGGAGGGGTGCTGGGCAAGAAGTACAATCTTGGAAGGGGGACGCACCACCCGAGATTTTACAGTCATTGCTTCATACCACCTAGACTGAAGCGGGGAGAGCGCTGGAAGAAACACCCCAGCTTCTCTCTCCCCGTCTCTGATCCCCTACTTGTGCCTTCCTTCTGCTGGCCAAACCAGAAGCCAGTTGGAAGGAGTCAGCTTTTAGGGGCAAGAACAGCAAAGAGGAAAGGGAGTGGCTCCAGGGAGGGGCTGGGGGCGGAGAGGCAAAAAGCACTAGGAAACTCAATTACGTCACTGTCCCTGGGGTGTGACTCTGGGTGGCAGGATGAGGTGTGAGCCTCTGATCTCATTTCTCAGAAGTCTACCAGGAAATACCATTTTGGGAAAATAATTTGTTTTAAAAAAATACAAAACCCTCTTGCTCTTCTGCATTCCTCCCCCCTCTTCAAGTTTTATTTAAATCTTTCCTTTCGTTTACCTCCTAGTAACACAGAGGTATTTGGTTCAAATAGCCCTCTGGTTGGCAGACTTTGTTTCTATCCTGAGAGCCTTCTGAACTGCAGGAAATCTTTATACAACTGTCAAGATCTGGGAAATTTCCCTAAGATCCCTATTAAAGTTGGTGATAACTTTTCGCAAAAGTCAATCCAGCCTCCCACAGATGATAGCATTCATCATTTCTTTGATAAATGTCAAATGCATTGGAAGTAAAACTTGAAGTATTTAGTTTGAATGTCCTCTAATCTATTAATTTTGTACATGGGCATAATTTTTGTGTAACTTCTGGTTATAGGGCAACTGTAAACAAAGATAGGGACTAATCAAAGCTACACTGTAAGGACACATACTAAGAAGCCTTCTCAGCAGAACCAAAAGTTCTTAAGTGGAGGTTCCCTAGGGTGTAGCCCTGACCACTGTCAAACATGAAGTCTAGGGTGAGGGGGACAGGGATCATGGATGATTCATCTTTGCAGTAGCCAAGGCCCTAAAACAGTGTCTTGCACATTTCATGCACTCGATAAATGTTTGCTGAATTGGCCGAACCTTCGTTTGTCCCATAATCACTCCCCAAAAAGGCACACAGATAATTACTTCTTGGAAAAATTCCAACAACTAGTGTTTGATGTCACCTATGTGGTTTCTCTCTCAAGAGCAGTGCTGTAGGATTACATAATTTTATGTTTCTTTCTTCCCCCTTTGGCCTTAATGTAATACATGTGAATAACAGCTTTATACAAAATTCCTACCAGCACAACCACAGCAGATTCAAGGCATCATTTTAGAGATGATGCCAGCATCTTTCAATTTAGCAGATGACAATGGCTAGGGAAACGCATAATTTGGTATTAACTAAAGAGCTAAAGATATTTTGAATATATTCTTTGATTTTTTTTAAGATCAGAGTTTTTTTTTTAAAGAATTAGTGTTACCACAAACTTAGTGTTCATTAAAAAATAATTCTGCATTTCTATGCATTGAATGAAAGTGTCCAATTACAAAGTTAATTCTGTAACATACTTTTAAAATTTAAACAGCAAAAATGTTGCATCCAAAATGAATCTCTATAGCCCCCAAAGAGACATATATGCAGGAAGACCAAGGATTTGGTGAAAATTAAAAATATTTCATACTTTGAAATTTAGAATTAATTTAATTTAGAATCATTCCCACATTTTGTAGTCTATATTGAAATATTAACTTGAAATGACCTTGACCACTGAAATCCTAAATTTAACACTCTTTAGAACAAAATAGCCTTTTTCTTCTGCTTTATGGGCAAATGAACTAAATGCTAGGAAATGGTACTGCCTGGGCCTTTGAACCAAGGCTAAAAGAGATGAAATGCTATCTGATGTGTATAAACATTAGAGCACCCATTCTGAGTTAATAAAAGGATGAGTTTGTTTCATATCCTGTGACACAATATTCCCTCTTTTCTGAAAATGCTCTCATTTCAACAATAGGGGGTTGTTATTTTTTTTTTCTCCTTCAGAGTAGGGGTAGAGGAATCAAGATAGCTGTTATATTCCTTTATTACAATGCATTGTGACAAAAAAATTCAAAGTGTGGATGGGGAAACAAACCTTGACTTTACCAAAACATAAAGCTGCATTTAGGGCAGCAGGTAAAGGATTAACAGCAACAGTACAAATTCATTATTTGCAAACTCAACATTCCCTAAATCTCTCTAACACATTGCTTTAAAAGCCTCAGACAGATGATTTTATAATGCTTTACCAACATTTCAACACCTGAAAAGCCTCAACAAGTCAAACCTCTAGTCTTAAAATTTCAGACATGACCTCACTCAATTCTTTCATTTTTTATTGCTCAAATTCTCATTTGTTTTCATTAATCAATGAAAAATGAGGAATTTTACATACCTATACACAAAGTAGATTTTCATTTTTTAGGAGCCTAAGAAATGAAAAGGAGAAAAAAAACAACAACAAAATGCTGCCACAGAAATATTTTAAAACAGAATGTTAATTATTTATCCTTATCACAGCTCTACCATTCGAAGTGCATTCAGACTTCAAAACAAACCCTTTAGTAACATCAGTGCTGACAGTACCTGACTGCAGGTTTAGCTGAAATCTTGAGGATCCCAAAGGACCAAGATAAACACATATATACTGTTCTGGCTATTTCATCACTCTTCATCACTATTCTTTTGGGGTGACATATATTGCAGTTGATTCTTTGAGAGGGACTAAAATAGACATGTATTGTTCCTGCTTGCCCAGCGTCCTTTCTCTAATTTTTCTTGGGAGAACTCCTCTACTCCAGATAATGTGGATCTGACATCAAACCCCTTTCTGAAGGAAGACATCTGAATCCAAGCTTAGTCAGTGGAACAGTCTATTCTTCATGTTCAGGGAGGGGCAAGTGACTGACACCCCTGTAAGAGCAGCTCTATGACTTTTGCAGAAAATATTGAAGAAACAGTGCTATCCATCCTTTCCTTGCTCTGAGTTGGCAGAGGATCTATTGGGCTATAAGTCAAAACTAGAAAACAGATCCTGATAACCTTGCCTGATGGAGCCAACAATGCTATAACAGGCAAGACCTACCTGTAGGCTTGTTCATCAAATGAGTGAAGTCCTTTATACTTAAGCTAGTTTGAATTGGTTTTGTCACTTGCCACTAAAAGAATATTGAGTGTAACAATGTGACAATATTTAAAATAAACACGACTGCTTTTGAGGTTTCTCCTCCTCCTATACATTCTCACATTTCATCTCACAATTCAGGAAAGCATATATCCATTAACATTAAATTCATTATTTTTAAACACATAGGATGTGGAAGAGGGACAAACAACGCCAGGGGCGTGATCATTCTGAAATATGGTGGTCAGGGAAGTCTTCCTTAGATGGAAGAAAAGCAGGGATTACATATTCCAGAGAACTCAATTGTTATCCATCAAATGAAAGAATAAACAGTTTATAGCAGGGCCAGGAGTGATCCTTATATTAATTCCCTGAATGATAAATTAGGAAGCTTCTGCAGTATCCTAGGCCAGATATGATGAAGCCCAAACAGACTCAAACAAACAGGACATAAAGAAGAGTCAAGTTAGATGTGAGGCTCCCTAGGTGGTACGTGTTGTCACTGGCATAGGATAAGAGACAGAGTTTGGGGGATAAAGGGAAGGAGACAAAGCACGGGTCAGTTAAATATGGCTGCAGGATATCTGAAGGAAAGTGATCCAGCAGGCCCTTAGAATGGTAGGCCTGGGATGCAGGTAGGCTGAGACTGGCCATACGAGATCCCCAGTGGCATAGGGATGGCAGTTCCGGCTTGGGCAACGCCCACTAGAGCCTCCCCGACGAAAGAAGAGGAGAAGGCTGGAGATCCACCATCCCCCTCTAGATAATCTCAGTCCTGTTTGTGAGCTCCATGAGAACGGGCTTCCTCACCAGACAGCCTTCAGTAAATATCTGTGGAATATCGGAGTGTGTAGACCCCGGGCACTGAGCACACGCTGTTGATTCTACACGGGTATTGCTCCAGGTACCCTCCACTGCTGGGGCTTCCAGGCTGCCAGGCTCCGCGGCTATACAGGGTACAGTGTCATTATTCAGATCTCACCTCCTATGTTAGTTCATGCTCTCACATTAGGTGTAATCATAGCTGGCAACGCTTTCTGGGGATGTCTCAAACAGATCTGACTTGAAAGAACAGTTTTCTGTCAATTAACCTGAAGTAGAATTGTTGCTCTTCCCTGCCCCTTCTCTTTCTCCTGGGCGAACCCAGTGACCAGCAGGCAGGCATTCCAACAGAGGCGAGGTTCCGAGATGGGTACCTCCAGATGAGTCTTTAAACATCTATCTAAGTCTCAAAGACACAAAGCTGAATTGTGCGGCTGTTGGCCATTCCAAAGCTGTCTTCCTGCGTAGGGGAGAGCCTACCCTAGGCGGCGGCAGACCCCGCCGGCGGCGAGCCGGAAGACCGAAAGGAGGTGCTGTCAGCCCGCGATCCAGGTTTGTCCAGATCCCCGGGCTCGCGGCTGGCCGCCGCCTGCCGCACGTCTGCTTTGGTTCGGCAGAGCACGCGGGTTCAAAGTCGCCCGGCGGGGACCCAAGCGCCAGGTGCTCCGGGGGACAGCATTCCCGCCCGCCTCTCATTCGGGTCCGAAGTCTCTCGCTTTGGACTTGACAGAGAGGTCTGATCGCCCTCCAGCTTCCACCTAACGGCAGGTTAACCGCCTTCATTCCACGCCTTTCCTCTTACCACCTCTGTAGCTCCCCCCTCTCTGTCACTTAGCAAAGCTGTGTTTTACTGTGTTGACTACGTGTGTGTTAAGCTCTAAGTTAACGCGTGAGGTAAAAATTCATTAGCGTTGAAATTTCAAAATCACCCTTGAAAACTCGCCCATAAATCACAAGATTTGGTGTCTATATGCAAGGCAATAGTATGTAACTACACGGGGACAGAACGTGCCACAAAGGTGCACAGTAAATAAAATGAGGATGCAAAGCATAAAATTTTAAGTGCAAAAGATTAAAATGGTATCAGAGAAATGATACTGCGATGCCACTGTCCTTGCCAGTGCCTCCTGCACTAGACTGTAAGAGGCACGAAGGCAGGCCTCGTCCGATTTTGCTCATCACTATGTCCTCAGCTCCTGGAAGCCTGGCACTTCGGGTCCACAAGTGTTCAATGATCTATCTCGAATAAATGAAATAAAGAATAAATGAGTGCACGCTCGATCCGACTCCGCGACCCGCAGAGTGAGCACTTCGAGAAGCGGGATAGAGCTGCCGGCCCAGCGCCACACTCTTGGCCGCGAGGCCAGGATGTGGACACTGGCTTCGATGCCCCGCGGCGCCAGCTCCCAGCGGCTGCACGTGCGCCTCCTTGCACCGCGGCCTCGGCGCACGCCCCGCCCCACCACGCACGCACGCGCCCTGAAGCCCGGCCGCCGGGTCGGCCCGCTTGCCGAGGCTCACCCGCGCGCCCGCTGCCCCTCACCCCTTTACCCACTGGGGGGCGCTCCCCTCCCGCCCCACGCGCCCACACTCGCGCCTCTCTCCGTCTCCGGCGACTCTACTCCGGAACCTGGGCGTGCGCGCCGCCTCCTACCTGAGGGCCGGCGAGGGAGGAGGGCAGAAGGGCTGAGGGGGCTGAACAAGACCGTATCGGGAGGCGGGAGACAAGCGAGCGGCCGCCGCTGACGGCACAGAAACGCGGGCGCGCGCGCGCGCGTTCCCGGCCCTCGCTCCCTCCGTCGACTCTCCGCTTGAGCCCAACCCTGCTGCCGCGCGCCGCCGGCCTCGCCGCGCCTAATAACAACGGCGCCCAGGGTCAGGTGGCCGCGCGCGGACAGCGCCGTCATTGGCTCGGCGGGGAGCGCGGCGCGCCAGGATTGGCCGGGGGGTGGAGCTTCTGCCGGTGCGGGGGCGGGGCTGGAGAGGGAGGCGGGGAGGGAGGTGGTAGGGGCGGGGCCAGGCCGCTGTCCGCGCCTTTGTGCCCGGCGCGCGCTCTCCGCCGGCTCCGGCTGCATCGCCCGCTGCATCAATAATTCAGAGCGGCGGCGGCGGCGGCAGCGGCCGGTGCGGGCAGGAGGCGGCAGAATCAGCGGGGATCGAGCGGCAGCGGCTATGCATCCAAGTGCGGCTGGGCAGCCACGGTACCCCTGAGGCCCGGGCGGGGCGCCGGGAGCATCGCTCGGGGGACACGCTTGCCCAGGAGTGCAAGAAGACCCGAAGTGTCCAGAGCGGCGTTGGCAGAGCTGAACACGGATCTGAGGAGGGGGCTTCGGAGCCGGGCTGGGGCGGGGGGGCGGCTGGCGCAGGCAGCCCCCGGGGTGGGGGGCGGGGTGGGCCCCGGCGCCGCGATGCTGGGCGTCGTGGAGCTGCTGCTGCTGGGGGCAGCATGGTTGGCGGGCCCGGCCCGCGGGCAGAACGAGACGGAGCCCATCGTGCTAGAAGGCAAGTGCCTGGTGGTTTGCGACTCCAACCCTACGTCCGATCCCACGGGCACAGCTCTGGGCATCTCTGTGCGCTCTGGCAGCGCCAAGGTGGCTTTCTCTGCCATCAGAAGCACCAACCATGAGCCGTCCGAGATGAGTAATCGCACCATGATCATCTACTTCGACCAGGTGAGTGCTCCAGGAAGACTGGATGGGTGGGGGTTGGGGGAGAGGTAGTAGGTAGATGTTCGACCCTCTCCGAGGTCTCAGCGGAAATGCGGGGACAAGAGTTCGGGACAGATTCTTGTCCACTCCCCTTCGTTCCCGTCTCGTTATAGGTACTAGTGAACATCGGGAACAACTTTGATTCAGAACGCAGCACTTTCATCGCCCCGCGCAAAGGAATCTACAGTTTTAACTTCCACGTGGTAAAAGTCTACAACAGACAGACCATCCAGGTCAGCTGCCGCCTCAGGGCCAGGCCCCAGCCCCGGTAGGGGGCTGCTGGCCGCGGGAGTGAGTCGGCCCGGCGGGGGTGGGAAATAGAAGGGGCAGCCGCATGTCTCCGGGGCAGCTTGGAGGAATGGGCAGCAGGGCCTCACGGTTCTCTGGCTTGGACTCTCCCTTGTTTTCCAGTCATGGGTTCTTGAAGCCACCTCCAGGCACAGTTTTCTGCCTCCGCCTTGTGGGACCCTCCAAAGAGGTCCTCCCGCGACGGAACCCCGGGGATTTCGCTTTAGAGTTTCTGTTAGCATCCCAGACAGTTCCCACTTCCGGAAGCTTTCCGCGGATCATCTCCTTCAGCACCACGGACAGTATCCCCGACTCCTGTCCCAGCTCTGAAGCGGCCAAGAAACCTGTGCGCTTGCATTCAGTGCCACGCTCCGGGGGAGTCCTGGCGTCCCTCTGGGGACCCACTCCGGATTTCTGAACGAGTAGCGCCTAACTATATCAGTTGAAAGGTGGAGAGAAAAGGGAGGGGCGTAGTGCCACACCCTCCTGGCTCCAGCCTTGCCCCAGCCAGCACTCACTGGCTCTCCAGGGTTCCCAAAGGTTTTCAGGTTTGCTTTGGGCGGACACAGAAGGCGGAACGCGCGGCTGGGGAGAGGGCCCTGGGCCTTTATCTGCTGATGCCACCGCAAGGGCAAAGCCAGGCGGTGGAGGGCAAGGCTGGATCTGGGACGAAAACTGAGCCCGGAGTTTGGGGATGAAACACGGAGTGCAGCTCTGAGAGAGATTTCTCATCTGCCGAAACCTTGCCTGGCTCCTCCGCTGCGTCTCTGCTGTGTTCCGGCATCTGGAATCGGGAGGAGCCAGGGTTTTTGTTTGTATTTGTTTGTGTTCCCGGAAGCGCCAGTTGTCTGACTTTCTCTCTGAGGCTGGCGGGGAGGGCAGGGCCGAAGGTCTCCGGGCGCCTGAGCCATCTACGGGTTCACTAAACTGGATAAAAAGAGCGCAGTCAGGGTTCGATTCGTTTGGGGAGCAGACCATTTCTGTCACCCAGATGGGCCGTCTTTCTCTTCATTGGGCTCTCGGCGTAAATTACAAAGCCCCTTTTCTTTCCGCCCCCGCCCACCCGCCGCCCCCTGCTTCCAAGCTTTACGTCTGTCAGCCAAGCTGTGAAGGTTCGCTATTTTATCTACGCTTCGGTACCCCACTGGGTTGCCCCTCTGAAGCCGGCCTTTCTCTTTCTCAGGTGAGCCTCATGTTAAACGGGTGGCCGGTGATTTCAGCCTTCGCTGGTGACCAGGACGTGACCCGGGAGGCCGCCAGCAACGGAGTTCTAATCCAGATGGAGAAAGGCGACCGAGCATACCTCAAGCTGGAGCGAGGAAACTTGATGGGGGGCTGGAAATATTCGACCTTCTCCGGATTCCTCGTATTTCCCCTCTGACTGGCTCATCTCGGGAATGGAGGCAGGGAGAGGGCGAAGGCAGGAGGGGAAAATGATAAAGAGGCTGAACTTTAGAGGACGAGAAAGCGGCACGACTTGAAACTTCCTACTTGTTCCCCAGCTGTATCCGGTAAACGAAGCGCAGCCCGGCGGTTGGACAACTTAGTCCATTTCCTCTTTAGGAGAAGTAAATTCCGCTTAGCTCTGCGCACTCCCATTTCCAAAATAAACTCGCCCCCAACTCCAGTTGCAGTAATCAAGAAAGACAGACTGCCTTGTCACTGTTTCTTACCCCGTGTTCATGTTCCCTACAATGTAAAAGAAACTTTGCATTTCACTGTATAATGTGAAATATCTTTCTCCTCTGAGTCCCGCTCTGAATCTTTTCATCCCCTGAAATCTAATATGTCCCTCCCCCTTTTTTTTTATTTTGGAGAGGGGGGAAGGATTTTTTTTTTTTTTTGGACGGGGAAGTAGTTTTAATTTGGCAAGTACTGCTCTTAAAACACCGCTCGAATTAATTAGCTGAAGGTACTTTGTATGTATCCTCGGCTGCTTGTTAGCAGAGAAAGGACTCACCTTAGTGGTGACTGGTTTAAAAAAAAGAAATATATATATATATATATAAATATATATCATTTGTACACGAAGAACTGTTCCCAGTGGAAACTGGCTGTATTTCCGTATTTCTATGTCCCATTTGGAGTGATCGTGAAATCTAAGGCTGCTTGGTGTTCTGATGCTTGTCAATGCCCTCGTATTCTGTGGCTCCACTAAACGCCAGGAGGTTCTTCCGGACGCTTCCTCGTCCTCTGTAACATACCTGTGAATAGCCAAGATTTAATTTTGCTTTAATCCAATAAAGCTCAAGTGGAACTTTTATTTTTCTGAAACAGCTTTCTAAACTCCGCACCTCCCCTAGTTGCGAGGTCTGGGGGCAGGGGTGCGGAAGGGTGAGATTCAGAGGTGTAGGGGACTTGGCGGCGTGCAAGCCGAGAAAGGCTAAGGCAGGAGGGCTTCCTCGCGATGTTGGCCCTCGCTCCTTCCTGCGCGGGCCTAGGGCCAACCCTGCATTCCGCCCTGTGCTCCCTGCTTTGGCGCAAACGTAAGAAATTTGGCTGAAATCTTGCTAGGCCAGGCCCGACAGCCGGCCTGGAAACGAAAAAGGCTTTACGCAGTCCAAGTGCATCAGGAATAATTCCAACTCGAGGAGCCAGAACCTTTTTGCCCTTTCGTCACGCTTCCCACGCCTCTGCCTCCGGAACCTCTGCTCCCAGATCCCGAAGCTAAGTCTGTTTTATTTCGCCTCCTCTGAATCCCGAGTCCGCGCCGGCGGTATTACCGGGCGCTGGGGACCTGTGATCGCGCTCATCGCAGGACTTTTATTCAAGAGGTTCGTCCAGGAGTTTTTATTGTATCGGAACATAATGTGAAAGCAAAATTGAAATAAACGACTTCGTTTTAAGTCTGGAAGTCTCACCAAGTCGCTTCGGCAGAGGGGAGGTCGGGCCGCGGAAAGCAGGTGGGCGGCCAAGGGGCGGGAGCCGCGGCCTGCATGCCCCCTCTGGCTCTGGTCCTTTTGGAGGTTTCTCCTGGCCGGAGATTCAGAGATGAATTTAATTAGAGATGGAGAGAAGCGGGAAGGAAGTTAATAACAGCACCGTAAACAATGTTTCTCGATTTATTCCTGCGGCTCGTCTTGAGTTAGAGTCAACAAGCGAGCGGCCTGAGCTGAAACTCAGTCGGGGCTTCTCCTCACACAATCTAGGGGCTCGGGCGTCTAGCTGGTGCCCTCAGCGGCCCCAGCGACCCCGGACCCCTCAGGGGTTAAGCAGGGACTTGGGAGTGAGGAGGGGAACCGGTCTTTTTCCTGCCCCATAGTTCTCTACCCTAGTCAGTCCCCAGGGAAGTGAGGATAAGGAGTCCTAGAGGAATTTTTAAACTATTCTTAAAGGAGAGAAAAAAGACTGTAACCACCCCCCCCCACCCCACCCCAACTTTCCCCGCATTCTTCCGGTTGGGAGGGAGAAATCTGAGAGAACTGGAGCGCCGGGCAGTGGAACTAGCTCGACCCTCGCTCGGCGGGAGCACAGCCAGCCCGCCAGGCACCCGCATACCGCACAAGCTAAGGCTCACCAACGCACAGGTTGGGTAGCCACCGCTCACGGGAACTGAGCCCCAAGCACCCTTGAAACTGACTCGCCTGTGAGTGGGTGGTCGGCGAGCAGACCCGCACTGTGGATGTCCAAGCGGTGCGACCACCAGGCGGTGCTCTGCAGGGATACTTTGGCAAGTCCTCTTGCTTGGCCTCAGTTTGCCCATCTGTATAAAGAGGGAGGAATCTGAACATCTTCAAGAGTCCTCCTGCCCCAAGGTTCCAGCCTTTCTCTCTGGTCTTTTGCCTGGCTTTAGGGAGTCCTGGCTGCAGCCAGGTTGGTCTGGAGCCTGTAGGCTAGCCCGGAGGCGGAGAGAAGTGGCCTATCCAGGAACTCAGGTTCACTTTGAACCCTTGCTCTGGGGCCTGAAAGGTCAACACAGATAGGGAGTGAAGGGGCCCTCAGTGGGACCAGAGTGTGAAGTTATCCCTTGATTTTGCTGGGGCTGCAGCTGGCCCCTTCCTGGCTGGACAGCTTTCTCTCCAAACTCTGACCTTGGCCTTGGGGATCCTTATCTGGTTTCAGCCACTTCTTTCATCTCCTGATTCCTTCTCTCCACCATCTGATGAAGCGGTCTCCCACTCCCGTCTTCACCTGCTGTTTCTTTGCTTCAAGTTGAAACACCTTTTTTTCTTTTTCCCCGCTTGGTAGAATCCTCTCTTTCTGGAGATCTAAGCAGTTCAACTAAAAGGCCTTGTCCTCTGGGAAGTGGTCCTGTCCATACAGCACAGACTCTGCCTTCTCCAGGCTCACAGCCCCCTCCTCAACCTTCCACCAGGCCCTACCTGGAGTTGGCAGGGAGGACAACTTTGAGCTGTGGACAGCTCTTTCTTTAAGACCATCTGGGGCCTGGCACTTGGCAGTTGGGCCACCTCCCTCACCTCTGGGGCAAATGTGGAGGTGACTGTTACTCTGTCAGAGGCAGGTGAGTGACCTTCATCTGAAAATTGTGCTCCAGCTTCAAGGAGGGTGTGTTGGGGATTGAGAGGGTTAGAGAAAAAGGGGGTTATTAGCTCAGTAGGGACGACCTCCCTGCCCCCAACCAGAGGCTAGGAAGGTGGGGGGAGGGTGTTATTCTAACCCACCTCAGAATGGCTTTCTTTAAAGCTTAGAATCCTCTAGGCTTTTCTAGATCTGGGTCCTGCTTCTTGCTTTTATCTCAAATAAACCTGATCAGAATCAAGGCTGTAGGAGTTCCAGGACCACATCTTCACTCAGCTTCATCTTCTGTCTGAAAGACTCCTTTCCTGCCCGGGTCACCTTGGTTACTTCCTTCTATTCTGCCTCAGTGGTCACCTCCCAACGGGAAGACCTCCTCTCCCCGGATAGGAGAGTGGTTACCTCTTCCAGGCCTTCTGCTTTGGAGTGTGGTCTCTCTTACCACACTGCCTCCTCCCCCACCCAGTTCCTGAGCGCAGAGCGTGAGTTAGGGTGGAGGGAAACAATGCAACTACGGGCGGGCTGAAGCGGGGGTGGGGGTAGGGGGTGGGGGTGGTGAGGGTGTGTGTGGGGGGAAGGGGTGGTCAGACAGGGGGATGTAGCAGGGTGGTTTCTAGGATTCAACAAGCCCAGACCAGACTCGGAGGTCGAGGTGTTCCAGGCAGCACCCTGAACTTCTGGGTGTCTCCGGACCAGCGCTGGATCCCTGCCGCCTGTGTTGTCTGCTGCGCAGAGCGGGGCTGCGCGACGTTCCGCGCAAGGTCCCGGGGATCGCTCGCTCGCCGGGGCTTCCACTGTCAGCAGAGCTGGGAGCGCGCCCTCCAAGCTGCGCTGGAGCTGATGCTCGCAGCCCGGGCGGATTGGCTCCTAATGAGAACATAATTACCCAGATGGAGAGGGAGCCTCACCCCGCTCCTTAATTGTTACTGTTATGGGGTAGTGGAGAGGCGAGAGAGTGCTGGGCTGAGCGACTGGGCCAGGCGTTTCCGCGCAGACAGGGCGGGGTCCTGGGACCCCTCGCCCCCACCCGCACACCCAGCTAAGGTGAAGACTTAGCGCCCTGCTCTCGACCCCTGGCGCGCAGCGAGTCCTCATACTACTTCCTCCCCCAGCCGGAACCGCGTTTTCCTCAACTCCTAGATGCAAGGGGTGGATTAGATGTCTAGGGTATCCTCCAGGTGACCTGACTTTTCTGATCAGCACGTCGGTGAGTCGTCTTCCCCGTGCCCCATCCGCCACACACCTCTAGGCTGGGTTTGTCACCCCTACTAGCTTTCAAACAAAGCAGTGCCACCTTTTGCCGGGTCTGAGGAGGCCAGCGGTGCCCTTGAACGGCAAGGTCAAGCTGGGAGGGAAAGTGGAGGGACCCTTCCTTTGAGCCAACTCAGTGGGAAAGAAAAGCTTTCTGGAGACGATGACAAAGGTCTCTTGGCCTCTTTGCACAGGGCTTCTCATTGAAGATACAAGCACACGCTATCTGAGCCTCAGTTTGCTCACATTTCAAATGGGAACAATAATATCTACACAGCAGGGTGGTTGCTGAAAGGTATAAAGATGCTCAGCACTGCCTGTGGCAAGGTAGGTGCTGAAAAAATGGAAGCAGCAATGAGGAGCAATGGCCACAGTTGAGCTATCACGATCACAGAAGCAAGACTTGAAGGAACATTAAGCAGACAGGAAAGCTAAAACCACAGGGGGAAGGGACACAGAACATGTGAGTTAGGACCCCGTGTCCTCTCTTCCCCGTGGGCATTCATCTCCCCACCCACCTCCAGTTAATCATGAGAACAGGAGGATGTTATCCTGGAAGTGTCTTTCATCTCCATCCCTGTTGCCCATATATTTGCGTCAACCACTGTGGATGAATACTCTAGCTTCATATCTGCATTCCCTTTGGGCATGAGTGCTGTTTACATACCTGTGTTCATTTTTTTAAAAATGATGCCATTTTTATTTTTTAAATTAATTTATTTATTTTAGTTGGAGGCTAATTACTTTACACTATTGTAGTGATTTTTGCCACACATTGTCATGAATCAGCCATGGGTTCCCCATCCTGAACCCCCCTCCCACCTCCCTCCCCATCCCATCCCTCAGGGTCATCCCAGTGCACCAGCCCTGAGCACCCTGTCTCATGCATCGAACCTGGACTGGCAATCTGTTTCACATATGAGGATATACATGTTTCAATGCTAACAGTCTTTTGGACTCTGTGGGAGAAGGAGAGGGTGGGATGACTTGAGAGAAGAGCATATCTATGTTCATTAAGAGGGTGAGCTGCTTGCATCCCACTCATCTTGCTTGGCCCTGTGCCCTCTGTGGTGGGCACAGAGCAGGACTCCTGTGATTGTGTCAGGAGTGACTGGCCTGGTTGAAGGATATGGACCCAGCCAGTGAAACTGCCCTTCAGGGGGCCTCTCAGTCCTGGAAGCAGCCCATCACTGATAGGGATGCTGACATGGATGTGCTTCCACACTCTGTGCTGGCTGGGAAACCTTCCTGGGCAACTGCACTTCTCATCTCTTCCTGTTTCATCTGTGCTCAGCCTGTCCCTGGAAGTCCCACCTTTGACCCTGGGAAAGTAGTGAGCAGGGACAGTGAGGAAAAGGCCAAGATTAGACATATTGGTTGGTGTTCGGATTTGTTGCTAGGTCTTAATGCTGAGAAAGCACTTCTGGCAGCAGTTAGAAGACACTGTGCAGCTGAAGTCAGGAAGGAGAACTTTATGATTATAAAGAAAGAACTTCCAGGTGTGTGACCACAGTCCAGAGCCCATGGGGGTCTTTGTTCATCTTTCTCAACCCTAAAGAGGTCAGGGAGAAGGTGAAGAAGGAAGGAGCAGGGTAGGGGAGCAGGCTCCAATCTGATCTTGAGGTCCACCCAATATACGAAGTCCTCTCTGAATGCCACACATCAGGGCTTGGCCCTCTGATGACCCCCTGAACTCTCTTATTCAGATCACACCCTGACCACTTGGATGTTAAGCTTCAAGGGGCATCCGCTGTCATCTGTAGTTTCTCACAGTGCATCCAGAGCCTGGCACAATGTCAGGGTTGGTAGATGCTCAATAAATGCTCCCTGATTGAATGAGTGAACATGTGAGTGGGTGAGGAGCAAGGAGGGAGGGATTACTGGCTGCGTGGTGAATGCGTTTGTCTGATCCACCAGACTGGGAACTCCATGAAAGTATCCACCTTGTTATTGCCTTATTTATAGTTACATTCTCAATGCCTATCACACTGTCTGGAACAGAGTCAGCATGAACAGTATTTCCTGAACAAATGAACAAAGAATTATGGTTCTTTGGACCATGGGATTCTGGAATGCAGGCTTGAAACATTGTACACTTCTTGAGATTCCCACTATCCTCATGAACAGTCACATTTTATAGAGTGAAATTGAATTGTACTAGTTGTCTGCAGTTGCCATTATAACACAACTCTTTC
Organism: Ovis aries; assembly: GCF_016772045.2. NCBI lineage: Eukaryota > Metazoa > Chordata > Mammalia > Artiodactyla > Bovidae > Ovis > Ovis aries. The sequence goes on along the minus strand of NC_056067.1, from coordinate 17,258,976 downwards.
TTGCATGCAGCTTGCCCCATCCTGCCCCCAACATACGGTCAGCTCCTTGAAGGGCAGGGGCCCTATTTTCTTTTAAAGGGTAACACCTAATAACATGATTCACTATTGGTCGATTGATTGCTTAATCAAGGATCAAGCCTTCAAGTCTGTGGCAGTGGGTAGGGTTGAAGCCCCTGGTGATGGTGCCAATCAGCTGGTGAAGCCCAGCAGGATTTTCCATGGTGCCAGCAGAGCAGTCAGGTATAAGCAGTAGCCACGCAGCACCTTGATCAATTGGGGAGCCGGTATTTCCCCAGCAGACCCTGGCTTGTGGCTGGGAATGGGATTTCTGGGGTTTTGCTCTAGCTAAATGCAGAATGACCTCTGAAGTCCCTTCACATTTTGGATTCACTGGTGACTCAGATGGTAAAGAATCCACCTGCAATGCAGGATATTGGGTTTCGATCCTTGGGTTGAGAAGATGCCCTGGAGAAGGAGATGGCTACCCGCTCCAGTATTCTTGCCTGGAGAATCCCATAGTCAAAAGAGTCCTGTGGGCTAAAGCCCATGTGGTCCCAAAGAGTTGGACACAACTGAGTGGCTAAGCACACAAGCAGACCATGGAGGTGGAGTTGGTTTCATCTAAAGAAAATAAAAGATTTCCCAAATCCCCCTCCTCTCTCTGACTCAGTGTCCGGCTAGGTGTTCAGCCCAACAAAGAGTTTTCTAGAATGCTCTGCTTGCCAGCAGCAATCTGCTTCCTCAGGTGAGGCTCTAAGAGCCCTTTATTCCATCATCAGAAATTGCCTGCTTTCAGGGAAATTTACACAGAGGGAAGAGGGAATTAAAAGGAGAGACAACTGGGCATCGTGTCCTCCTCATTTAAAAGGGAGCTGTGTGCTCTGCCCAGATCCTGTATTGGAAGACTCTCCTTTGTATTCTGAGAGGCTCAAAAATAAACTCCCCAAAGTGTACTTCCACTGAGAAGTTCAGATGATTTTATAATGACTCCAAAGATGGAATTAAAATGCAGCTGATGAGGAGCCTACAATTTTACTAACTCATCATGATCAAAGTTGGTCAATTTAAGTCTCAGCAATGTTCCAAATGCTCACTCACTCTCTCTTTTTGAAGGAGTTCATTTCAGGTAGACAGATTATTTACTTATTCTGAAGATGCCAAGGGAAAGGGCGCGTTAGCAATACCAATTGAGCTGTGCGTGCAGGCTTGCAGCTCAGCCTTCATGTGGCATCTGAGTGTCTGTTGCTTTTCCTTCTTTTCCCTCTGGGTTCTTTGTGCTTCGTAAGTGGGACGACAGGTCCACCTAAATCATCTCCAGCATCAGTATGAGTGACAGTGGTGTGTTCTGAGGCTGTGAAGTTTATAGTTGTTTTTCTTGATTGCCTAAATGTGTCCCTGTCTCTTGTCATAAGAAGCTGGGATCCAGGCTGTGGACAGAAGCAAGCCTGTTCCCCCAGGAGGGAGACCATAGCACCTCCAGATATGACCTCTACCCGGGCAGTGGGGGTCTTCATGTCTGAATTTCCACCTTACATCTGTCACCAGAGTCCTGTCTTCTAGCCTCAAGCCTGCAGAGAAAGCCACCTGGTGACTAGCTTTCAAAGCTGTCACATGGATCTTCTTTGGGCCCCTCATAATTAATTCTTCCCTCGGTAGCCAGAGTGAGCTTCTCAAAACATAAACCAAAAACCACACTGCGTGAAACCACCTTGTGCTTCCACAATGCACTGTGCCTTTTTACTGTGGCTGGCTGGGCCTCTCTCATCCAACTCCAGCTGACCTCAAGGAGCTCACCTTCTATTGTTTTTCGCTACTGCAGAGGAGCTTGTTCTGGCTTTCCGTCAGCTCCTAGAATATGCCAAGCTCTCTCCTGTCTCAGAACCTTTGCACCGGGTGATCCTTTGGGGCCATTTCCTTTTTTTTCGGGTCTCAGCAGGCCACCTTTGATTACTCTCTCTGATACCAAACCACTTCCTCTATTACCAATTGAGCTCTATTTCATTGCCCTGAAATGCTCATTTATCTGTTTGCTGGTTTGCTGTTTCTCTCCCTCCCTAGGAATACAGACCTGGTCTGTCCTGGGTGTCACTTTGTCTGCAGGGTTTGGAATAGAACCTAGAGTGGCAGGGGCTGGCTTAAAATACACATGAGTGAGTGAGTGAAAGTCACTCAGTCGTGTCCTACTCTTTGCGATCCCATGGACTATACAGCCCATGGAGTTCTCCAGGTCAGAATACTGGAGTGGGTAGCCTTTCCCTTCTCCAGGGGATCTTCCCAACCCAGGGATCGAATTCTCCCACATTGCAGGCGGATTCTTTACCAGCTGAGCCGCAAGGGAAGCCCAAGAACACTGGAGTGGGTAGCCTATCCTTTCTCCAGCGGATCTTCCTGACCCAGGAATTGAACCGGGGTCTCCGCATTGCAGGCAGATTCTTTACCTCCCTGATACAAATATACAAATAGCTAATTAGAAATTAGCCATCTGATCATAATCCATTAGAGCAGAGGTGTCTTCTCATTGGTCCCTTCTCCTCAGGAGTTCAGAGGAGCCATTAAACATGTCACCCACCAGAAGCATATCCATTCAGAGGAAAAGCCTACTGGAAGCCTTGGGGTTAAAGATGGGGGCTGGAAAATTGACCTCTTATCATTTACAGACCCAGAGAATGTTTCAGATGTTGTTTTGTTGTTTCTTTGTGTTTAACTCAGCTAACCATGCTGTGCACTAGCGAAAACTGAAGTGAGTTGTGAATGATTGGATTTTTTCCCACTGAAGTTATCCTGCAACAGATAAGCATGAACAAGAGAACAAGGAGGAAACAGACCTTGGTCTGCTGCAGAGGTGGGAAGCAGCCAGGGTACCGTTCCTGGAACTGTAACTCTGCTTGGAGCAAAAGTGGACAGTGAGGCGGGGACTAAGAAAGGAGAATGAGGGCTGGGGACTCATATGCACAAGAGAGAAGGCAGGGTCTTGACTCTCTCTGAGACAGGAAGAGGCAGCATTTTGGGCAGAAATGGTAACAGTGTGAATCTAAGGCTGTAGAGAAAGGACATGTATGTTCAGACTGCAGAATATTCACCGCTGAAATACCCAGCTAGCCTGGAGCTCTCAATCATACGTTTATTCAACAATACTCACAACACTGCATGCAGGCCCAGCACCGGCTCTGCTCTATAGGTCCAGTAGAAAAGCCCAGGCAGGGGGCCAACCTTGCCCGAAGTCCAGCTGAAGGAAGAACAGTACAGAGAAAGATAGGAAATTAGGGAAAGGGACTTAAGCTGTCTGAGCTCCTTGACTTAACCCTCTCACTGCCACACCACTGTGAACTCCTCCTGGGCATGACCTTTGGGTTTCACCCGCCTTTCTGTGGCAGAGAAGGGGGCACTGGTTAAGAGAACAGGCTTTGAGTTAAGTAGAGCTGCTTTTGTGGGTTGCCTTTGTTGCTATATTCATCAGAACTCTTATGGCTTCAAATCATAGAAACCCAACTCAAACTGGCCTTAACGCCATCCTCCCTAAAGAATTTATTGAATCCCATTACAAACAAAACAAAACAACAAGGATAATTAAATTTAGGTGTGTTCAATCCAGACACCTTAAGCAATGTCATTAGGAATCTGCCTCTTTTTACAACTGGATTCATTTCCAGGCTCCTAATTGTGGCAGCAATATCAGACTCACATTTTATCTAGTTTCCCCATCAGAAAGATAACATTTTCTTTCTCTATTGGTCCAGAAAAAATTCTAGAGCTGATGAGTATTGGATTGACTTAAGAATAAATCGGAACTAGTTTCCTTGAGCAGAGGGATAAAGTGAGCTAACTGATCAGGCATGGAGCCTGCTTGGGGGTAGGGGTGAGGATGGGGAGAGGCAGTCCTTTCTGGGGCCAGCTGTACCAATGAAGGGGGACTGCAGGTGAGGTGAGCAAAAGCGATAAATGTTCACCATACAGCCACTTCCTATAAGGGAAGTGTGACTTCAAGTAAGGGGTTAATTTCCCTGAGTTTTGGTTTCCTTCTCTGTTAAAGTGAGATGAGCCATAATATCTAATTCTGGATTAATGAGGTAATATATACAAAAGATTTAATAGAGTGAAGGACATAGTAAGTGCACGGTAAACTGTAGTTATTATTTTTGCTCCTGAGACAATTTTGCCAGTGCCCATGCACTCCGGCATTGTTACTTATTTATATCACAAAGATATCTGTTTTTTCCCCAGGAAGAGCACAAGCAAGCAACTCATGACCTATTCATGCTTATTTGTGCATTCCAGTCATGTGGAGATCTTGTTAAAATGCAGATTCTGATTCTTTCTATCTGGGCTGGGGTTTGAGATTTTTCCAATTCTAATAAGCTTTTTAGAATTCACTTTTTAAAATAATTTTTCAAGTTTAATAATCGTTGCCAAATTCTGCATGACGAACTCACTACAGATGACATTTGAGTAGCAACGGTGTAGGACCATGTGCATCCCACAGCTATTTCCTAAATATTTGTCCACAGACCTGCTATATCAGAATCAAATGGGACTTTTTTAGGGGAAGAGAATTTACTGGTGGCTCACATAACTCAAAGTAAACATGAGAGATAAAGAATGATTCAGCCATAATTTGATTACCAGTGCCTGGTCTCTATCTCCCTCTCTCTCATGCCCAGCCCCTTTCACTCCTCACAGTCACAGGACAGCTGCAGGAGCCTTGGCTCTTCCATTTTCTCTGCTTCAAATTCTTTACCCAGAAGTCTTTGCAAAATGGCTCTAAAGGAGTCTCAGGCCAATTTCTAGATCCATTTCCATGGAAAGACAATGCAGGCTCTGGTTGGTCAACATAAGTTTTATTCCCCTTGGGAGGTCAGAAAATGAAATCCACTTCATTGAAGCATTCAGGATAAAGTTGTGTGTGTGTGTGTGTGTGTGTGTGTGTGTAGGAGGAGGAGGATTTTCAAACTAGAATTAAAAGCTAGCACAGAAAGTCAAGGGCCACCCTACTCCAATCCACCCCCAGGTTCCTATACCCAATTCTCCACTCACATAGGTAACAGGCATCTCAGATATATGTCTTCAAAACGGACCCCGAATCTGCTCCTGCCACAGCATTTTCTGTCTCAGTTCTGGCAAATCCATCCTTCTGGTAATTCAAATCAGAAACCCCAGCATCACCCTTGACTACTCCCTTCTTATACCCAACATCTAATCCATCAGCAAATCTTATCACGTTACTTTCAAAATAATCCAACAGTCAGCTGATCCAGGCCACCAGCCAATTGTGTCCCTGGGACAATTGCCGTCAACCAATTAGCCTCCCAGCTGGCACTCTTGCTGCCCTACGTCTACACACACACATGATCATGGCAGCTACAGAATGACCCTTTTAAGCGGTGAGTCAGATCATGCCATTTTTCTGCTAAAACTTCCAGATGGGTTCTGTGCTCATTTTGAATAAAATCTAAACTATTTGTCCCCCATCACAGCCCACCCCTCCTGACTGCTTCTCTGACCTCATTTACCTTTCACTTGAGAGCTTATGTAAAATTCACCTGCCATTCCCTGCCCCTAGATATTCTAATTCAGTAAAGCCCTCAGCTGGGTCTGGGGTGGGTGGAGGGGAGGGGTCTTCTGTGTTGCTACAAGTCCCATGTGTGATTTTGATGTGCTGCCCAGGTTTGCAAACAATTGTTCCCAACACCTGGCCTGGGTTCTGGCGCAGACATAAATGTCTGCTGAGTCAGCATCTCATCTTCCCTCTGTGCTTGTGTGTGGTTTTTAGGGTGGTGCAGAAAGTGGGAGGGGAGCGGGATTACTTATGAATTCCTATAGTGAAATCTGATTATATAAAGGTCATCACTTGTATAATACTGGGGGAGATCTTCTGAGGAGTGTAATTAGCGTCAGCTCACTTTGCAGAAGGAGGGATGTCCTGGCCCTGTTGGCTAATGTGCCTGCCTCTCAGTGGGATGCCTGGGGGGCTGTTTGGTGACCGCATCCTTCACTTTCATTTAATGGTGACAGCCCCCTAGCAGCACATGGCGTTTTTGCCCAGCTTCTGTGCTGATAATGAAGGCAGCTTCACAAGAGCCCTTGTACAAACTGTACCTGCCAGAGAGCCAGCCCGCCTGACTTGTGTCATTTTAACTTGGCCCTTCACAGTGCCAAAGCTACCTTGCCTGCCGTCCCTTCTTGCCCACTGCCATTCTTGGGGCTGCCTGCCTCTGAGATGCAAGCAGCAGCTTCTTCCCTCCCTCACCCCTACTCCCTGACTTGTGGAAGCCCCTGCCCACCCGCCACCAGCTCTTTCAGCTGTCCCTGTGAGCTGGCTCACAGGCTCTGAGCTGGGGTTCTGGGGAGTGTCTATTAGATCAGGGGTCCCCAACCTCTGGGATCTAATGTCTGATGATCCAAGGTGGAGCTGATGCAATAATAATAGAAATAAGTGCACAATAAATGTAATGCACTTGAATCATCCAAAAACAATTCCACCCTCTACCTGCTCCCCTCGCCCCAGTGTGTGGAAAAATTATCTTCCATAAAATCAGTCCCTGGTGCCAAAAAGTTTGGGTATTACTGTATTAGGACAATTTGGTTGTAAGAAACAGAAATTGACTAGCATAAGCAGAAGAGGAATTTATTCATATGCCTTATGGAAGCCCATAGAATGGACATGAAGCCTGGAGAGCTAGGCTCAGGAAAAACCTGGGATTGGGACAGCCCTGAGGGGAGGGACTCAGGAGCAGGACCTGATGACAATGCCTTTGGGAGCCCACCTTCAGGATGCAGTGGTGAGTGCAGTTTCCCTTCTCGTGTCCCTCAACACTGAACAGCCCTGGAGAAAAGATTGCCTCATACGCTCCCCCCTCATCTAGGGGGAGCGCTGAGCATCCTGACCGTCCATCACACCAAGGCTGCAGACCACATAGCTGAGAAACTTTCTCAAGATGAAATGTGGGCTCTGGAGGCAGGCTGTCTCGGTTTGTGTCCCAGCTCTCCCTTGATCCATGGTGTAGCTTTCAGCAAGTTATTTCCTTTTGTCTGGACCTCAGTTTTTGCATCTGAAAAATAGAAATAATAATAATATCTACTTCATTAATTAAACAGACATATGTAAAGCATTTAAAATAGTGCCTGGCATACAGTAGGCACTCAGATCAATGTTATTAGTAGTAAGACCAAAAGGAGGGGTGTGGAGGTGGGGTGCTGGAAAGGCAGGGATTCACGTGCTCTTTCCTTCTCCCCAGCCCTGACTCAGGTTTCCACATGGTTTGTTACCCTCTCCTCCAATGTGGGAAGTGCCTGGTCAGGAGGAAAGAAGCCTTGGGAGCTTTCTGGCCCGTAGGTCTCCCTGATACAGAGGGACAGGTCAGGAAAAAATATTGATCGAGAGCTTTAGATGTAACTTGACCCTGTTTAAATTATGGCTCTGCTACAAATTGCTGTATGACCAGGTTGGTTGTCGAGTGTCTCTGAGCTGTGCAGGAATCAGGATAATAAAAACTTACTTCTTAGGGTTGTTAGGAGGGTCCACTCATTCAAGTAAAGAACAGTTATTGAGCTCTGGCTGGAATCAGACACTGTGCTAGTGCTGGGATGACAGCTTGAGGCAAAGAGATATCTCCCTGCCCCCATGTGACTGGGCATACCTGAGGCCAAGCATCATTCAGAGTTGCGTAATTACAGAGCAATAAGGGCTCTGGAGAAACTGGCTGCGCAGGGAGCTGTGAGCTATGAGGGGATCTGACTTTGAGCTGAGAACTGAAGTTTGACCAGGAATGAGCTAGGCCAAAGTTGGGGGAGGGGAAAGCATTCCAAGCAGAAGAATCACATGTGCAGAACCCCACAGTGGGAAGCATCATGCATCTGGGGGCTGAGGAAGGGCCAATGCCACCCCCATTTAGGGAAGGATGGGGGATCGAGGTGGGAGGCTGGTGAGCTGAGAGGCCAGATCCTGTGAGGCCAGATAGTTCAGGGCGAGGATTCAGGGGATTCAGGTCTTCATTGTGAGACTGATGGGTCCCTCTTAGAAGACTTAATCACAACTGTTTTTATGTTTTCAGAATGTCAGGTTGGCTGCTGGGAGGAGGAAGCCTGGAAGGGGCTAGGAGAGGGTGAAGCAGTCCAGTAACAAGGCTGCAACAGCTATCGGGCTTAGGGATAGAGGCAGCTAGGACTACAGCAGGGACAGCAAGGGTGGAGACCAGCAGATGGATTTAAGAGGTATTATGGACAGAGGAGCCTGGCAGACTACAGTCCATGGGGTTGCAAAGGGTCCAACACAACTAATGCAACTTAGCACACATACAAATATGTGGAATCTAGAAAAATGGTACAGAGAACCTATTCGCAAGGCAGAAATGGAGATGCAGATGCAGAGAATAGATGGGTGGACATGGTGGGGTGGGTGAGAGAAGCGGAGTGGTGGGGTAAATTGGGAGATTGGGATATATGCGCTACTATATATACGCTACTATCGTGGCTCAAACAGTAAAGAATCTGCCTGAAATACAGGAAACCCAGGTTTGATCCCTGGGTTGGGAAGATCCCCGGGAGAAGGGCATGGCTACCCACTCCAGTGTTCTTGCCTGGAGAATTCCATAGACAGAGAAGCCTGGTGGGCTACAGTCCGTGAGGCTGCAGTCCGTGAGGTTGCAAAGAGTCAGACACGACTGAGCAGCCAACACTAACATGCGTAAAATAGGTAGCTAGGGGGAAACCGCTATAGTACAGGGAGCTTGGTTGGGTGCTGAGTGCTGACCTAGAGAGGCGGGATGGGGGTGGCTGGGCAGGAGGATCAAGAGGGAGGGGATATATGTACACACACAGCTAATTCATATTATTGTACAGCAGAAACCAACACAATATTGTAAAGCAACTATACCCCCCATTTTTTTTTTAAAGGGGTATTTTGGAGATAAGGGCTTAGGATTTAGTGATGGATTAGGTCACAAAGGTGAAGGATAGACCACCAAGGCTAGTTTCTGATTTCTGCGGGATTTCTGGTGATTCTATAGTGAGATAGTCAGCATCACCACTCCCGGAGAGGGAGATCTGGGGACAGGAAGGCTGTGAGCTTAGCAGGGGATGTGTTGTTCTGGAGGTTCCTTTGAGATAGCATGTGTCAAGGTCAAACAGACAGCTAGATAGGAGGGTCTGGAGGCCAAAGGGCAAGTCTGAGCTGGAGGCATAAACTCGGGCCTCACAGGCATTAAAGAAAGTCAAGAGCCCTGAGATGAACAAGCTGAAGGGAAGCACGGAGACAGTGATGGGAAAGCTCTGAGGAAAGTGTGTGTGTGTGTGTGTGCATGTGTGTGTATGCATGTGTGTGTGTGTGTGTGTGTGTGTGTGTGTACCTGCAGCCAGATCTCACCTGACAAGGCTGCTGCTATGATTGGCTTCTGGTTGGGTAGGCTTCACCTCATATTGGGACTTATCTGTTTGATTAGCTCCTGCTGCTGCTGCTGCTGCTAAGTCGCTTTAGTCATGTCTGACTCTGTGTGACCCCACAGAGGGCAGCCCACCAGGCGCCTCCATCCCTGGGATTTTCTAGGCAAGAACACTGGAGTGGGTTGCCATTTCCTTCTCCATGATTAGCTCCTATTGTCACCTAATAAATCTTAAGACCCACAAGGGTCTGCGTTATGATGAGGTGGGGGTGAGGGAGAGGGGAGGGAGACAACAGTGGCACAGAAGGGAGCTGTGTTAAGCTCCTCTCACTTACACCGCAACATACACACAACTCAGACCTGACACTTTGATTGGGCTTAATTTCTTTCTTTCTAAAGTCTTCCCTGGAAGAATTACAAGCCCAGCTTCCCCTGACAGCACCAGGGGGAGGACACAGTATTGGCGATGGCATAAAAGTGGAGGACAGAGGGAAGAGCAAAAGACAGAGCATTTATCCCGAGCAGAGTCCTGGAGCACCAGCCACCTTCTGAGCAAGACACAGAGAAACCAAGGGCTTTAAAAATAGAATGGCTTCACGGCTTCAGGCGGGCAAACAATGCAGACTAAAGCCAACCTTCCTGAGTAGCTGATCCCCACTGAGGCAGAGGGCCCCCTGAGCCCCAGAGAAGGAATTGGACAGGAGTGGGGGTGCATACCTGGACTATGGGCCTGGAGATTTGTCCAGAGTAATCAAACTGTTCTCTGCCTCTGAAGAGAGACCCCAGACCATGGAATACAGGAGACTTATTGCAGATGGCAGTCTCCAGAGAAGGGCCCTGAGACAGGCTGTTTCTGGAACAGATCAGAGCATCTGTGTACAAGCACAGCTGGTTGTCTCCAAACAGTTTCTAGAAGATGCAACTCCCCTTCTCAGAGGATCTGAGGGTTACAAAGTTGAGAACAGCAGGGTTGGTGTGCCATGGAGAGGTTTAGGGTCTGGTGGGGATAGGCTCGGGGAAATGCCCTCAGGGCCATGGAGGGGGAGGTACCAAGTCCCATGGGATCTTGGAGGAAGCACAGGGCTTCAGGGAAGAGGTAAGTTTGTTTTTATTAGACTTGATTTTTTGGAACAGCTTTAGATCTGGGGCTTCTCGGGTGGCACTGTGATAAAGAATCCACCTACCAATGCAGGAGATGCAAGACACGTGGGTTAGATCCCTGGGTCAGGAAGATCTCCTGAGGTAGGAAATGGCACCCCACTCTAGTATTCTTGCCTGGAAAATCCCATGGGCAGAGGAGCCTGGTGGGCTACAATCCATGGGCCCACAGATCTAGAGAAAAATTGAGAATATAGTACAGAGAATCCCCCCATATGCCATTGTCCACTTTCTACTATTACTAACATCTTACATTTATTACAATTAACAAACTGATATTTGCACATTATTATGAACTAATGTCCATGTTTCACTCAGATTTCCTTAGTATCTACCTAATGTCAGGATCTCCTCCAGAATGACGCATTATATATATCCAGTAGTCATGTTTTCTTAGTCTTCTCCTGCTACAATAATTTCTCAGACTTTCCTTGTTTCTGATGATCTTGACAGTTTTTAGGAGTATTGGTGAGGTATTTTGTAGAATGTGCTTATTCCAGAATTTGTCTGGTGTTTTTCTCATGATTGGAGTAGAGTTGTGGGTTTAGGGGAGAAGAAGTAAAGCACCTTTTTCATCACGTTCTATCAAGGATACATACCATCATCTTGATTTGTCACTGTTGCTACCGACCTGAGTGGGCTGGCTGAGGTAGAGTTTGTCAGGCTTCTCCATGGTAAAGTTGATCTTCCCACTCGCCTTGCCACACTGCATTCGTTGGAAGGAAGTCAACATGTGCAGCCCACATTGAAGGGGTGGGAGTTATTCTTCCTCGCCTTGAGAGCTCAGTATCTACATATGTTTTTTGAAATTCCTCTGACACGGAGATTTCCCTCATTCACTTATTCAATCATTTATGTGTATAACTATGGATTCATATCCATCCTAAAGGAGATCAGTCCTGAATGTTCATTGGAAGGGCTGATGTTGAAGCTGAAACTCCAATACTTTGGTCACCTGATGCACAGAGCTGACTCATTTGAAAAGACTCTGATGCTGGGAAAGATTGAAGGCAGGAGGAGAAGGGGACAACAGAGGATGAGACAGTTGGATGGCATCACTGACTTGATGGACATGAGTTGGGGTTAACTCCAGGAGTTGGTGATGGACAGGGAGGCCTGGCGTGCTGCAGTCCATGGGGTCACAAAGAGTTGGACATGACTGAGTGAGTGAACTGCACTGATGGACTCATGGGTACTTATTCTGTAGTTTAGGTTATAATCCAATACTACTTTTTTTGTTGCCAGAATTGTTTCAGACATTAGAAACTCTTTCAGTTGGCTCCTATCTCTTTGACATAACCTCTTTAATGCATTTTTTCACTTTTTTTTAACTTCCTCGATTTTTTGGCACTACAGATACTCTTGGACACTACTTGCCCCAGTTCTAGAATCAGACATTTCTTTAAGGAACGCTGGTTTCTTCTGTTGGAAAATGGTATCCAAACCAAGGTCTAGTACTAGGTACGCTCATTGCTACTGGTGTGGGTGGTGGGTGGGGGTGGTGGTCATTTCTTCTAGGGCCTTTTGGCTGATAGAACAAGAAAATGTATGAGGTATGCTAACTCATATATATACAGACATCTGTAAGTATTTCTATATGAAACCATCTGTATCTATATCTATATTAAACTAAAGATGAGTTCATACTGACATCTCCAACTCTAACTCATTACCACATGGATCACTGTGGCCTCCTCCCTGTAAATTCCCACTCTAACAGAGTGAAGTCTGGCTCCCAACATCTATATTCTGACTTGTTCAATCCCAGTATACATTTATAGTGACTTCAGAGTTATTAACTTCCAACACTCCTATAAGAAGTAACTTGATTGAGTGAAGTGCTTATGTGAAGTTCCTTTTGCCTTTCCTTTTACAGGTGCACTAGGTCAGCACCTTTTCTCTCCACCCTCTTTCCCGAGATTGTGCTATCCATTTGTAATACAGGGAGAATACAAGAGAGAATCTCCCTGTCTTTTCATTCTGTTAATAGCATCTTTTGCAGAGCATAAGTCTTAAACTTTAATAAAGTCCAACGTACCTTTTTTTTCCTTTTATGCCTTGTGTATTTAAAAACTCTATATTCCATCCCATGCTCCCCTAACCTGATTTAAAAAATTGCATACATTAAGGTTCATTCTTTGTGCTATAAATTTCTATGAGTTTTTAAAAATACATGATGTCATGTACCCACTATTAAAGTATGACACAGAATAGTTCCACTGCTCTAAATACTACTGTGCATGGTATATTAATTCATTTCCCTCTGCTCTCCCTTAAACCCTGGCAAACATTGACCCTTTTTCTATTTCTATGGTTTTGTCATTTACAAAACATTATAAAATTGGAATCATACAGTTTGTGGCCTTTTCAGACTGATTTCTTTCACTTAACAATATGTTTTTAAGATTCCATGTCTCTTCATGCTTTATAGCCCATTTCTTTTTATTGATGAATAGAATTCTTCACTGCATGGATGTATCAGTTTCTCTCTTCATCTACTAAAGGGCATCTTGGCTGTTTTTAGTTTTTGGCAGTTATGAATAAAGCAGCTGTATACACTCATATGCAGGTTTTTGTGTTGATTTCAGTTTTCAAATTAGTTGGGTAAATATCCAGGAGGGCAATTGACAGATGATATGGTAAGATCATGTTTAGTCTTGTAAGAAACTGCTAAGCTTTCTTCTAAAGCGGCTGCACCATTTTGCTTTCTCACCAACAATGAAAGAGTGCTTACTGCTCTGCGTCATTACTAATCTTTGGTGTTGCTAGTTTTTTGGATTTTAGCCCTCCTAACTGAGCACCGAAGAATTGAGGCTTTTGAACTGTGGTGTTGGAGAAGACTCTTGAGAGTCCCTTGGACTGCAAGGAGATCCAACCAGTAGCCATTCTGAAGGAGATCAGCCCTGGGATTTCTTTGGAGGGAATGATGGTGAAGCTGAAACTCCAGTACTTTGGCCACCTCATGCGAAGAGTTGACTCATTGGGAAAGACTGATGCTGGGAGGGATTGGGGGCAGGAGGAGAAGGGGATGACAGAGGATGAGATGGCTGGATGGCATCACTGACTCGATGGACATGAGTCTGAGTGAACTCCGGGAGTTGGTGATGGACAGGGAGGCCTGGCGTGCTGCGATTCATGGGGTCACAGAGAGTCGGACACGACTGAGCGACTGAACTGAACTGAAGAGTTTTGTAATGGTACGCTATTGTTTTAATTTGTAATTCCATAATGGGAAATGATGTTGAACATTTTTAAAAATATGCTTATTTTCCATTTATATATTTTCTTTTTTTCCGTTTGTTGAACATTTTATTGGAATTTCTCTTTTTCATACACATGCTCATAAGAAAATTTATTTCTTTCTGATGTCATACTATTTTTCTCCATTTCTTATGGGGGCATGTCCTTTGAGAATCTTCCCAGTAGAACTACAGTGTTATCTCTGGGAAACTTTAATATTTTTTTTACTTTTATCACTTCATAAAAGTTTTAGCTTATCTTTTTCTTTCTTTACAAAAGTCATCCACCACACTATTTACATAATAGATATTTGCCTTCTGCTTCTGACTTATATTGTGACCATACTACATATTCTAGGGTTAGCATTTTGTAGAATTCAGCGAAGTTTCATCTTTCTTGTGGCTGCATAGTTTTGCATTGAGGATGCATTAATTTGTCTTTAAATTTTTAGTTTTTAAATTATGAAAGTATAATAATACATTTTGAAGAGACTTGGAAAATACAGAACAAAGTTACAGGTAGCTCCACTATATATTATAATTATTTTTTAAGCAGATAAAGTTTTTAGCTGGAGTTTCAATATCAAGTTCTCAAAAATTAATAGAATGAATGGGCAGGAAAGTAGACGTATATAGTAGACTTGAAAAGCACTATGAACCAATTCAACACAATTAAAATTATACATTTTTCACACAATAGCAGGACATAAATTCAATTCAAGTTCCCATAGACTATAAATCAGGAGACACTGGAACATATCCAGAGACATAAACCGAGGTGCAAAAATTTTATGGTCTAAAGGTACTGAAATCATACAGAGTCTGTTCTCTTAACACTGTGGAATTATGTTAGAAATCAATATCAAACAATATTTGAAAATAACCCATATATTTTCAAGTGCAATGTGACATTTACCAAGACAGATCTTTGACTTAGCCATTGGAAGCCTCAATAAAATTAAAAGACTGAAAAAACACAAACGGTGACTGCAGAGAAGAAAGTATTTAAATGAGAAATTAATATCAAAATGAGAGATTAATATCAAAGATACTTTAAAAACCCTATGTATTTAGAAATTAAATGTTCACTTTTAAAAGATGGGTGTATCTATATCACTGTTTACAATAGCTAGGACCTGGAAGCAACCTAGATGTCCATCGGCAGACAAATGGATAAGGAAGTTGTGATACATATACACAAGAGAATATTACTCAGCTATAAAAAAGAATGCATTTGAGTCAGTTATAATGAGGTGGATGAAACAGGAGCCTATTACACAGAGTGAAGTCAGTCAGAGAAACACCAATACAAATATATGGAATTTAGAAAGACGATAACGATGATCCTATTTGCAAGGCAGCAAAAGAGACACAGATGTGAAAAACAGACTTTTGGACTATGTGGGAGAAGGCGAGGGTGGGATGATTTCAGAGAATAGCATTGAAACATATATATTACCAAATGTAATATAGATGACCAGTGCAAGTTAGATGCATGAAGCAGGGGACTCAAAGCCAGGGATCAGGCACGACCCAGAGGGATGGGATGGAGAAGGAGATGTGAGGCGGGTTTCAGGATGGGAGGACACATGTATACCTGTGGCTGATTCATGTAGATGTATGCAAAGCCACCACAATAATGTAAAGTAATTCGCCTCCAGTTGAAATAAATAAATAAATTTTAAAAAGATGGATGTATCTAAGAAGCCATACAAGGAAAATTAGAAAACACTTGTAACAGAAAAAAATAAAATAAAAAGAGAATTTATCAGAATTTGTTGCATCAGATGAAGCTGGTCAGTGCAACTAAATTCAATGTGGAATCTTGAATAAGGTATGAAAACAAATAATGGATACTAGCATAAAATTTTGTGGAGTTTGAACAAAATCTGTACTTTATTTAATTGTACTGTATCATATATTAATTTCCTGTTCTTTTTTTACATTTCTTCATATTCTCAGAATTGGATTAAAAGTTTCAAGACTTATTCAATGTTTTCTAAAATCACTAAAATAACCATTCTAGACATCTAGCAGTAATACTAGATGCCAGAATAAATGGACCTATATCAAGTTTTCAGTTGAGTACAAATTAGAAATCTAGCATTCTATTCATATTTAGTCAAACAAGTGGAACCAAAATGTCATAAATTTTTATCTAAGTAAAAATGCATAAGTTTTCTAAAATATATATATTTAACACACTATATAAAGTTCCTTGGTGACTCCAATGGTAGAGAATTTGCTTGAATGCAGGAGACCTGGGTTCAGCCCCTAGCTTGGGAAGATCCCTTGGAGAAGGGAATGGCAAACCACTCCGTACTCTTGCTTGGAGAATTCCATGGACAGAGGAGCCTGGTGGGCGATAGTCCATGGGGTTGCCAAGAGTTGGACATCACTGAGTGACACACACACGTACTATATACATGTCCGTATGTTGTATACATAAACATTTCTACTACATTTGAAAAAGGTTTAAGAAAGAAAAACAGAAAAAAAGAGATGGAAAAATTGGAAAACAAACGAAATGAAATGGGAGTCCCCAATATGAAATAGAAAAAGTGAAACAAACTAGATATAAGTAAAAGATCATCATGTGGTCTAGTTGTTTTAAACAACTCATTAGAATCACATCTGGAGCGTTGGCAAAAAAAAAAAAAAAAAAAAAAAAGACAATACCTGGGCATTTGTATTCTTCAAAAAATTCCAAGATAATTCTAATGTCATTGCTCAGTCACTGAGTCGTGTCTGATTCTTTGCAACCCCATGAACTGCAGCATGCCAGGCTTCCCTGTCCTTCACCATCTTCCCAAGCTTGCTCAGACTTCTGTCCATTGAGTCAGTGATGCCATCCAACCATCTCATCCTCTGTCGTCCCCTTCTCCTGCTGCCTTCAATCTTTCCCAGCATCAGAGTCTTTTCTAATGAGTTGGCTCTTTGCAGCAGGTGGCCATAGTATTGGAGCTTCAGCTTCAGCATCAGTCCTTCCAATGAATATTCAGGACTGATTTCCTTTAGGATTGACTGGTTTGATCTCCCTGCAGTTCAAGGGACTCTCAAGAGTTTTCTCCAACACCACAGTTCAAAAGCACCAATTCTTCAGCACTCACCCTTCTTTGGTCCAACTCTCAATTCCATCCTTGGCTACTGGAAAAACCATAACTTTGGCTTATACAGACCTTTGTTGGCAAAGTAATGTTTTCGCTTTTTAAAATGCTGTGCATGTTGATGTGTGGCAAAACCAATACAATATTGTAAAGTAAAAAAAAATAATAAAATGCTATCTAGGTTTGTCAGATGTTTTAATATACATCTGAATTTTAAAAAGTAATTACAGATTTTTCTATTAAGTGGTAGTTTTAGTGATATAGAATCCTATTGTTTTCTGTAAGCCAATCATGATACAATGGTATTAAAACAATAATAGTTGTATGGAAAGAGGAGCCTGGCAGACCACAGTGCATGGAGATGCAGAGTCAGATATGACTGAGTGACTAAGCGCAGCATAGCGCAGTTGCATAATCACAATAGTAAAAGGTGTTTATCACTTTCCACAATCAATAGCTAGACCCCCAAGATACAGTTGCCAGCCATATGGAAACACAATTAACCTAACAATATAATTGCATACAATTGGGGGGGTTAAGTAGGGTGATGTGTAAGTGAAAGTGCATATATGCACATGTTTTTACCCATCCATCCAGTCTATGCCTTTGGGTTTACATTTACATTTAAGATGATTATCAATATGTATGATTCTATGACCGCTTTCTTCACTGTTCTTGGTTTATTTTGTGTATGTATTTTCCTTCACTTGTGTTTTCTGCCAAGAGAAGTTTGTTGTAAAGATGGTTTGATGGTGCTGAACTATCTTAACTTTTGCTTGTCTGGAAAGCTTTTGATTTCTCCATCAAATATGAATGAGAGTCTTCTTGGTTAGAATATTCTTGGTTATAGGTTCTTCCCTTTTATCAGGTTGAACATATAATGCCATTTCCTTCTGGGTTGTAGAGATTCTGTTGAGAAATCAGCTGATAACCTTGTACAAGTTTCCTTGTATGTTATCTGTTGTTTTTCCCTTGTTGCTTTTGGTATTTTATCCTTGTCTTTAATTTTTGTCAGTTTGATTACTATGTGTCAGTTGGTAAAGAATCCACCTGCGATGCAGGAGACCCCGGTTCAATTCCTGAGTCCGAAGATCTGCTGGAGAAGGGATAGGCTACCCACTCCAGTATTCTTGGGCTTCCCTTGTGGCTCAGCTGGTAAAGAATCCAGCTGGTAAAGAATCTTAGTTTTCTGAATGTTGAGTTTTAAGCTAACTTTTTCACTCTCCTTTTCACTTTCATCAAGAGGCTCTTTAGTTCTTGTTTGCTTTCTGCCATAAAGGTGGTGTCATCTGCATGTCTGAAGTTATTGATATTTCTCCCGGCAATCTTGATTCCAGCTTGTGATGCATCCAGTCCAGCGTTTCTCATGGTGTACTCTGCATATAAGTTAAATAAGCAGGGTGACAGTATACAGCCTTGATTCATTCCTTTCCTGATTTGGAACCAGTCTGGTGTTCCTTGTCCAGTTCTGACTGTTGCCTCTTGACCTGCATAGAGATTTCTCAGGAGGCAGGTCAGGTGGTCTGGTATTCCCATCTCTTAAAGAATTTTCCCCAGTTTTTTGTGATGCACACAGTCAAAGGGTTTAGCATAGTCAATAAAGCAGAAGTAGGTGTCTTTCTAGAACTTTCTTGCTTTTTTGATGATCCAACAGATGTTGGCAATTTGATCTCTGGTTCCTATACCTTTTCTAATCTCCCTTGAACATCTGGAAGTTCATGGTTCATATACTGTTGAAGCCTGGGTTGGAGAATTTTGAGCATTACTTTACTAGTGAGATGAGTACAATTGTGTGGTAGTTTGAACATTCTTTGGCATTGCCTTTCTTTGGGATTGGAATGAAAACTGACCTTTTCCAGCCCTGTGGCCACTGCTGGAGTTTACATATTTGCTGGCGTATTTAGCGCAGCACTTTCACAGCATCATCTTTTAGGATTTGAAATAGCTCAAATGGAATTTCATCACCTCCACTAGCTTTGTTCCTCACAATGCTTCCTAAGGCCCACTTGACTTCACATTCCAGGATGCCTGGCTCTAGGTGAGTGATCACACCTTCGTGATTATATGGGTTCATGAAGATCTTTTTTGAATAGTTCTTCTGTATGTTCTTGCCACCTCTTCTTAATATCTTCTACTTCTGTTAGGTCCATACCATTTCTGTTCTTTATTGTGCCCATCTTTGCATGAAATGTTCCCTTGGTATCTCTAATTTTCTTGAAGAGATCGCTAGTCTTTCCCATTCTATTATTTTCCCTCTATTTCTTTGCACTGATCGCTGAGGAAGGCTTTCTTATCTCTCTTTGCTATTCTTTGGAATTCTGCATTCAAATGGGTATATCTTTCCTCTTCTCCTTTGCCTTTCACTTCTCTTTTCACAGCTATTTGTAAGGCCTTCTCAGACAACCATTTTTTTCCTTTTTGCATTTCTTTTTCTTGGGGATGGTCATGATCACTGCCTCTTATACAATGTCAGGAACCTCTGTCCTTAGTTCTTCAGGCACTCTGTCTATCAGATCTAATTCCTTGAATCTATTTGTCACTTCCACTGTATAATCATAGGGATTTGATTTAGGTCATCCCTGAATGGTCTAGTGGTTTTCCCTACTTTCTTCAATTTAAGTCTGAATTTGGCATTAAGGAGTTCATGGTCTGAGCCACAGTCAGATCCCGGTCTTGTTTTTGCTGACTGTATAGAGCTTCTCCATCTTTGGCTGCAGAGAATATAATCAGTCTGATTTCAGTGTTGACCATCTGGTGATGTCCATGTGTAGAGTCTTCTCTTGTGCTGTTGGAAGAGGGTGTTTGCTATTGATTCCTTCTAGTGTATTGTTCATCTCTGTTTGTTCATTCTCCTGTGGGATCACTACTCTTTCCCCCTGGGTCCTGGTTTGCACAAGATTTTGTTTGTCCCCTCCAAGAGTAGAGTCTTGGTTTCCCCCAGTCTTGTGGAAGTCCTGTAATCAAATCCCACAGGTCTTCAAAGTCAGATTCCCTGGGGATTCCTGGTCTCTTCGCTGGATCTCCAGGCTGGGAAGCCTGATGTGGGGTATTATTCTTCTTTGGTGTTTTTCTCCAGTTTGTGGGTTGCCTACCTGGAGGGTATGAGTTTTCATTTTATCGTGATTTGTGCCCCTCCTACCATCTCATTGCAGCTTCTCTTTTGTCTTTGGATGTGGAGTATCTTTTTTTTTTTTTTTTTTTGGTGGGTTCCAGTGTCCTCCTGTCAATGGTTGTTTAAGAACTAGTTGGAACTTTGGTTTCATGCTTTCTTTAATGAGGTATCTAAAGATAATTTGCCCATTTCAAGTTTAGCTTATTTGTTGCATTAAGTTTAAAAACTTTATGTATTTTGGCTACAAGGTCTTTATCAGATATGTGTTGAAAATATTTTCTCCCAGTCTGTGGCTTGTCCTTTCATTTTGTTAATAATATCTTTTATAGAGCATAAGTTTTAAACTTTAATGAAATCCAACTTACCATCTTTTTCTTTTATGGATTGTGCTTTAGGAGCTATGTTTAAAAACTCATCACCAAACCTATGGTCACTTAGATTTTCTTCTCTGCAGTTTCTTTTTTGTGGAAATTTTATAATTTTTACACTTTATATTTAGGTCTATAATCCATTTTGAAACAGGTGTAAAGTCTATGTCTAGATTTTTTTTTTTTTTTTTTTGCATCTGGATGTTGAATTGTTCCAGGACCATTTATTGAAAAGACTATCTTTACTGACTTGGCTTTACTCCTTTTATAAAGAATGGTTGGCTATATTTGTGTTGGTCTATTTCTGGGCTCTTTATTCTGTCCCATTAATCTATGTGTCTATTCACTCACCAGTACCACATTGCCTTCATTTTTGTAGCTTTATAGTAACTCTTGAATTTGGGTAGTGTGAGTTCTCCAACTTTGTTCTTTCCAGTGTTATTTTGGCTCTTCTGGATCTTTTGCCCATTCATGTAGAAGCAGTTTATCAATATCTACAAAATACTTGCTGAAATTTTGATTGAGATTTCATTGAATATGTAGATAATGTTGGGAAGAATTAATATCTTAATAATATTGAGTTTGTCAATCCATGTACATGGAATATTCATTTATTTAGATTTTTGATTTTTTTCATCAGAATTTTATAGTTTTATAAATGGATAGTACATGTGTTTTATTAGATTTATACTCAAGTCTTCTTTTGACTGCTTTTAAAATGGTATTATGGTTTTAACATGGGCTTCCCACTTGGCTCAGTGGTAAAGAATCTGCCTGCCAATGCAGGAGATATAAGAGATCCGGGTTCAATCCCTGGGTCGGGAAGATGCCCTGGAAAAAGAAGTGGTAACCCACTCTAGAATTCTTGCCTGGAAAATTCCATGGACAGAGAAGCCTGGTGGGCTACAGCCCATGGGGTCACAGAGTCTGAAATGACTGAGCACAGCAGCAGCGTGTTTTTAGCTTTAAATTCTGTTCATTGTTAGTGTGGGGAAAGCAACTGATTTTTGAACATTAACCTTGTAACCTCCAACCTTATGAGTTTCAGTGGTCTTTGTATTGATTCTTTGCGATTTTCTATTAAAAAATCATATTGGAAAACAAAGTCTATCTTTCCAATCTTCACACCTTTTACTTTCCATTCTTATCTTATTTAATTCGCTAGGACTACCAGTACAATATTGAATAGAAGTGGTGAGAAGGAATATACTTGCCTTTGCCTCAGTCTTTGGGGGAAAACATCCAATTTCTCACTACTATATATGATGTTAGCTGTAGGATTTTTATAAATATTCTCTATCAAATTGAGAAAATTCCCCTTTATTCCCAGTGTGCTGAGAGTTTTTATTGTGAATGGGTGTTGGATTTGTTGATTGTTTATTCTGGATTAATTGATATAGGTATATAATTTTTCTTTAACCTATTGAAGTGATGGATTATTTTAATTCACTTTTGAATGTTGAAACAGCTTGCCTACCTGGAATAAATGTTACTTGACCCTGGTCTAGTCAAGGCTATGGTTTTTCCGGTAGTCATGTATGGCTGTGAGAGTTGGACTATAAAGAAAGCTGAGTGCTGAAGAATTGATGCTTTTGAACTGTGATATTAGAGAAGACTCTTGAGAGTCCCTTGGACTGCAAGGAGATCCAACCAGTCCATCCTAAAGGAGATCAGTCCTGAGTGTTCATTGGAAGGACTGATGTTGAAGCTGAAACTCCAATACTTTGGCCACCTGATGTGAAGAACTGACTCATTTGAAAAGACCCTGATGCTGGGAAAGATTGAAGGCAGGAGGAGAAGGGGACGACAGAGGATGAGATGGTTGGATGACATTACTGACTCAATGGACATGAGTTTGGGTAAACTCTGGGAGTTGGTGATGGACAGGGAGGCTTGGAGTGCTGTGGCTCATGGGGTTGCAAAGAGTTGGACATGACTGAGTGACTGAACTGAACTCACCCTGGTCTACAATTCTTTTTATACATTGTTGGATTTGATTTGCTAATATTTTGTTGAGGATTTTTTAAATCTATGCTCATGAGAGATATTGGTCTTTGGTCTTTCTTGTAATGTCTTTCTTGGGTTTTAGTATTAAGGCAATAGTTAAAAAGCTGGCTTGAAACTCAACATTCAAAAAACTAAGATCATGGCATCTAGACCCATCATGTCATGGGAAATAGAAGGGGAAAAGTGGAAGCAGTGACAGATTTTATTTTCTTGGGCTCCAAAGTCACTGTGGATGGTAACTGCAGTCATGAAATTAAGAAGCTTGCTCCTTGGAAGGAAAGCTTTGACAAACCTAGAGAGTGTATTAAAAAGCAGAGACATCATTTGGCTGACAAAGGTCTGGATAGTTAAAGCTATGGTTTTCCCAGTAATTGTGTAAGGATGTGAGAACTGGACCATAAAGAAGTCTGAGCACCGAAGCACTGATACTTTCAAATTGTGATGCTGAAAAAGACTCTTGAGAGTCCTTTGAATTGCAAGGAGATCAAACCAATCAATCCTAAAGGAAATCAACCCTGGATATTCATTGGAAGGACTGATGCTGAAGCTGAAACTCTAATACTTTGGTCATCTGATGCAAAGAGCTGACTCATCGGAAAAGACTTTTGATGCTGGGAAAAATTGAAGGCAAAAGAAGAAGAAATCAGCAGAGGATGAGATGGTTGGATGGCATCACCGATTCAGTGGAGAATTTGAACAAACTCCAGGAGATAGTGGAGGACAGAGGAGCGTGGTGTGCAACAGTCCATTGTTGTTCAGTCACCCAGGTGTGTCTGACTCTGTGACCTCATGGACTGCAGTATGCCAGGCTTCCCTGTCCTTCATCATCTCCTGAAGGTTGATCAGACTGATGTCCATTGAGTCAGTGATGCCATCCAACCATCTCATCCTCTGTCATACCCTTCTCCTCCTACCTTCAATTTTTTTCAGCATCAAGGTCTTTTCTAATGAGTTGGCTCTTCACATCAGGTGGCCCAAGTATTGGAGCTTTGTCTTCAGCATAAGTCCTTCCAATGAATACTCAGGATTGATTTCTTTTAGGATTTACTGGGTTGATCTCCATACAGGCTAAGGGACTCTTAAGAGTCTTCTCCAACACCACAGTTCAAAAGGATCCATTTTTTGATGTTCAGCCTTCGTTGTGGTCCAACTCTCAATTCTGTCTATAACTATTGGAAAAACCATAGCTTTGACTTATACAGACCTTTGTTTGCAAAGTAATGTCTCTGCTTTTTAATACATTGTCTAAGTTTGTCAGAGCTTTTTTCCCAAGGAACAAGCGTCTTTTAATTTCGTGGCTGCAGTCACCATCTGTAGTGATTTTGGAGGCTAATAAAATAAAGTCTGTCACTGGTTCCGTTTTTCCCTTCTATTTGCCTTGAAGTGATGGAATAGGATGCCATGATCTTTGTTTTTTGAATGTTAAGTTTCAAGCCAGCTTTTTCACTATCCTCTTTCACCTTTATCAAGAGACTCCTGAGTTCCTCTTCACTGTTTGCCATGAGGATGGTGTCATTTGCAAATCTTAGGTTATTAATATTTCTCCTGACAATCCTGTTTCCAGCTTGTGCTTCATCCAGCCTGAGTTTTGCCTGATATTCTCTGCATATAAGTTAAATAAGCAGGGTGCAATATACAGCCTTCACATACTCCTTTCCCAATTTGGAACCAACCCATTGTTCCATGCCCAGTTTTAACTGTTGCTTCTTGACCTGCATACAGATTTCTCAAGAGACAGGTAAGATGGTCTGGTATTGCCATCTCTTTAAGAAATTTCCACAGTTTGTTGTGATCCACACAGTCAAAGGCTTTAGCATAGACAATGAAGCAGTACATATTTTTCTGGAATTCTGTTGCTTTTGCTATGATCCAACGGATATTGATAATTTGATCTCTGGTTCCTCTGTCTTTTCTAAATCCAGCTTGAACATCTGGAAGTTCTTGGTTCAGGTACTGTTGAAGCCTGGCTAGCTTAGAGAATTTAGAACATTACTTTGCTAGCATGTGAAATGAGTGCAATTGTGCAGTGGTTTGAACATTCTTTGGCATTGCCTTTTTTTGGGATTGAAACGAAAAATGACCTTTTCCAGTCCTGTGGCCACTGCTGAGCTTTCCATATTTGCTGGCTTATTGAGTGCATCACTTTAGCAGCATCATCTTTTAGGATATGAAATAGCTCAGCTGGAATTCCATCACCTTCACTTGCTTTGTTAATAGTGATGCTTCCTAAGGCCTACTTGACTTTGCACTCTAAGATGTCTGGCTCTAGGTGGCCGATCACACCATCATGGTTATCTGGGTTGTTAAGGTCATTTGGGTCATTAAGGGAAATGGCAAGCCACTTCGGTATTCTTGCCTTGAGAACCCCATGAACAGTATGAAGAGGCAAAATGATAGGATACCAAAGAGGAACTCCCCAGGTCATTAGGTGCCCAATATGCTACTGGAGATCACTGGAGAAATAACTCCAGAAAGAATGAAGGGATGGAGCCAAAGCAAAAACAATACCCGGTTGTGGATGTGACTGGTGATAGAAGCAAGATCTGATGCTGTAAAGAGCAATATTGCACAGGAACCTGGAATGTCAGGTCCATGAATTAAGGCAAATTGGAAGTGGTCAAACAAGAGATGGCAAGGGTGAAAGTCGACATTCTAGGAATCAGCGAACTAAAATGGACTGGAATGGGTGAATTTAACTCAGATGACCATTATATCTACTACTGCGGACAGGAATCCCTCAGAAGAAATGGAGTAGCCATCATGGTCAACAAAAGAGTCTGAAATGCAGTACTTGGACGCAATCTCAAAAACAACAGAATGATCTCTGTTCGTCTCCAAGGCAAACCATTCAATATCACGGTTATCCAAGTCTATGCCCCAACCAGTAACACTGAAGAAGCTGAAGTTGAATGGTTTTATGAAGACCTACAAGACCTTTTAGAACTAACACCCAAAAAAGATGTCCTTTTCATTATAGGGAACTGGAATGCAAAAGTAGGAAGTCAAGAAACACCTGGAGTAACAGGCAAATTTGGCCTTGGAATGCGAAATGAAGCAGGGCAAAGACTAATAGAGTTTTGCCAAGATAATGCACTGGTCATAGAAAACACCCTCTTCCAACAACACAAGAGAAGACTCTACATATGGACATCACCAGATGGTCAACACCGAAATCAGATTGATTATATTCTTTGCAGCCAAAGATGGAGACGCTCTATACAGTCAACAAACACAAGACCAGGAGCTGACTGTGGCTCAGATCATGAACTCCTTATTACCAAATTCAGATTCAAATTGAAGAAAGTAGGGAAAACCGCTAGACCATTCAGGTATGACTTCAATCAAATCCCTTATGATTATACAGTGGAAGTGAGAAATAGATTTAAGGGCCTAGGTCTGATAGATAGAGTGCCTGATGAACTATGGAATGAGGTTCGTGACATTGTACAGGAGACAGGGATCAAGACCATCCCCATGGAAAAGAAATGCGAAAAAGCAAAATGGCTGTCTGGGGAGGCCTTACAAATAGCTGTGAAAAGAGGCAAAAAAAGCAAAGGAGAAAAGGAAAGATATAAGCATCTGAATGCAGAGTTCCAAAGAATAGCAAGAAGAGATAAGAAAGCCTTATTCAACGATCAATGCAAAGAAATAGAGGAAAACAACAGAGTGGGAAAGACTAGAGATCTCTTCAAGAAAATTAGAGATACCAAGGGAACATTTCATGCAAAGATGGGCTTGATAAAGGACAGAAATGGTCTGGACCTAATAGAAGCAGAAGATATTAAGAAGAGGTGGCAAGAATACATGGAAAAACTGTACAAAAAAGATCTTCATGACCCAGATAATCATGATGATGTGATCACTAATCTAGAGCCAGACATCTTGGAATGTGAAGTCAAGTGGGCCTTAGAAAGAATCACTATGAACAAAGCTAGTGGAGGTGATGGAATTCCAGTTGAGCTGTTTCAAATCCTGGAAGATGATGCTGTGAACGTGCTGCACTCAATATACCAGCAAATTTGGAAAACTCAGCAGTGTCCATAGGACTGGAAAAGGTCAGTTTCATTCCAATTCCAAAGAAAGGCAATGCCAAAGAATGCTCCAACTGCTGCACAATTGCACTCATCTCACATGCTAGTAAAGTAATGCTCAAAATTCTCCAAGCCAGGCTTCAGCAATACATGAACCGTGAACTCCCTGATATTCAAGCTGGTTTTAGCAAAGGCAGAGGAACCAGAGATCAAATGCCACCATCCACTGGATCATCCAAAAACCAAGAGAGTTCCAGAAAAACATCTATTTCTGCTTTATTGACTGTGCCAAATCCTTTGACTGTGTGGATCACAATAAACTATGGAAAATTCTGAAAGAGACGGGAATACCAGACCACCTAACCTGCTTCTTGAGAAATCTGTATGCAGGTCAGGAAGCAACAGTTAGAACTGGACATGGAACAACAGACTGGTTCCAAATAGGAAATGGAGTGCGTCAAGGCTGTATATTGTCACCCTACTTGTTTAACTTATATGCAGAATAGATCATGAGAAACACTGGGCTGGAAGAAACACAAGTTGGAATCAAGATTGCTGGGAGAAATATCAATAATCTCAGATATGCAGATGACACCACCCTTATGGCAGAAAGTGAAGAGGAGCTAAAAAGCCTCTTGATGAAAGTGAAAGAGGAGAGCGAAAAAGTTGGCTTAGAGCTCAACATTTAGAAAACGAAGATCATGGTATCCGGTCCCAGCACTCCATGGGATATAGATGGGGAAACAGTAGAAACAGTGTCAGACTTTATTTTTTGGGGCTCCAAAATCACTGCAGATGGTGACTGCAGCCATGAAATTAAAAGACGCTTACTCCTTGGAAGAAAAGTTTTGACCAACCTAAACAGTATATTCAAAAGCGGAGACATTACTTTGCCGAATAAGGTCCGTCTAGTCAAGGCTATGTTTTTTCCAGTAGTCATACATGG
This sequence comes from Ovis aries, assembly GCF_016772045.2. Classification (NCBI taxonomy): domain Eukaryota; kingdom Metazoa; phylum Chordata; class Mammalia; order Artiodactyla; family Bovidae; genus Ovis; species Ovis aries. The sequence continues at coordinate 17,231,634 of NC_056067.1, read as the reverse complement.
ATGTGAGAGTTGGACTGTGAAGAAGACTAAGCGCCAAAGAATTGATGCTTTTGAACTGTGGTGTTGGAGAAGACTCTTGAGAGTCCCTTGGACTGCAAGGAGATCCACCCTGTCCATTCTGAAGGAGATCAACCCTGGGATTTCTTTGGAAGGAATGATGGTAAAGCTGAAGCTCCAGTACTTTGGCCACCTCATGTGAAGAGTTGACTCATTGGAAAAGACTATGGTGCTGGGAAGGATTGGGGGCAGGAGGAGAAGGGGACGACAGAGGATGAGATGGCTGGATGGCATCACTGACTCGATGGACGTGAGTCAGAGTGAACTCCGGGAGTTGGTGATGGACAGGGAGGCCTGGCGTGCTGCGATTCTTGGGGTCGCAAAAAGTCAGACATGACTGAGCGACTGAACTGAACTGAACTGAACTGAAGGTCATTTTACATAGTTCTTCTGTGTAATCTTCTACTATTCCACAGACGCAAGAGTCAGACACGTGTTAACGACTGAACGACAACAACAATTGCTCTGCTCATATGATGTCAGAAAATATTCCCTCTATTTCATTTCTTCGGAGAAGTCAATGGCACCCCACTGCAGTACTCTTGCCTGGAAAATCCCATGGATGGAGGAGCCTGGTGGGCTGCAGTCCATGGGGTCGCTGGGGGTTGGACACAACTGAGCGACTTCCCTTTCACTTTTCACTTTCATGCATTGGAGAAGGAAATGGCAACCTACTCCAGCGTTCTTGCCTGGAGAATCCCAAGGACGGCGGAGCCTGGTGGGCTGCCGTCTATGGGGTCGCACAGAGTCGGACACGACTGAAGCGACTTAGCAGCAGCAGCAGCAGCAGCAGCAGCAGCAGCAGCAGCAGCAGCAGCAGCATTTCATCTCCTGGAAGAGATTATAGAGATCTGGGATTTTTCTTTAAATTTTTTCAATCTTTGGTAGAATTCACTTGTGAAACTATCTGGGCCTGCTTCTTTCTTTCTGAAATGTTATTAATTATTGATAATTTTTTTTTTTTAGTAAATATAGGTCTGTTCAGATAATGTTTCTCCTTTTTTGAGTTTTATTCTTAGAGTTTACATCTTTCTGCTTGTACTACCCATTTGTTCTTGCATTACACCTACTTTTTTGCTTTGTGATCTTCAACTATTAATTATAATTATTTTAAATTTCCTGTCTGATAAGTCCAAAATCTGTGTCATGTCTGAGTCTGGTACTGATGCTTGCTTTGTTTCTTCAGACTGTGTTCCTCCTGCCTTTTACAGTGTTTTGTAGTTTTTTCTTGAAATCCAGACATTCTATGTTAGAAAATAGAAATGGAGACCTTTATCACTGTTGAGGTTTTGTATTAATCTGGATAGGTGTTTATCTATGTTTAGTGTCTACATAGGTACCAAGGACTTCAAGTTCCTCTAGTGTCCTTGTTTTTTGCCTCTCCTGTTTCCTTGGTGTTTTCCTAAAATCTCCTTCTTGAGTAGAACCTGAGCCTCGTGGGTCTTTCAGCTATTGATATAACCCTATTATTTCACTGGAGCCCTGTTAACTGCACTGGTAAGGCACAGGGAAGGGAGGTGTTTCATAGTTTTATGGTTGAATCCACTGTTATGGTGAGCCTGTGTCTCTGGCCTGTGACCTTCACCAGGATTTGGTATCTTTCTTTTTCTCTCCTTCTCTATATGTGAGCCACAGATACATGGGGCAGTAGTTGAGTAATCACCTGCTTGCCTTTGTGAGATAAGGCTCTGGTGAAATGGACTGTATAGTCCATGGGGTTGCAGAGTTGGACACAACTGAGCGACTTTCACTTTCAAAGTTCTTTTAACTAGAGGGTAGGCCTTTGTTACAGAGAACACACTGGGCACATATCAGAATGTTACATCTCCTTCTCTTTGCCAGAAATAAGAGGGATTTGCCTTCACTCTTTACAGCGAAGATCTGGTGGGGTTCTTGCACTTAAAATCCGTGAAAGTGTGTGGACCTCTGTAAACTCCTGGCCCCATGGTTTTCTTACTCTCAAACTAGCCCATGCTTTTCTTCCAGCAAGTCACCAAAATTATCATTTAATTGTCCTACAACTTATGGCTCTAATGGCTTCTGCTTCAAGGAAGCTGATTTGACTCTTTGACTGTTTACCTGTCTCCTCAGATTTTGAGACGTCCATTTGCCCTGCAGTCTTAACAATATTCCCTAAGAGATGCAGGAAAATATATTTTCAGCTTGTGTAGCTTTTTCTTATTATAAGGATGAGAATGATGATTCCTAAGATCTTCGCACATCAGACTTGAAACCAGAAGTTTCCTGGTGGCTTTTGAGCTGGATCTTGAAAGACAAGGATGATTTTCCCAACAGTGCAGTTGATGGGTTACAAGCAACTGAGAGCACATGGATTCACCCAGACTTGTCTTCCTGTACTTTCCTCTTTCATCTGGGGAGTTGTCATCAGGAACTTACCTGTGAAAGTCATAAAAGAGTGGACGTTAGTTCTGTTTTCATCACCCGACCATTCATTTGCTCTGCCTTCTGCTGTTGTTTAATCACTAAGTTGTGTCCAACTCTTTGTAACCCTGTGGCCTGCAACATGCCTGTCTTCTGTAACAATGCTCATTTTTCAATTAGACATAAACCCCATTTCCCCTCCTCCTGCAGTTTGCTTTAGATGAAGCAGATTCTTCCTTGGACTCCAGGCATGCATGTGACTCTGGTCTGACCAGTCAGAGTCTCAAATTTTGGGGGGTTGGTTCAGGGATATTCCAGTGATCCCACTTTAGCCAATGACATGTGAGAAAACAATGTGTTCTGGAGCTACTAGTAGGCATTATGGGCTCAGAAAGGAGACAACCACATTGACACAGAGGAAAATGGATCTGAGAGAATAGCACAGCAGAAAACCACGTCCTGGTGATATGGTTTAAGCTTCTGCTTCCAGCCCTGCCTGAAAACAGACTTGTGGACAGGATCCTTTTGCTACAGGATTCTCATATTGTTTAAGCCATGTGGGCAGGGAGTACTTCTGCTGCTTATGACCTCTACCTCAAACCCTAAGTGATATAGAAATCTTCAGTCAATCAACTGTTCTGATGCCAAAGTACAACGCCTTACTAAAGAGATGGGCTGTTAATTTCAGACCCCATAGGGGAGATACAACATTGAAAAAAATCATTTATTGACTGCTCTAGGTGTTAGCTGCAGTGCACAGGATCTTCAATCTTCATTGTGGCCTGCAGGATCTTTAGTTGCGGCATGAGAACTCTGCAGACTGTGTGATCTAGTTCCCCAACCAGGTATTGAATCCAGCCCCCAGCACTGAGAATGCGGAGTCTTAGCCACTGATCCACCAGGGAAGTCCCCCACCCCTTGGAAAAATAAGTCCCACAAAATACATGCCTATATCTGGGTAACTACTTTGCAGTGTGTGGTACTGGGGCAAGTACTTGTCGTATATTGGGGGTCTTCACCTCTTTATTATCTGCTCTTTACCTACAGTTTACTGGACAGTTTCCCCATATCGTATTCATTCATGAGTTAGATTTTGAAATGTCTAAGATGTCTTCTTGAAGATAAGTCTGCCTCTCCCTGTCATTTTATATCCTCAGCCTCTCAAGACGTATCTCCATCTGTTGCTGCTGTTTAGTCACTAAGTCATGTCCGACTCTTTTACAACTCCATTGATTGTAGCCTGCCAGGCTCCTCTATCCATGGGATTTCCCAGGCAGGAATACTGGAGTGGAGTGTCATTTCCTTCCACAGGGGATCTTCCTGACAGTGTGGGGTGAAGGTTATTGCTGCAGCTTTTACTCTGAGGCAGCCAACCACAGCCATAAGGAGATACCTACAGACTCAGTGCCTTAAACAAAATCTTATTTTCTCACAATTCTGAAGGCTGGAAGTCTAAGATCAAGGTGTGGGCAGGTTTGGTTTCTCCTGAGGCCTCTCTTTTGCTGGGAGAAATATCAGTAACCTCAGATATGCAGATGACACCACCCTAGTGACAGAAAGCCAAGAGGAACTAAAGAGCCTCTTGATGAAAGTGAAAGAGGAATGTGAAAAAGCTGGCTTAAAACTCAACATTTAGACAACTAAGATCATGGCATCTAGTCTGATCACTTCATGGCAAATAGATGGGCAAACAATGGAAACAGTGAGAGACTGTATTTTCCTAGGCTCAAAAATCACTGCAGATGGTGACTGAAGCCATGAAATTAAAAGACACTTGCTCTTTGGGGAAAAAAAAGCTATGATAAACATAGATGGCATATTAAAAAGCAGAGACATTACTTTGCCAACAAAGGTCTGCTTAGCCAAAGCTATGGTATTTCCAGTAGTCATGTATGGATGTGAGGGTTGGACTATAGAGAAAGCGGAGTGCTGAAGAATTGATGCTTTTGACCTATGTTGTTGGAGAAGACTCTTGAGAGTCCCTTGGACACAAGGAATTCAAACCAGTCAATCCTAAAGGAAATCAGTCCTGAAAGTTCATTGGAAGGACTGATGCTGAAGCTGGAGCTCCAATACTTCGGCCACCTGACATGAAGAACTGAATCATTTGAAAAGACCCTGAGCTGGGAAAGATTGAAGGCAGGAGGCGAAGGGGACGACAGAGGATGAGATGGTTGAATGGTATCCCTGACTCAACGGACATGAGTTTGAGCAAGCTCTGGGAGTTGGTGAAGGACAAGGAAGCCTGGTGTGCTCTAGTCCATGGGGTCACAGAGAGCTGGACATGACTGAGTGACTGAACTGAGGCCTCTCTCCTTTTCTTACAGCTAAGCACCTTCTGGCTGTGTGCTCACAGTTCCTCCCTCTGTGGTTGCCTCTCCAGCATCTTTCTCTTCTTACAAGGAAACCACTCATATCGGATTAGAACTCTGCCTTTATGACCTCATTTTACCTTAAAGTAAAAGTGAATATCACTCAGTCATGTCTGACTCTTTGCGACTCCGTGGACTGTAGCCTGCCAGGCTCCTCTGTCCATGGAATTCTCCAGGCAAGAATACTGGAGTGGGTAGCCATTCCCTTCTGCAGGGGATCTTCCCAACCCAGAGATCGAATCTGGGTCTCCTGCATTGAGGGTGAATTCTTTACAGTCTGAGCAATCAGGGGAGCCCTTGTTTTACCTTAACTACCTCATTCAAGGCCCTAGTGCCAAACACAGTCATTTTGGGAATTAGAGCTTCAATATATGAATTTTGCGGGACATAACTCAATCTATAACACCACTTTTCAGCCAGTCCTGGCACTTTCTTTTAATTTCAGATAGATTTTAATTAATTGTCTTAGTTGAGTGATGATCACGAGAAATTCTTCTACTCAGCGAACATTGGTTGAGTACCTTCTCTGTACCAGCTACTCTGCTGAGCCAATGGGGCCCTCCTCTCACCCTGAGGATAGATCATGACCTGGAGCGCAAACGAAAGGAGAACTGGCCTTTGACTGGGTGGTTTGTCCTCGCTGACCCTCTCTCTCAAGCCTGTTCCACTCCTGCTATTTTCTGGCCATACACTATCTTCCATTCAGGCCTCCTACTCCCAAAAAGTGCCCCCATGGATAGAACCAATGTAACATTAACAGATATACCCTACAGCTGCCCCCCCCCCCCGCCCCCAAGCTTGCCCTTGACTATCTATCCCCAGGAAAAGTGATCCTGTGTACTAGTCCATACTGAGAGGCTAGTGATGAATAATTTCTTGGTGAGGTACCTCTCCCAGGAACATAGTGCAGGAGCCAAAAAACAAAAACAAAAACAACAACAAAATTTTGTAAGAGATGCCACTGGAAGCATTGAGAAATGGCTTAGTGGAAAACCATCCACAAAGATATGGGGTTTAATCCCATTGCTGGCAAGGGTGTATTGTATAACTGTCCTCTTTCCACACCTCAGTTTCTCTACCTGCGCAATGGAAAGAATAGTTCCTGTCTGGCTCACTCTCCCGGGACACAGAATGAATGCCATAACAGACAGAAAAGTGTTTCAGATGGAAAATGCCATCAAATAAATTCAAGGTGTTATTATTTTTAAGGTGTAAAATCAGAACTTATAAAATCAGGCATAAAAATGTCCTGGTGGATGTATTTTCATTCTGGAGAAAATTAATGTGTATGTCTTGGGCTTGAAGTTTCCACAGAGTCAGTCCCAGCATGTTGGAGTTGGAAACATTCTTAGAGATATTTAGTTCCTCCGCTCCTCATGGGGAACTGAGGCCCAGAGAGGGCAGGGATTTGTTCAGGGTCACACAGCAAGTTAGTGGCTCAGTTGGGACTGGGACCTGGTAGTACGGATAGCTTTTCCTGTGTTCTATTCTTTTTCATGGGGAAGGCAGGGAGTGGCAAGGCTAAAACCTGTGAACATCTCTAAGCCATCCCTGAGGTTTGTGAGACCCACCTCAGAATCCAGGCGCATCTCTTCCTGATGAAGATCTCTGATCCCCAGTAAACTCTCAGAGGACATTTCCTGCCACTGTAGCTCCTCAGCGCCACAGACAGGCTTGACCTGGGAACTCTTCTGGGGTCACATCTCTCTCCCTGGGCTGGTTCCTGTACAGTGTGGCTTGGTCTGGCTTGAGTGTAGAGGTAATTGCAATATATTGAGGTTTGGTATTGTAATAAAAATAGAGGCCATTACAGCTACCATTTATGTCATTAGTATTTAGTGGTGGTGTGTTGCAGCTTTTTTAGTGCTCATAAAACTGTCGCTGCTTGCAGATATGTCACGGTGCTGATATAAATTTAAAGGGTTGGAAATCCATAAGTCATAAAAACTAGATAGTAAATAGCAACAGAGCAGGATGGACAAGAACTGTTGCATTAGGCATGCAAATGCTTATGGATTTGCATGTCTAGTGCTGGCATTAGCATAATGAGAAGCCCATTTACATTACAGATGGACGTGATTAACTAGACCCTTGTAAATAAGTCCACTCAGCCTAGATGAAGGGGCCACAGAAGAGGGATTGTTACAGGACCCAAAGGGCAAGCAGAGGCCCTTTCTGCTTCTTCTCTTGTGGCTTTGACTTAGTAGAGAGGTCTTCAGAATCATTGACAATGCTCACATGGGAATGGATCTGGACTCTTGGCTAATGTGAGTTGAGTGCTTACTATGTACTATCCACTATTTAACCTTTTACCTATAAGAATCTGTCTGCAGTGCAAGAGACACAGGAGACATGGGTTTGATCCCTGGGTCAGGAAGATCCCCTGGAGGAGGCAATGGCAAACCACTCCAGTATTGCTTGATTGTATGTCAAGCAGTAGTCCTCCAGATGCAGTCTAGTTCTTATGCATGGACTGAAGCACACAGACCTAGATGTCTTACTCCCAAGGACCAGAGGCCACTCTTGGCCAAGAGGCCCACAAAGTGAGGGGTTTTTACCCTTTGTCATACTTCCCGTCCTTCCTCATTCTTCTCTTTGCTCTGAAGATGTCCCCACCTCATACCTCAGTGAGCTTCCCACTGGGGTGTCATGCTAGAACTTATCTGCCCAATACTCCCCAATCTTTTGTCTTCATCAGAATTGCTTGTCTTACAAATGGACATGCCCTCGCTGACCGGCTCTCTGCTTTCCAAAGTGTTTCCATATTGAGCTCAATCAGTGCTAAAATGATTATGGATACTAATGAAATCAAATGTCTCACTTGGGATAGAATAGAAGGGTTGAAAGTTCATAAAGTCCAATGTCCTCCTACAGGTTTACAAGATGGAAGGGACTCAAAGGATAAACAACTGGGAAGATGGTGTATTGGTCTTGAGTCAAGTCTTGTAGTTTTAAATCTAATAATTCTCTCACTTCACCAACTCCTGATTTTACAGTTAATCCCAAAGAAATGTGATGATGGTGGAAACTACAGCATTGAGACTGGTGAGTGGTAGAGACAGTCTGGCCATGCTATAGGTCTCTATCTGTGAGGAGAGCTGGCTTCTTGGAAGTGCTGTAGTGGGAGCCCTCCTGAGTGTATTCAATATGACAATTTGCCTATTCATCTCCAGAGTGTTTGTCACAGATCATGAAAATCCCTACCTGATATGACTTTTTGTACAACTCCAAGATGACTGCAAATGTCAGCCACCCATGCACCAACATTATTTTAAGAATAAGGTGCAGGAAACATTTTAGTGGCTGTTCTTTCATGGCTCAGCTGGTAAAGAATCCACTTGCCATGCAGGAGACCTGAGTTTGATCCCTAGGTTGGAAAGATCCCCTGGAAAAGGGAAAGGCTACCCACTCCAGTATTCTGGCCTGGAGAATTCCATGGACTGTATAATCCGTGGGGTCACAGAGAGTCGGACACAACTGAACGACTTTCTCTTCACTCTCGTGGCTCAGTGGCAAAGAATCCATCTGTCAGGGCGGGAGACATGGGTTCAATCCCGGGACTGGGAAGATCCTCTGGAGAAGGAAATGGCAACCCACTTCAGTATTCTTTCCTGAGAAATCTCACGGACAGAGGAGCCTGGCAGGTTACAGCCCATGAGGTCACAAAAGAGTTGGACCCTACTTAGTGACTAAACAGCAACAACAACAAAAGGAAAGGGAGATAAAGGCTGAATTTTACTGTATTGGGGCTAAATATTTGATGCAGACCCCCTGTATGACAAAGTCTGCACAGAGGTGACTCTGTGAAGCAACTCAGCAGCTGTCATTTTTGAAATTTATTTGGCTCTGTCAGGTCTTAGTTGTAGCATGCTCAAGAGCTCAGTAGTTGCAGGACAGGGGCTTAGTTGCTCAGAGGCCTGTGGGATCTTAGTTCCCCATTCAGCTATTGAACCTGTGTTCCCTGCATTGCAAGGCAGTCTTAACTACTTCCCACCAGGGAAGTCCCAGCAGCTGTTCTTGCAATGTTTAAATAAACATGGACATTCAAATTGTGGTAGTTGCTCAGCTGTGTCTGACTCTTTGTGACCCTATAGACTGTAGCCCACCAGGCTCCTCTCTCCATGGATTTCTCCATGCAAGAATATTAGAGTGGGTAGCCATTCCCTTCTCCCAGGGATCTTCTCAACCCAGGGATCAAACATGGGTCTCTTGTATGGCAGGCAGACTTTTATATGGTTATCATGTATTTGATTTCCTTTCCTGATGGAGCATTGAATAATACACAGAAGAACCAGCAAGAATCTACAAACCCAATGTTGGGGAAAGGAAGCCAGGGGCATCTTTCAACAGTGGATTCCGGCCTCTCCTAGGATAAGGCCCCAGGATGCCTACCAGGCTCCAAGGGACTCAAGGACTCCAGACGTCCTGCAGCACATTTGGCCTCAGTGTTTCCCCGTCTCCAAGAAACTCATGAGCTGCTTTAAATGAGTTTCCAAATGTGTGTTTAGGCTGGATTTACGTCCGGGTGGCTGCATATTAAATGCTGATTATTAAAAACATTTGCATGGCGCTTTAACAACGATAGATTATGTATCTGTTACCTAAGTCTCAGTGAAGGCTTTATTAATTCATTATTATTTTATCAACATACAATAAACTGTTCTATTAAATCTAAATTAGACAGATATTTGGGGAGGGATCATCTAAAAGGACCTCAGCCGAGACTATCCCCAGGGAAGGACTTAATGAAGTTTCAAACAGTTAATAACCCTCAGTTCATAAATAAACCATGGGTATTTAAAGACCTGCAAAATACTAAAATAAGATGTTGAGACTCAACAGAGGAAGTATAAGAGAGTACCCTTGGAATCACCCTCCTTGCTACTCACAGGTAAAACCTCTACTTTTAGGGAATATTTCTTGAATACCTGGGAATATGTGACATTCCTGGGGACTTTAGGATAGCTTTGCCTTTGGTCCCAAATTCACTAAGGAATTGGGGAGAGTCTTGAAATTTTTTTTCCTTCTCTTAAATAATCCATCTTTAACTTTAAAAAATATTTTGGCCTAAAGGGTGAAGGGTGATAAAGAGATTCTGCTCTGACATGAGATAATGTTAAAATCTCTTAACAATCTTATAAGATCAATTGAACATCAAATCTCATAACTCCTACTCTGGAGGCAGAATTAGCTACATAATTTTCAGGACCCAGTGGAAAATAAAATGCAAGTCACCTTGTTCAAAAGTAATTGAGAATTTTAAGATGGCAGCTGTAGAACAATGAACCAAGCCTGGGTCCCTTTCTGTGTGTGGGTCAGAGTGTATACAGGTTGAACGACCATGAAGCTGGCCTGTCTGGATGACTCCTAAGCAAGGTGGATGGAGGCTTGAGAGGCAAAGGCCTCCAGGTGGAGAGGTCCTGGTCTTCCATTGGCCATGCGGTGTGTAGAGATTTCAAAGAACCATTATAGGGAGAAGAGTAAGACTGTAAGAGTAAGTGGGAGCCAGATCATAAGAGGCTTATCTGACAAGCTAAGGGGGTCAGGAAGTTATGGAAAGTTTTAGAGCTGAGTGTGAAGACCTCAGAAACTCAAGTTCACTGATGTCAAGGTCCAGGGACTAACTCAGTTGGGAATATTTCTTCCTATTGCAAGGTGTGTACTTCCAAACTTACTCATTTTTTGAGTACTGCTCTGAGCCAACACTTGACTTTTTTTTTTTTTCTCTTCAGCTTCAGTTCCCAGCAAACACTGTGGGTTTTTAAGTGGTGACCAACTATAGAAGGATTGAGTCTTTCTTATTTCAGTTTGGCCCTGAAAGAAAATGGGTTTCCCTGTTGGCTCAAATGGTAAAGAATCTGCCTGCAATGTGAGAGACCTGGGTTTGACCCCTGGGTTGGGAGGATCCCCTGAAGAAGGGAACAGCAACCCATTCCAGTATTCTTGCCTGGAGAATTCCATGGACAGAGGAGCCTTGTGGGCTACAGTCTGTGGAGCCGCAAAGAGTTGGACATGACTGAGCGACTAACCCTAACCCTAACCCTAACCCTAACACTGAAAGAAGAGCCAGAGACATAGGTTTGAGGGTAAGTGGTTTAACTATGGGAGTGATCCAAGTAAGCAGAATGAGGAAGCAGAGAGAAAAAGAGAAAACCAAACAGAGGGAAAAGCCAATAAAAATTATATCGTGGAGTGATTGACCACACTGGGCAACCGGGATTCGGTTTCCTTTGGGAACCCTCTGTAGAATCATGCAAAATGCACTACAGAATTGTCACTCTAAAGAACAGGAAGCTGGTTTACCCAGTGACTCCCATGCCCCCTAGGTTGAGGATGCCCTTTTAGAGGTATTATCCAGCATGCACTTTGGGGCTACATCTGCCAAGATCTGGGACATTTGTGGATTCAGGTAATATTCTGGGATAGAAAGAAATGGAGAGATGCTGAAACACAGTCGAGGTGGGATGCTGATGCTCAGAGATGCCCCCACAGCTGCATAGAAATCAGGTGGGGCTATAGAATATGGCACGGGATACAAAAACAATTTGTAACAAGCTCCTTAGGCCACTGAAAAGCCTTCATGGCCCAACCTAAGCAGGACTTATTTTCTGGGGACCCATGGGCAAGTGGAAATGTTTGGGGAAAGAAGTTGGTTTTCCTTTCCACTGTCAACTGTAGAAGCAGAGTGTGTGTCCTATTTGGGGATAATATAGGATATAGGTTAGATCACAAGGCTGCCTGGAGGGTACATTGAGTTTCCTCACATCTTTCTTCCTGTTGGATGCCTAGAATTCCACCTCTACCCTGAAACTTTTAGTGGGAATGGCAGCTTAGGGATGCTGGACTCCTGGCAGCATGGACTGGATGGGAGACACATGACTTTGCCAATGACCAACTCTGAATCCAAAAGCCATAAGGTAATCTTAAGAGCATGAACTGTGGAGAGGGGACAGCCCTGGGTTTAAATCCTGGTACTTGTCAGCTGTGAATTTGGGGCAAGTCATTCATTCATTTATGTAGCTATTAATTAACTAAAGAGTTACTGAGCATTGATTCTATTCTATGCATGGAACAAGGCCACCTCAGGTTTCTAGGCTAGAGGAGAAGATAGGCAATAAAGGATAGGGAAAAATCGATAAGCCTGACTTCCCAGGTGGTGCAGTGGCAAAGAATCCGCCTGCCAACTCAGGAGACAGGAGATGCGGGTTCGATCCTTGGGTTGGGAAGATACCCTGGAGTAGAAAATGGCAATGCACTCCAGTATTCTTGCCTGGGAAATCCCACAGACAGAGGGGCCCGGCAAGCTACTGTCCATGGGGTCACAAAGAGTAGGACACGACTGAGAAGGCACACACTCACACTCACAAAAATGGATAAAAGCAAAGGGTTATGCCTATAAAATGACTCATGTGAAATGGTAGAGTATGATTGCAACGAGGAAGGTGAATAAACTATGTAGATAGGATAGTAAGGCTGGGTTCTTTACTGGAATAAAAAGAGACAACCATGGGAAAAGCAGGGGTAAGAGATTTCTAGGCAGATAGAACAGCATGTGTAAGGCCATGACATATTAAAGAGTTTGCATGTTTGCAGAACCAAGAGGAAGCCAGGTTAACTAGACTGTATTAAGTGAGGGGAAGGAAGAGAGGCAGGAAATACAGTCCCAGAGGAGGGCAAGAGTTAGACTTTGTTGGCATCATAGGCCAATTAAAGAACTTGAGATTTTTATTTCAAGTGCAAAGGGGAGCCATAGACATATTTTAAGCAAAGGAGTGATGTGATACAACTTTTCATTTTAAAAAAGATCACTCTCAATAAAGTGAGGTGACTCATTTGGAAGAAGGACAAGAATAGCCATGGAGGGACCAACCAAGAGGGTTTTGTGATATTTCAGGGATGGCAGTAGTATTTGGGACGAAGGGAGGTGGGTAGATTTGAGGTATATTTGGGAAGTAGAGTCAGCCAGACTTGCTGATGGGTTTGATGTCAGAGTGGAGAGAGGAATTTCAGTGATGATTCCCTGAAGAAACAGGGGCATCATTAACTGATGTGGGTAAGACTGAGAGAAAACGTGGGTATGTGCCTGTGGGGGATCAAACAGTTGGATATGTTGAGTTTGAGACATCTATAAGGCCTGCAGGTAGACATGGAAACTTGGTATTGGCTTTTTGGGCCTAGAGTGTGGTGAAGGCGTTTTGGCTGGAGACTAAAGTCCTTGGTATACAGATGCTTTTTTAAAAGCCTGGGGAAAGATGCAAAATGTGAAGTCAGGGCAAGAAGACCTTCTGCAGAGTCAGATACTACTCAGAAAGTTCAGGTTCCCTCTTCCCTCTCCCATGCCTCCTGTCCTTCCTTGTGGGGACTAGTGGGCAGGCCCTGTGGAGGCTTGTCCAGAGGCTAGAGTGAGGGGCCCAGCCTTTGAATAGAGGAGCAGCACAGTCTCAGCTCGGCCACAGTGACAGGCTAGACTTGCATAGGCTCATTATTTCCGAACAACATGACTTACTGGATTGTGCTGGAGGACTGTCACAAACAAGATGGGACATGAGCCTTTGACACTGAACTCATTTCCAAGGCAGAAGCCGCACTGATTCATCTTTCTTTCAATGTGGTGAGCTGGCAGAGGAGAGGCAGACCTTGGTGTCAGGAACCTGAGTCCCACATGCAAAGTGAATGTGAGCCCATTTAAAGCTGTGATGACGAAAAGCCTTGGTTGCTAGGAAGAAAGCAGTGGAGAGGCCCCACATAAGCTGTTTGCCAAGGTGGATTAAATACACATTGAAATATGAATCACTGGAGGCCTTTTAAAGACTGTCACCTGACATGCAGAAATCACATTTCTCTTCCAGTGGAAAATGGCAGCAGGTATCAGTTGTTAGGGAACACCGTGTGAATGGATGGCAGGCCTTCTGCAGTGCTTTGTTTCACGTGGAGCATTTCTCTCGCACTGTGACAGTGTCTGCATGAAGGCTGCAAACGCACACAGGCAAAACCACACACGCACATGCACACACACACACATACTGGTTATTCATTTGTACGAATTTTAGAGCTTCCTTTGAATTCTTATTAATAGAGAGGATTCACATGCTTTAACTGCCTTCTCCTAGCTCCCTAAAGTGTACTGCTGAAGAGTTTTCAAGCAACCATCATGTTAGTTTCAGCCATAATATTCCCTTATGTTAAGAATCCTAGTTCTGGTCTCAAATAGACTTGAGTCCAAATGTTCTGTCATTATAATCTTGAACTACCAACTTCATCTTTCTAGGCTTTATACATTTCTTTTCATATAAAATGGAAATGACAATATACTATCAATATGTACGGAGCTGTTGGGAGTGGTAAGGGGTTTGATGCAAAGAATACTTGGCACAGAGCCTGGGAGTGATAGGTACTCTCTCTGTTACTCACATCCCAAGCTGAGACTTTCAAATGTGTTAACACAGGTCACTGAGGGGATGGCAACCCACTCTAGTATTCTTGCCTGGAGAATTCCATGGACAAGAGGAGCCTGGAGGGCTATAGTCCAGTGGGTTGCAAAGACTGGGCAACTAACACTTTCACTTTCAAGGCTAAGTGAGTCAGCCAAGGTCATGGTTGCTATGGTGTTAGGGACTGAATACTTGTGCCCCACCCTTCCCCCCAAACCAAATTCATATGTTGAAGCCCTAACCCCCAGTGTGACAGTATTTGGAAATGGGGCCTTTGGGTGGTAATCAGGGTTAGCTTAAGTCATGAGGGTGGAGGCTTAAAATGGGACTTAGTGGCCTTATAAGAAAAGGAAGAAAGAACTTTCTCTCTCTTTCTCTGAGCTCACACCTGGAAGAAAGAACATATGAGGACATAGCAAGAAGTCGGCTATCTCTAAGCCAGGAAGAGAGGCTTTATCAGGAACTGAATCAGCCAATACCTTGGTCTTGGACTTGCCAGCCTCCAGAACTGTGAGAAACAAATCTCTATGATTGAAGACACCCAGTCTGTGATATTTTGTTATGGCAGCATGAGCTGCCTAAGACATATGGTAAGTCCCAACTGGAGCTCATATTCTGTCCCCAAATTTAGGCACAAATCTCAGACAAGCCCCAGAAATAGGCTTGAAGCATCCACAGGCATAAAGGAAATTAGAAAGTGGGCCTACACTCTGCCTCCTTCTGGTCTTTCTCCTTGGTTTCCATGGGATTCTATGTGGTAAAGCACACCTAATTTCCAGACCGAAAGTGTCCAAGTTACCAAGCATGGGTGTGATATTTTTGTGTGTATATGCTTAGTCACTCAGTTGTGTCTCACTCTTTGTGACCCCATGGACTGTAGCCCTCAAAACTCCTCTGTCCATGGAATTCTCCTGCCAAGGATCCTGGAGTGGGTCTGTTCAGTTCAGTCGCTCAGTTGTGTCCAACTCTCTTCAACCCCATGGACTGTGGCACACCAGGCCTCCCTGTCCATCACCAACTCCTGGAGCTTGCTCAAACTCATGTCCATCGAGTTGGTGATGCCATCCAATCATCTCATCCTCTGTTGTTCCCTTCTCTTCCTGTCTTCAATCTTTCCCAGCATCAGGGTCTTTTTTAAGGAGTCAGTTCTTCTTATCAGGTAGCCAAAGTTTTGGAGCTTCAGCTTCAGCATCAGTCCTTCCACTGAATAGTCATGACTGATTTCCTTTAGGATTGACTGGGTTGATCTCCTTGCTGTTCAAGGGACTCTCAAGAGTCTTCTCCAACACCACAGTTCAAAATGGAGTAGGTAGCCATTCCCTTTTCCAGGGGATCCTCCCAACCCAGAGACTGAACCTGGGTCTCTTGCGTGGCAGACAGATTCTTTACCATCTGAGCCACCAGGGGAGTCCCATGACCTTTTTACTCACAATCAATATTCATTTGATTCATATTTATTTTTTGACTCGTTCATTCATTCATTTGGCACATTTCCATTCAAACTTAAATCACTCAGCACTTCCTTAGCACCTACTCTGTCCAGATTCTTTGCTAAACCGTGAAATACAACTTTGTAAACTGTGTAGGTCAGTGGCTTTGAAGAGGCTGCACAGCATGTTCAGGGCTTGAGGCCTTTCCTCTCCATCTGCTATCCTCCCAAGTCCTTGCATCACACACATGCCAGACAGCATCACGGTACTTATCTGGTTCCCTCCCAGCATCCAACTGCAGCCTACAGCCTCTGAATCGTGAGGGTGAGTATCCAGTGCCTGTCCTTCTTGCACAGTCTTGCCCAGATCCATGTTTTTTTCTATTGCTGCTGCAACAAATTGGGCTTCTCAGGTGGCTCAGTGTTAAAGAACCTGCCTGCCAATGCAGGAGACATGGGTTTGATCCCTGGGTTGGGAGGATCCCCTGGAGAAGGGCATAGCAACCCACTCCAGTATTCTTGCCTGGAGAATCCCATGGACAGAGGAACCTGGTGGGCTATAGTCCATGGGGTCACACAGAGTTGAACACAGCTGAGCACACACACACACTGCAACAAATCACCATAAATTCAGTGGCTTACAAAAGCACAAACGTATCATTTTTCAGTTCTAGGGGCTAACTAAAGTTCGACGAGGGTCTCACTATGCTAAATGGGAGATGGCATCAGGCTGCATTCCCTTCTGCAGGATCCAGTGTAAAACCCATTTCCTTGTTTTCTCCATCTCCTAGAGGCCACCCACATTCCTTGGCTCATGGCCCCTTCTTCCACCTCAAAGCCAGCACTGTGGCATGTTTCTGACTCTTCTCATCACACCAGCTCATCTGACTTGGTCAGGAAAGGTTCTCTGCTTTTAAGAATTCAGGTGACCAGATTGGGTCCACCTGGATAATCTGGGATAATCTCCGCTTTCAAGGCCCTTAACGTTAATCCTATCTGCTGCTGCTGCTGCCAAGTCACTTCAGTCGTGTCTGACTCTGTGTGACCCCATAGACAGCAGCCCATCAGGCTCCCCCGTCCCTGGGATTCTCCAGGCAAGAACACTGGAGTGGGTTGCCATTTCCTTCTCCAATGCATGAAAGTGAAAAGTGAAAATTAAGTCACTCAGTCGTGTCCAACTCTTAGTGACCCTATGGACTGCAGCCCACCAGGCTCCTCCGTCCATGGGATTTTCCAGGCAAGAGTACAGAAGTGGGGTGCCATTGCTTTCTCTGTTAATCCTATCTACCAAGTCCCAAAAGGTAATATATTCACAGGCTTCAGGGTTAGGGTGTGGGTGTATTTGGAGGTGCATTATTTTGCCTACCACGGTCGCTCAGCAGATCACTGGGTGGGGCCAGCACCACCTGGTGGATTCAGAGTGTCTGTGCTGGGCTCTGGCAGGACTGCAGGAAGGTTTTATGTCTCAGTCTAAGAGGAGCAGGGAATGAAAGTTCAGTTTCAGCGCAATGGATGGAGGCTCTCCAGTCAATCAAATTATAGTTCAATCAGTTCATTTTAATCACTCCTCTGGAGAGAAGTAAAACCCTGTGTTGAGGAATACACAGCAATTTTATTGATGACAAGTTTAATTGTTTCATTTTTCCTTACTGTCTCCAGCACAGTCGACTTTTAATCAGTGGGAGCTGAAGTTCTAATGAAGTAAAGTCCACTTCTCCGCAGTTCACAACTAGCTGGAAATAATTGGGCTGAGACTCCCATCCAGACACTGCAGAGCCGCTGGCATTTTCCTGAAAACTGGGCTTAATTGCTTTGCTGATGTTGTTAAGTAGTCCTGAGGGGGTGGTAGTAGTAACGCTGCCCACATATGCTGGGAAACAATATCCCGAATGTCTTAAAAAGGTCCTCAAAGTTTGTCCAACTGGTAGTGAGAAAGAGAGAAATGAAACAGTGTGTTTTCTGCAGACAAGCCCCATGGGTGGTGTGTGGGAGCGATGCCATGGACCACCACAGTTTGATCCAGAGCAACTTCCACGTCAACGCCTGCAACTTTCTTCCCTCCTCTGAAAGCTAAGCAGGATTTTGAGTGCAGGGGTGTTTGCACCATTCCTCTGTGTTTTGGGGAGTTTCAGAGGAAGGTATTGGGATCTTGGGAGAAGGTGGCCGGCCTAGCCTCTGAAAAGGCAGGACTGGTGATGAGAGAGCTGGAGAAGGCAAGTGGCTGGTGTCTTAGCCCTGAGCAGAGACAGAGGGGGTTGGCTGGACTGGAGAAATCCTAGGATCATGAAGTCAAGGCTTGGAAGAAGTAGTGAGATTACCTCCTTTCTCCCCCTACCTCCCACAATTTAGCTTCACTTGATGAGACGATGCTAATAGCTCTTAGTTTTTGCTCACTGTGGGCAGCCATTTGGACTCAGTACTTTAAATGTGCCCCTTTATTCTGCAAATCCAATAAATCCAATAAATCCTTTATTACAATAAAGAAATCAGAGTTTTCCAGTTTACAAAATTTACCCAAAACTGCCAACTTGGAGGATTTGAACCTAGATCTGCGGGACACCAGAATCAGTTCTCCTGCCCACCCCCACACCTCCATACCATATATTCAGCCACCACCACATCATTCAGTTCAGTTCAGCTCAGTCGCTCAGTCATTTCCAACTCTTTGCAACCATGAACTGCATCACGCCAGGCCTCCCTGTCCATCATCAACTCCCGGAGTCCACCCAAACCCATGTCCATTGTGTCGGTGATGCCATCCAATGATCTCATCCTCTGTCGTCCCCTTCTCCTCCAGCCCTCAATCTTTCCCAGCATCAGGGTCTTTTCAAATGAGTCAGCTCTCTGCATCAGGTGGCCAAAGTATTGGAGTTTCAGCTTCAACATCATTCCCTCCAATGAACACCCAGGACTGATCTCCTTTAGGATAGACTGGTTGGATCTCTTTGCTGTCCAAGGGACTCTCAAGAGTCTTCTCCAACACCACAATTCAAAAGCATCAATTCTTCAGCACTCAGCTTTCTTTATAGTTGAGCTCTCACATCCATACATGACTACTGGAAACACCATAGCCTTGACTAGACAGACCTTTGTTGGCAAAGTAATGTCTCTACTTTTTAATATGCTTTCTAGGTTGGTCATAACTTTCCTTCCAAGGAGCAAACGTCTTTTAATTTCATGGCTGCAATCACCATCTGCAGTGATTTTGGAGCCCCCCCCCCCCTCAAAAAATCTGCCACTATTTCCATTGTTTCTCCATCTATTTGCCGTGAAGTGATGGGACTGGATGCCATGATCTCAGTTTTCTGAATGTTGAGTTTAAGCCAACTTTTCCCACTCTCCTCTTTCACTTTTGTCAAGAGGCTCTTTAGTTCTTCTTCACTTTCTGCTATAAGGGTGGTGTCATCTGCATATCTGAGGTGATTGATATTTCTCCCAGCAATCTTGATTCCAGCTTGTGCTTCTTCCAGCCCAGCATTTCTCATGATGTATTCTGCATATAAGTTAAATAAGCAGGGTAACAATATACAGCCTTGATGTACTCCTTTTCCTATTTGGAACCAGTCTGTTGTTCCATGTCCAGTTCTAACTGTTGCTTTCTGAGCTGCAGATAGGTTTCTCAAGAGGCAGGTCAGGTGGTCTGGTATGCCCATCTCTTTCAGAATTTTCCACAGTTTATTGTGATCCACACAGTCAAAGGCTTTGGCATAGTCAATAAAGCAGAAGTAGATGTTTTTCCGGAACTCTCTTGCTTTTTCGATGATCCAGTGGATGTTGGCAAATCTGATCTCTGGTTCCTCTGCCTTTTCTAAAACCAGCTTGCATGTCTGGAAGTTCACGGTTCACATATTGCTGAAGCCTGACTTGGAGAATTTTTAGCATTACTTTACTACATTACAAATAGAAAACTTTTATCATGTATTTATCATGTTCCAGGCCTAGTACTAAATGTTTTCTGTATACTATCTTATTTCATCTCAAAAGCAACCCTGCAATGTGGGAGACCTGGGTTGTTCAATCCCTGAGTTGGGAAGATCCCCTGGAGAAAGGAAAGGCTACCCACTCCAGTATTCTGGCCTGGAGAATTCCATGGATTGTATGGTCCATGAGGTCGCAAAGAGTCATACATGACTGAGTGACTTTCACTTCACTTCAAGAGGAATGTTCCCATTTTGAGAATAAGAGTAAGGGAGCGAGGTCCAGAGAGGACACTGTCAAAGATGACTCCGCTGGGATTGAGTCTAACCAAGTCTGTCTGTGTTGAGATTGTGTGTGTATAGACAGCAGGATGCTGGGGAAAATACCCAGCTCCTAAGTGGGGACTGATATTGGTGCTCTCTCAATCCATCCAAACCTGAGATTCCTTACCTCCATGGTCCTAGATCTGGATGAGGTAGGTAAACATGGGAGAATCTCTTTAAACATCAGAGAAAAAGAAAAAAAAAACACCCAACAGAGTCCTAACCTATTAATAACTGAGGTTTTGGAGACATGAGTTTGATTGCTGCCTCTGACCAATGTCTTGAGAAAATAATTAAACTTTGGTAAGCCTCCATTGTCTGAAATGGGCTATTGTGAGGATTGAGAGAGATCATGTATTCATTCTTTTATTCTAGAAAATTTTATTGGGCTTCTGTTCCATGTTGAGAACTGTCTTAGATGCCAGGGATGCAGCAAAGAGCAAGGCAGGTAATGCCCCTGTTCTAGTGGAACTTAGATTCTCCTTGCAAAGTCAGATCAGAGCAAGTCAGCAAATCAATAAATAGAAGAATTCTTGCTTGTAATAAGTTCTACAAAAAGTAATACAATGGAGAGTAACTCCCAGGAGTGGGCAGGAAAGGCCTCTGAAGAGAAGACAAGGGGCTTGGGACCTGTGCTGTCTGCAGGAATCAATCACACAGGCATCTCAGGGAGCAGCTGGTTAGAGAAAGGTAGCAAAATGTGCAAAGATCTCAAAGCAGGAATAAGTTTGGCTCATAGAAGAAGAGAGAAAAAGCCAGTGTGGCTGGAGTGAAATAAATGAGGGAAAAGAGGTAAGATAGGAGGATTAGAAGGAACCAGTGAACAGATCATGCAGGACCTAAAGAAACAGGCTGCAGAATTTGGATTTAGTTCTAATCTCCGTTGGAATCCATTCCAGGGTTCCTTGTTAGGAAGAAGAAGGACAACATTTGATTGACTTTTGAAAAGGGGATTTGAAAAGTCAAATTTTTAGTTGACTTAAGGAAGCAAGTTTAGAAACAAAGAGATCAAGTAGGTAGTTCTCTCTCTACAACATCCTGCTCCTGCTGCTGCTGCTGCTGCTGCTGCTGCTAAGTTGCTTCAGTCGTGTCCGACTCTGTGCGACCCCATAGAAGGCAGCTCATCAGGCTCCCCCATCCCTGGGATTCTCCAGGCAAGAACACTGGAGTGGGTTGCCATTTCCTTCTCCAATGCATGAAAGTGAAAAGTGAAAGTGAAGTCACTCAGTCATGTCTGACTCTTAGCAACCCCATGGACTGCAGCCCACCAGGCTCCTCCTTCCATGGGATTTTCCAGGCAAGAGTACTGGAGTGGGTTGCCATTGCCTTCTCTGACAAAATCCTGAGGCCTCAACAAACAACGGATTGTTACAACGATTAGCATTCCCTAAGGGAGTTAATGCTTGGGGAGATAAATGGTTAAATATACAGGTACATGCATGCTCAGTTGCCCAGTCATGTCCCACTCTTTGCTACCCTATGGACTGTAGCCTGCCAGGTCCTCTGTCCATGGAATTTTCCAGGCAAGAATATTGGAGTGGGTTGCCATTTCCTCCTTCAGGGGATCTTCCCAACCCAGGGATCAAACCTTTGTCTCCTGCTTTGACAGGTGGATTCTTTACCACTGAGCCACCTGGGAAGCCCAAACACAGAGGTATCAGGAGGAAGAAGGGTATGGCCAGTCACATAAAATATGATGAATATTTCTAGAGACAAGTATTCATGAAGCATTATGTTCCTTAATGAATGGAAAAGTGGTGAGTGCAGAAAACAGAAAAAGGAGCCTGGATGATAATGATGAAACATGAGTGATTGATCAGCCTGTTTTCTTATAGCAATTATGACTGTATGATTGCTGAGTCATTTCGACAATACATAACCGAAAGAGTCCTTGAGTGGTTAAATCTGGGAGACAGTAATATCATCCGAACCTTGTCTTTAAACCCCTACTACCCAAGGAGAATCTCAGTTTTTGCCGAAACAGTTCTTTCCCAAGCCATGTTGATACTTTTACTTGAATTTTTTTCTGATTTTAAGTAACAAAGGTTGAATTAAAATACTATTGAAAAAAATCACAGGGGAGAAAAGTGAAAAGAAAGACAACATTCTCCTGGCATTTGTTTCAGAGTTGCAAAATGTAGTGTCTTGACAGCACCAAGAGAGGTTTTTCTCCTTTAAGCTAGGTGTTGGAAAATGTGCTCCATTTAAGCAAATCAATATCTTTAATTTCAGCCCATTGCTCTGATTTAGTGCCCGATTTCCAGGGAAATGTAGAAAGAGTCAAGCCTCGTAACTTTGTATAGTCTCTGTGAAAAGGAAGCAGAAGACCAAGTGTGACAAAGTGGCTCTTTTCGGGAATGATTCAAATTTCTTCTACTTCTTGGTGGAATATGGACTGCTTGTGAAGCAATAGTGCATTGAAGAAAAATAAAGAAGGGAAGGGAGAGGAAGTTTTGTTGTGGAGGGAGTAACTGTAAATTTTACAGCCTGAAAATGTCTCACAGAGAAGGTGACATTTGAATAAAGCCATGCAGGGGATGAAGGGGTGCTCCAGATGGAAATCTGGGGGAAGAGGAGCCCAGGCAGAGAGCAAGAAGGGCAAAGGCTGTGAGATTTGAGCAGGCTTCAGTGTTTGTGAGTGTCCTAATATGGCTGGAGTGGAGGGAGGATGTAAGAGTGTAGGGATTGTGTGGGGCTTTGTGGTTCATTTGGAGGAATTTTGCTTTCATGCTGAGTGAGATGGGAAACTCTCAGAAAGTTTTGAACAGAAGAGTGACATGATCTCTCTTGCTTATTAACGGGGTCTCTCTGATGCTCTGTTGAAAATATCCTGAAAGGGAGCAAACTGGAATCAAGGAGAGCTGGAGGGTCATGTTAGGTTGGGCCAAGATTTGAATCAGAGTAAGTGGTAGGGAGTATAAGATCTGGTTGTTTTGATGAGCTAGAACAAGACAAGCAAGACTGGCTGATGGGTTGGATGTAGGAAGTGACCGGAAGAACAGAGTTAAAGATGGTTCCTGGGATTTTGGCTAAAGCCATCAGAAGGGAGTAGCCGTTAATGGGTATGGGGAAGACTGTGGGAGGATCGGGCATGGGGCATTGGAGATCGGGAGTCCAGCTGGATCATGTTAAGTCTGACAGATCTTTTATACATACAAGGGGAGATGAGGCAGAGACAGCTGGATGGATAAGACTGAAGTTCAGGATAAGGTCCATGTCGGAAATACAAATCTGGGGATTGTCATCATTTAGACGATAAAGTCATGAGACTATATAAGCTCAGCAAAGAGGTGAGGGTGTATATGAAAGAGAATGACTTTAAAACTGGTTCCAACTTTCAAATTTCATTGCTTTAATTATGGGAGAATTAAGGCAACTAAAGGAGATGAAGGAGATGAAGAAGCAAGTGAAAGAAGAAACTGCTGATCTCAGCTTTCATAGCGGATTTGTATTACTGCAAGTGCTCCACTTGCCAGGGACCCATCCCTTCATCCATCTATCCATTCCTCCACTCATCCATCCAGCTATCCATCATGCCTTTCCTTTTCATGGTGTGAAAGAGCATAGACAATTACACAAAATTGGGCTTCTCAAATGAGCTTTGACCCTAGCTAGTTACTCACCTAACTACCCAACTTCTTTGGCCTCACTCTCCCCATGAGTCAACTGAGAGGACTGACCTATGAGATCTCTAAAAGCATGCCAGCTCTGATGTTCTAAGATTTGGGGGATCTTTTTGGGAGGCCTTATTTGAGTTATCTCACGTGTATCCCACTGGACAAGCATGGCAATTGTTGCTCTTTGTTTCCCACTACTTCATTTATTCCTGACTGTCCAGGAAAAGGCACCCATGCAAGATAACATCAGTCCTCTGAGTTCACTGTCTCTAGGTCCCCACATTCCTTTCCTTCCAAATTCCTTGAGCTTCTCTTTGCTCTGAAGATGACTTTGCTGTACTGAGGTGCTGACGTGAAGATGCTGGAAGGTTTGCTGATCAGGCCGTTTGGGGAGCAGAGTGTCACATTGTTCAGGGGCAGAGCACGGGCGGTTCTCATCGGGACCACTTGCTGATGGACGTGAGCCAGTTGGCTCATCTCTTCTTGTGATATTGTTATTTTAGAGGCAAGAAAAGGCCAGCAGGTTTAAAAAAATATGTATCTCAGAAGTTGTCTTTATCATCAGTCAAGCTGCGACAGCCCTTATCCATATGCATGATAGAATACTAACTTGTCTCTTTATTTGACCTCCTGGTGTCTCTTTAGGTTGATAAGCTGGTTCTCCCACAGATGCAGACAGAAGACCCTTGTCCCTACCCCGTCCCAAGTATCTGACTGGGCTTAAGGCTCAGAACTTGAAATTGGGGGTCCTTTCTGGGACCTTCATATAATTTCTTGTTCACCCTGCTATGATAATTGTGTATCTTTCCATTAACTGTCCTCTACCCTTCAAGCCATCTGCTCATTGCTAGTAAAACTTATTAAAATAGATGACCACACCCAACATCTGGACAGCTCAGACCTAGCCTGGGTCACCTTGATGGCTCCAGTTATTGGTAATGTGTCTGAAGCTTTGGCATGGACCAAGGAAGGCATAGCTAAGCATTGGCCATTGGCTTCCAGGCAGATACTGGGCCTCTGGCCATAAGCATCTTTATTTATGATCTTCCTTTCAACTCTCTCAGGCAGAGCAGTTGTCATAATAAAGTAGGTGCAATTTATTTTGGTCTTGGCAAAGGAATATCCCCCTTTCCCAGGCTTTCATCTTCTTTCTCCCTCTTTCTTTGACATTATTTGTCAAATGATCCAAAGGTAATTTTTAATACCTTTACATCACACTGGAGCTAAGTTCTGTTTGGATTATTAATGATTAAATATCTTCTAGTCATCCAGCTGCACGGTGTGTAACAAATTATCCCTAAAATGAGATTAATTCCATTACAATTTTGAATAAGAAAATGACAAGAGAATGCCCTGCAGTCTTTAGAACTGAACAGCTATACACTCAAAAATCTCCTATATATCTCAGAAATTGTTGGTTTTGTGGAAAGGACTTGAATCTCTCCTTAAAAGGTCATTTAGCAGGTATTTATTGAGGCTGTGTGGGGTATTAGTCTAGTGTGGGGTGCTGCAAATCTTGGTTAGTCCTTAGGTTCACATGGGGAGCTTTGTAGAAATGTTCACTTTAGACCTGCTGAATTAGGATTTTTATGAGTGGAGCCCAGGAACAGGCATTTTTGAAAGACTCTGCAAGTAATTCTGATGCAGCCAGTCTATAAAACTATTTTGAAATCTCTACTTTGGAGAATATGAGAAGATAGATTCCTAACCCAAAGAAAGTCTGCATTTCACAGAGTCCTACGATTTACCCAGGATGCATTACCAGATGATAAAGGCTGTCAATTGTTTAGGGCAAGTGTTCTCTGTTAGGAACTGGGAAGCAACAGAGGAGGTGAGTGGTGGGCAAGCATGTGAACTTCATCTGTATTTACATCCCCTCCCCAGCTCTCTCCCAACACCCCCAGATGGGATCATTTACTTGCAGGAAACAAGCTCAGAGCCCTGACTGATTCTGTATTACAGGGAGTTGTATAATTATTTCATTATATATCACAATGTTATAAAAACAGAGATAAAGGGCACAATAAATGCAATGCACTTGAATCATCCCAAATCCACCCCCTCCTTCCATCCTGGTGCATGGAAAAATTGTCTTCCACGAAACCAGTCCCTGCTGTCAAAAAGGTTGGGGATCACTGGTTTAGGGTGAATGAACCTGCTTCTGAGTGAGATAATGAAAGTATGTGTTGTAAATTGTGACCAATGTAGAGGTGAAATCAATATGAGAAACAGACTGTTCTGAATGGAAGGAAGACTTGGAATGACTTCTTGAGGACATAGATGAAGAATGAAGCTGCTCATTAAATAAAAAAGTGGGGTGCTGTGCTGTGCTTAGTTGCTCAGTCATGTCTGACTCTTTGCAAGCCCATGGACTGTAGCCTGCCAGGCTCCTCTGTCTGTGGGATTCTCCAGGCAAGTATACTGGAGTGGGTTGCCATGCCCTCCTCCAGGGGATCTTCCCAACCCAGGAATAGAGCCCAGGTCTCCCACACTACAGACAGGTTCTTCACTGTCTGAGCCACCAGGGAAGTAGGGTAGTAAGTAGTTAAATTTTGATTATCCAAGTATATGAGGAATGGAGACTCTGACCTATGGATCTCTTCCTATCAATCTAATCTACTCTGCTGCTGCTGCTAAGTCGCTTCAGTCATGTCTGACTCTATGCGGCCCCATAGACGGAAGCCCACCAGGCACCCCTGTCCCTGGGATTCTCCAGGCAAGAATACTGGAGTGGGTTGCCATTTCCTTCTCCAATGGATGAAAGTGAAAGTGAAGTCACTCAGTTGTGTCCAACTCTTAGTGACCCCATGGACTGCAGCCTACCAGGCCTCTCCACTCATGGGATTTTCCAGGCAAGAGTACTGGAGTGGGGTGCCATTGCCTTCTCCACTAATCTACTCTAGCTTTGGTTTATTAAGTTGGCTTTCATTTTATTAATGGTCTTTCTAGCACACAAGAGGTGGCCAAAGGTCAGGTATTTAAATCTATAGATTTAAGTTTAGCTCTATTTGTTAGCTTGTTTACTTTGAATAAGTCTTTCATTCTCTTCAAGTCTTAATTTTTCCATCTGTGAAAGAAGAGATTGGATTTGGTGACCTTTAAGGTCACTTCTAGCTCCTAAATTCTATGAAAACAGAGGAATCCGCTTTCTTGCCTTAGCAAGGACAGTTTAGTGGCCATGGTGGAGTCTTCTTTCACACTGAAGGATCAGGCAGAACCTTAAGTCCTCACCCTGAATATTATCTCCCATGTATCAAGGACTGAGTTGAGAAAGGTGTAAGAGATTTGGTTGAATATTATTGGAGCACAGGCTAAGCTATGGAAGATTATTTATTCTAAAAAGGCTAAATACCAGTTTTGAACTTTTTAAAAAACTTCTTTCAAAAGCAGATGCAGAAAGCAAATATACTAGTGTTCTGGGTAATTATAGTGAATGGATACTATCCTTAATTTGTAAGGTATTCTAATCATTGTTATCCGAGATAATGGAGAGGGCAGTGTCATTTACAAACAAGAGTTTACTGAGCACCTTTATCTGAAGTCTCGATGCTAATTCAAATCACCATGTTGACCCCAAGTTGGAATACTTGGGAAATTCTGTTTGTTGCAATTAGGATTTTGTTTCATTTCATCTTCAAATAGACAAATGTTAAGAACCACCTTGCATTCCCTGAGCCTCCAGACTGATGAGTTGGGTTGTTGGTGGTAAGGAGGTTACAGGGTGGGTGTTGGGCCATTTTCTTTAGTGTCTTCAGTATGGGTCATGCTTTAGGTCCAGCTAGCTATACATTAGAAGTGGTCTTTTTGCCCTGGTCAAATCACTTAAAACCTGCATACTCCAAGAAAACTTTCGTGGCTCATCTCATTCCTCTTGTTTCTGATCCAACTATACCCTTTGCTGTTTATGGAACATTTAGTGGGTGCCAGGCTCTGTGTGCCAGCCCTGTAACATTACCTTACCTCTGATGGAAGTGCTAGGATGTTACTCACATTTGGCAGAAAAGGAAGTTTACAGACATTAATCCACTTATCTGAGATCCACAGCTATTAGGAGGTGGAGCCAAAATCGAAACGCAGGTCAGTGTGAGTTTTGGCCCCTTCATTCTCCTTTCCTTCTTGGTTGGACTCTCGTTACAGGGCTCCCCTGGTGGCTCAGACAGTAAAGAATCTGCCTTCTGTGTGGGAGATCTGGGCTCAGTCCCTGGGTCAGGAAGATCCCCTGGAGGAGGGCATGGCAACCCACTCCAGTTTTTGTTGGCTGGAGAATCCCAATAGACAAAGGAGCCTGGCAGGCTACAGTGCCTGGGGTTGCAAAGGGTCAGACATGACAGCAACTAAGCACAGAACAGTTGAGTTCAGCATTGACAGTCCAATTCCTTTCTTAGTAAACACTTGTGGAGTTGAATACAAGGGGTATAGTTGGTTACCACTCAGCTGCTGCCTGGCTTTAAGGGCTGGAAGGAGAGTGACTGGAAGTCCCTGGATGTCCACACCTGTCTTCTCTCCCACCAATATTACCAGAGAGTTGTCCCTGGGCACCCACTGAAAAGAAGCCTATGGGACCACAGTATCAGCTCCTGAACACAGAGAACTGCCTCTTAATAGGAAGCAAATTTCTACTGTCTTCGTATATAATAAAGAAGGTGGATGGGGAAAGGAGTGATCATTTCATTGAGTAAAAAATAAGACATCAGAGCTTACTAGAAAATTACTTTTTTTTTTCCTATAGAATAAGTCTAATCATCTGAAGAAAATTTTACTTATTGGAGACCAATTATTCTAATGATTCAATAATCTCTCTGTCCTTCTCCAAATGAAAGAAAGACAAGTCTACTATGGAAAGGAAATCAGCTTCACATCTTAGAAGCCTGGGTAAGATCCTTGAGCCATGGATTTGCCAGCAGATATTTATGATTTGATCCTATACAAGTGCAAAGCTTCAGTGGACAGGCTGCTTTAAAGATCACTGCTATCCCTGCAGCTGCACAGATGATGAAGAGCAACACTCTAGATACTACACATTTGATGTTCAGTTATTGCTAATTTTTTGGAATCTGGGGAAGTTCAGTTTCCAGAAATCAGATGCAATATTACAAGGACACAAGGGTTTCATTTTCAGCACTATTTATATAAATTTAAGGATTTGATGCAAAAGCAAATTAGAAAATGCCTCCTTAGAGGTTGTTTGATTATGTTCACAGGGAAACAATCGCCTCAAATCTGCTAGGTTTTGGCTTGTTTTGTGTTTGCCACAGAGACGAATGCTAGACCAATAGTACATTAGCAGCTTGAAAAATGCACTGGGGCTTTATATTGCATTCAAGACAAACAATGTCTCTTTTGTTTTGCATTTATTTTCTTTTCTTTTTTTTTTTTTTTGCATTTAAAATAAGAAAGATGCATCAACAACCCCAGCCTAACCTCACCCAGCACCTGCAAAGGGAGATGAGAAGGCTGACATAGTCGAGTATGTGGTTTCCTCCCTAAACAAGGGACAAGGGCAAAAGTAGTCTTACCCTTGTGAGGGGTTTCTGGAAGAAGACAGGATTTTTTTTTTCTTTTAAAGATGGCTGCCTTAAGGCCTTGGTTGAATTCTGTGGCTTTGTGATGCAGGCCAACAATTTTAAAAAGTGGACTTGAGGCCCTCCACCTGGTGCAGTGAGGCTGAGGATGTTTCATCTACCTGCAATACATTTGGTCCCAGATTATCTCTTCTGCCTGCTGCTGCTACTAAGTTGCGTCAGTCGTGTCTGACTCTTTGCAACCCCATAGACCGCAGTCCACCAGGCTCCTCTGTCCCTGGGATTCTCCAGACAAGAACACTGGAGTGGGTTGCCATTTCCTTCAGGTCAGAAGAAAAATAACTTGGTTACCTTGACCAGTAAATAAGGTGGTCAAGGTTTATTTCACCTCTCTGGGACCCAAAGAGGTGAAGGGACTTGCTTGCAGTCACAAAGCATGTTTTGGGGAGGAGGGATCTGGAGAGAACTGTTGCCCTGTTGCTAGAGCCTCTCTGCCTCCACGCCATTTCTCCTAGCTATGGTAGTAACTTCCCCTTGCCCTAGTTTGCTTAGGGCATGGTTTTCACTCTTCTTTTCAAAGCTCAATGACCCTGCATTTCTAGTGTCCAGGGTGGAACCCAGTAAAGTGGGATAGAGCATTAAGAGGCGGCAACTGGGAGATCTGGTGGTTAGACTCAGATTTTAGGATCAGGCAGAACCAATGTTGCCTCCTATGCTATCTTAGGCAAGACACTAACTTCACTGATCTTTGCTTGTTCACCATGAAAATGGAAATACAGGTATCCTCCACTTTTTTGAAAGTTCACTTTATACCACTTTGCTTTTTTAAAAGATCTACATTAGTACCTATCTTCACTAATCAAAAGACTTCTGAAGAGGATTTTTGCTTTTACGATAAAAGGTGAAAAGCAAAAATTGCTTCTTCATTTTACACCATTTTGGCTTACAAAAGATTTCATAGGAACGCTCAGTGCTGTAATAATATGAATCTCAGAAGAGATAGAATGATATACGTTAAGTATACAGGAGTCAACCATTGTGAGCCCCCACACTATGATGATTATCTTTCATAGCTTAATCCAAAGGGGCTGGGTGGAAGACAAAATTAGAGTGAAGGCACCTTTTGGGGTGCCGTTGGAATGTTCACATCATATTTCACGGGTGGCTGCTTCTTTCCACATCATCTGAGACACAGAAATAGAACTTCACAATGGAGAAGATTACTGGGGGTCCTTGTTTAATCCAACTTCACTTTATGTATGGGCTCATTGACTCCCAGAGACAGGAAGGGACACATAATTCAAGTGAGGAGAGAAATAGAAAAGAAGAGTGAAAATAAGATGGATGAGACAAGATCCAGAGCACAGTACACAGATTTCTCCAAGCCTAGGAGTTTGCTTAAAATTAAAAAAAAAAAAAATTTAAAGTTTTAATTATGTCTACAAAGAAAACTAAACTTATCGACTAGAAAAACTTACCAGAAGATAGAAAATGAGTGTCTAATAAGATTTTCTTCTCACAGATTGGTTTCTGCCCTGACAGAATCAGAACTCATGCTGGTACTTGTCTTTCTTCCTTGTCCTTTCAAATTGCTCTTTTCCTGGCTCTTTGATCTCTGCTTCTCTCCACCTCACCCCCTTCTTCTCTTCAGGTTCCTGGGTAAGAACAGAAGAGAGTCTGCTAAGGCAGGTGTCCAGCTCACTCAGATTCCTGCAGGGCACCTCCTTCTCCATGGGGGAGACCAAGACCTCCATGGAAAGCCCTGGTGTTATACCAGGACTGTTTCCTGGCTTCAACCTGCCCTCTGTCTGGATCCCTAATAATGTTCTGGTATTTCCTTTTCTATCACACTGTTTTAAACCTACTTTATGGTCCCAATTTCTTTCTTTCTTTTTTTCCTTTTTTTTGGCAGCAAGGTTTATCAAATCAGTTATCCATAACTGCCATTACTACTTTCTTACCTCCTATTCTCTCTTCATGTGAATCTCTCTTACGTCATGTGAAATGCTGGGCTGGATGAAGCATAAGCTGGAATCAAGATTGCCGGGAGAAATATCAATAACTTCAGATATGCAGATGACACCATGCTTATGGCAGAAAAATCAAAGAGTAACTTAAGAGCCTCTTGAAGAAAGTGAAAGAGGAGAGTTAAAAAGCTGGCTTAAAACTCAACATTCAAAAAACTAAGATCATGGCATCTTTTGCTATCACTTCATGGCAAATAGATGGGGAAACAATGGAAACAGTGACAGAGTTTATATTCTTGGGCTCGAAAATCATTGCAGATGGTGACTACAGCCATGAAATGAAAAGACCCTTGTTCCTTGGAAGAAAAGCTATGACCAAGCCAGAAAGCATATTAAAAAGCAGAGACATTACTTTGCCAACAAAGGTCCTTTTAAAATAACGGACTTTTGGACTCAGAGGGACAGGGAGAGGGTGGGATGATTTGGGAGAATGACATTCTAACATGTATACTATCATGTGAATTGAATCGCCAGTCTATGTCTGACGCAGGATGCAGCATGCTTGGGGCTGGTGCATGGGGATGACCCAGAAAGATGTTATGGGGAGGGAGGTGGGAGGGGGGTTCATGTTTGGGAATGCATGTAAGAATTAAAGATTTTAAAATTTAAAAAATAAAAAACTAAAAATAAATAAATTAAAAAAAAAAAACAAACAAAAAAACCACAAAGTGATGGTTTTTCCAGTAGTCATGTATGGATATGAGAGTTGGACCATAAAGAAGGCTGAACTGAAGGATTGATGCTTTTGAACTGTGGTGTTGGAGAAGACTCTTGAGAGTCCCTTGGACTGCAAGGAGATCAAACCAGTCAATCCTAAAGGGAGTCAGTCCTGAATACTCATTGGAAGGACTGGTGCTGAAGCTGAAGCTCCATACTTTGGCACCTGATGTGAAGAACTGACTAATTGGAAAAGACCCTGATGCTGGGAAAGACTGAGGGCAGGAGGAGAAGGGGGCAACAGAAGATGGTTGGATGGCATCACTAACTTGGTGGACATGAGTTTGAGTAGGCTCTGGGAGTTGGCAATGGACAGGGAAGCCTAGCATGCTGTAGTCCATGGGGCCTCTATTAGTCGGACATGACTGAGTAACTGAACTGAGCTGATTCTCTCTTCAACCCATTGGAGCTCAAAATTTCATCCCTACAACGCCACTGAAGTCACTCTTGTCAAGATTACCAACAAGATCTTGTTTCCAAGTGAGTAGTCACCTCTTCATACCAACTAGTCCAACTTCTTCTTAAAATACCATTGATCCAATGGAGAGATACCTTTGATCCATCCACCCTCTCCAAAATGCTAGGCTCCCTGATTTTTGGCACTCCATAGACTCTTAGGATGGTGCTTAGTGTTGGAAGGCATCAGGGTCAATTCTTAACTGTCTTCTCACCTAAGTGCATCTGTTTAGTGCTCTTATTACCAACTGTGTATAACTCCAAATATCTATTTCAAACCTAGAATTCTTTCCTAAATTCAGGTTTGTGTTTCTGAACACTTTATTTGCCTCTTCAAATAGATGTCTAACAGTCCCTCCCTGATTTACTTTTCCTGTATCTTCTCACATTAGAAAAGGGCATAAATATCCACCCATCCAATCCAGCTAAATATCTGGATATGATCCAAGATTCCTTATTTTCCCACCCTCTTCTTGCTAACCCAATGCTCTGGGATACTGTAACAAACACATAAAAATGTGGAAATGGCTTTGGAATTGAGTACTGAATAGAGCATGAGAGAGTGTTGTTTCTACTTGTGTTTTCCCCCCAATTATTTATTGTGGTAAAATATACATAACATGAAATTAACCATTTTTAGGTAGAGTTCAGTGATATTATATAAATTCACAATATTGTACAGCCATCATCACTGTTGATCTCCATAACTCTTCATCTTATAAAACTGAAACTCTAACCATTAAACAATACAGCCCATTCCCCCAGCCCCTGACAATCACAGTTTTATCTTCTGACTCTATGATTCTGGTTACCTTAAGTACTTCATACATGTGGAATTAACAGTATTTGTCTTTTTTGGTTTGGCTTATTTCACTTGGCATAATGTCTTCAATGCTCTTCCATGTTATAGTATGTTGAAGAATTTTGTCCTTTATAATGCTGAAAAATATTCCAATGTGTTTATATAACCACATTTTGCTTATTCCTTCATCTATCAATGGATAGATGGATTGAGTCCATGTTTTAGCTATTGTGAATAATGCTGCTATAAACATGTGTGCAAACACTCTTCAAAATTTCTGGATCACATGATAATTGTATTTTTAATTTTTTGAGAAACCACCAAACTGTTTTCCATAATGACGGCACTAGTCCCACCAGACGTGCACAATGGTTTCAATTTCTCCACATCCTGACCAGCATTTATTATTTTCTGTTTGTTTATTATCTTTTACACATACCATCCTAATGGGTGTGAGGTAGTGTCTCACTGTAGCTTTGATTTGCATTTCCCTAATGATTAGTAATGTTGGGCATCTTTCCATGTGCTTATTGGCCATTTGTGTATCTTCTTTGGAGAAATGTCTATTCAAGTCCTTTGCACATTATTGAATTGAGTTGGTTAGTTGTTGTTGTTGATGTTAGGCATTCTCTGTATATTCTGGATATTAATTCTGTACCAGATATATGTCTTGCAATTATTTTCTCTCATTTTGTGGGTTGCCTTTTTCCTCTGTGGATACTGTTTTTTGATGCACAAAATTTAAAAAATTTCATGAAGTCTAATATGTCCATTTTTTCTTTTGTTATCTGTGCCTTTTGCATCATATCCAATAAATCATTGCCAAAGATTTTGTCTCACATTTTCTTCTAAGCTTTTGTTTCATACTTTATTAGGTCTTACTTCTATTTTGATTAATTTTGTTTAAGCTCCAGTACTTTGCTCATCTGATGTGAAGAGCAGACTTATTAGAAAAGACACAAGTGAGTGACTGAACAACAATAATGGTACAATGTATCATTCTTCTACATTTAGATAACTTCTTCTACATTTGGATAACTGAGAACTTCCAGATGTTCAAGGTGGATTTAGAAAAGGCAGAGGAATCTCCACACTGTTCTCCATAGTGGCTGTACTAGTTTGCATTCCCACCAGCAGTGTAAGAGGGTTCCCTTTTCTCCACACCCTCTCCAGCATTTATTGCTCATAGACTTTTGGATTGCAGCCATTCTGACTGGCATGAAATGGTACCTCATTGTGGTTTTGATTTGCATTTCTCTGATAGTGAGTGATGATGAGCATCTTTTCATGTGTTTGTTAGCCATCTGTATGTCTTCTTTGGAGAAATGTCTGTTTAGTTCTTTGGCCCATTTTTTGATTGGGTCATTTATTTTTCTGGAATTGAGCTGCATAACTTGCTTGTATATTTTTGAGATTAGTTGTTTGTCAGTTGCTTCATTTGCTATTATTTTCTCCCATTCAGAAGGCTGTCTTTTCACCTTGCTTATAGTTTCCTTTGTTGTGCAGAAGCTTTTAATTTTAATTAGGTCCCATTTACTTATTTTTGCTCTTATTTCCAGTATTCTGGGAGATGGGTAGAAGATCCTGCTGTGATTTATGTTGGAGAGTGTTTGCCTGTGTTCTCCTCTAGGAGTTTTATAGTTTCTGGTCTTACGTTTACATCTTTATTCCAGTTTGAGTTTATTTTTGTGAATGGTGTTAGAAAGTGTTCTAGTTTCATTCTTTTACAAGGGGTTGACCAGTTTTCCCAGCACCACTTGTTAAAGAGATTGTCTTTAATCCATTGTATATTCTTGCCTCCTTTGTCGAAGATAAGGTGTCCATGGGTGTGTGGATTTATCTCTGGGCTTTCTATTTTGTTCCATTGATCTATATTTCTGTCTTTGTTCCAGTACCATACTGTCTTGATGACTGTGGCTTTGTAGTAGAGCCTGAAGTCAGGCAGGTTGATTCCTTCAGTTCTATTCTTCTTTCTCAAGATTGCTTTGGCTATTCGAGGTTTTTTGTATTTCCATACAAATTGTGAAATTATTTGTTCTAGCTCTGTGAAAAATACCGTTGGTAGCTTGATAGGGATTGCATTGAATCTATAGATTGCTCTGGGTAGTATACTCATTTTCACTATGTTGATTCTTCTGATCCATGAACACGGTATATTTCTCCATCTATTAGTGTCCTCTTTAATTTCTTTCACCAGTGTTTTATAGTTTTCTATATATAGGTCTTTAGTTTCTTTAGGAAGATATATTCCTAAGTATTTTATTCTTTTCATTGCAATGGTGAATGGAATTGTTTCTTAATTTCTCTTTCTGTTTTCTCATTATTAGTGTATAGGAATGCAAGGGATTTCTGTGTGTTGATTTTATATCCTGCAATTTTAATTTCATTGATTAGCTCTAGTAATTTTCTTGTGGAGTCTTTAGGGTTTTCTATGTAGAGGATCATGTTATCTGCAAACAGTGAGAGTTTTACTTCTTTTCCAGTTTGGATTCCTTTTATTTCTTTCTCTGCTCTGATTGCTGTGGCCAAAACTTCCAAAACTATGTTGAATAGTAGTGGTGAGAGTGGGCACCCTTGTCTGGTTCCTGACTTTAGGGGAAATGCTTTCAATTTTTCACCATTGAGGATAATGTTTGCTGTGGGTTTGTCATAGATAGCTTTTATTATGTTGAGGTATGTTCCTTCTATGCCTTCTTTCTGGAGGGTTTTTATCATAAATGGATGATGAATTTTGTCAAAGGCTTTCTCTGCATCTATTGAGATAATCATATGGCTTTTATTTTTCAGTTTGTTAATGTGGTGTATTACATTGATTGATTTGCAGATATTGAAGAATCCTTGCATCCCTGGGGTAAAGCCCACTTGGTCATGATGTATGATCTTTTTAATGTGTTGTTGGATTCTGATTGCTAGAATTTTGTTAAGAATTTTGACTGCAGGTAACTGCAGAAAGCAAAACCACAGACAAGTTGGGATGGGGTTACTGTAATGAGATGGAGGGACTTCTACTATTTTCCTATTTGTTTTACACAGTTCACCCCACCCTCCCTCCATTTCCTACATTACTTTCTTCTTTTGGGTTGAGTTGATTTTTTTTTTTTTTTTGGTAGTGAAATGCTTAAATTCCATTCTCATTTTCTTTTGTGTATGTTCTCTATTATCTTTGTGGTTACCATGGAGATTACATTTAGCATCCTAAAGTTATAACAATATAATTAGAATTTATACCAGTTTAATTTCAATAATATATAAAATTCTGCTCCTTGATAGTTTTGTCTCATCCCTTTCAGTTGTCGATGTCACAAAATAATATCTTTATACATTGTGCCCTCAAAAAATAAACTAATAGTTCTTTCAAATGCATTAGTCTTTTAAATTATGTAGAAAACAATAAGACTAATACTTGTTTTTAAAAATGTTTCAGTCTCTTAAATCATGTAGGAAACAAAAGAGTACAGTTACAAATTGTCATTATAATAACACTAGCTTTTATAAGCCCATCTATTTGCCTTTTTGATATTTCTCCATCTGGCTTCCAAGTTACTGTCTAATATTCTTTATTTTCACATTACAGGACTCCCTTGATCATATCTTGAAGGACAGATCTAGTGGTCACAAACTCCCTCAGACTTTGTTTATCTTGGAAAGTCTCAATTTTCTCCCTTTCTTTTGAAGGGCAGTTTTGCTGGATATAGCATTCTTGGTTGACAGTTTTATTCTTTTAGCATTTTAATTATTTATCTACCCAGTGCCTTCTGGCCTCCAATATTTCTGAAGAGAATTTGCTGATAATCTTATTGAAGATCTCTTCTTTCTTGCTGCTTTCAAGATTTTTTCCTTTGCTTTTTGAAAGTTTGATTATAATATGTCTTGGTGTGAATCCTCTGAATTCGTTTTATTTGGAGTATTTCAAGCCTCTTAGATGTTTATATTCATGTATTCATCAAATTTGGGGAAATGTTCAGTAATTATTTCTTAAAATTCTCTTTGCTACCTTCTCTTAACAACTTTGATTTTTTTTTCTGTTTCTTAAACTTGGTAATTTCTATTATCTTATATTCAGGCCTGAAGATTTTTTTTTCACTCTCCCTGTTCAAATCTTCAAATCCTCCTAGTGAATTACTTCGGTTGTATTTTTCAGTTCCAGAATTTATTTTTCATTTTTTTAAAAAGATCTTTACATCTTTATTGATTTTTTCATTTTGTTCATACATTATTTTCTTGACTTTGTACACATCTTCATGTAGTTCTTTGAGTAAGTTTATGAATCTTGTTTTAATATCTTTGTCTAGTATATCTGTCATCAGGTCCTTTTCAGGGAAAATGCCTTATTTTTTCCTACTGAGTAAGCCATACTTTCCTGTCTCTCTGTATGGCTTGTGACTTTTTACTGAAAACTGGACATTTGAATCTAATAATATGATATCTCTGGAAATCAGATTCTCTCTCTTTCCCAGTGTTTCCTTTTTTTTGTTTGTTTGGGGGGGCTTTTGTTTATATTTTTTTGCTTATTTGGTTATTGTAGCTATCTCTGCGTGGAGGACCAGTGTGGGTGTAAACTTAAACTTGAGGTCTTCTCAGATCTTTTCTGAAATTTTCCTTAGGCATGTGTGGTTACTTTCTAATTTTCCCCACACATGCTGTTTAAAAAATGTATGTGAACACCTGTGGCGGATTCATGTTGGTATATGGCAAAACCAATACATTATTGTAAAGTAAAAATAAATAAATAAATTAATTGACCACTTATCACTTAAAAAAATGTCCTAATCTTTAATGTTTGACTTGCAAATGGAAAAAAAGAAAAAAATGA
Source organism: Ovis aries (assembly GCF_016772045.2). NCBI lineage: Eukaryota > Metazoa > Chordata > Mammalia > Artiodactyla > Bovidae > Ovis > Ovis aries. Next base: position 17,193,768 of record NC_056067.1, on the reverse strand, counting down.
AAGGGAGAGAAGTGTGTCAGCCTTTTACATCCCCTGGAATTCACCTCAGCTGAAGGGGATGGGACTTGTGACAATGAGCAGTACAACAATGACTGTCCACCTCCTTGTTTACAGCACTGTGATAAGAAGCAGCAGCCAGCAGTCAGAGCATAGATCCTTAGTATGTGGAGGACAGGGTCTCTTTTGTCTACCCTGGCTCCCACAAGCTGTATGCAAGCTGACACAGAAACACACACAGCTGCCTTCCATGGGCCAGGGGTGGGAAATGACTAGCAGTTACTGTGCTGAGAACTAAAACTGACAGAAATTAACGGCAATGTTTTATTCTCTAAATCCTTTCCTGGAAGTTCCAAGATTTTGACTTCAGAGCTCCAAAATAGTCATATCAGACACATTCTGCCATTTCAATTATTGTCTAAGTGGGAAGACAGATTGCTGGTGCTTCCTACTTTACCATCTCACTAGAATCCTATGAGACCTGGAAGAGTTTTGAGGTTCATGATAGGAAAAAATATCTAGATTTCCTTGAAGAGACTATTGTTAGAAATATAAAAGTTAAAATTGCTGGTAGTCTTGAATGGAAATGAGAATTGCTATTAGCAACTTGAGAAAAAGTGACCTTTATTATAAAGCAGCAGACAACCTGGCTGCATTTTGTTCTACTCTTCTGTGGAAGGTATAACTTAAAAGTGATGGACTCGGATATTTAGCTAAAGAGATTTTTGTTTTTTAAACAAACTGTTGAAAGTGTAACATGGCTTCTCCTTGGCTTCTTATAGTAATCAGCCTCCAATTAAAATAAATAATTAATTTAAAAAATTAAAAGTAAACAATATATGAGGGAGAAATTTTAAGATGTTAATGACACACAAGAAAAAAGAGAAATCAAATATACCAATTCTATCAATAGTTACAAAGAATAAGAGGAAAGAAAAAAGTTGAAGAAGTAGAGAAACTAGAACTTGAAATTTGGAAAGTTATCAACCTATCCATATTACCAAAAAAAAAAAAAAAAGGCATGCTCTGGAGAGAAGTATGTAGCTGGACAACCATTTGCTAAAACAATTATCTGTATGACTTAGGAATCCAGTTGACCATCTCAGCAGCAATGCTACCAGCTTGGACTGAAGAGGACGAAGATGGTACAAAACAAAGGAAGACTGTTGGACTTCTGGGATTGTACATGTCATGCATGACCATGTCTTGTGGACTTTACTTCTATGATATATCCCCAATCCATTTCCTTCCACTGCTGTTCCTCTAAACCTGGCTACCACCATCTCTTACTGAAATGACTTCAGTACCCTCATAAATATTCTTCATGCTTATACCTTGCCTCCTGCCCATCCTGATTCATTCTTTATGCAGCAGCCAGAATAATCTCTTACAAATGTAAACCATATCGCTCTCCTGCCTAAAACACCTTGATGTGGTCTCATCATGCCTCATATAAACTGTGGCCTTTAAGGTCGTACATATGGGTTCATCACTACTTCTCTGACATAATCTCCTATTGTCTTTCCTTCCTTCCCTCTGCTTCAGCCACACCAGCTTCAAATATTGTTGTTACTCTTCAAATAAAATAGGCTTGCTTCTGCCACAAGCCCTGGGATCCTTCCATTTCCTCTGCCTGGAAAGCACTTTCCCCAGAAATTCACATCTAGATTTGTCTCAGAATTAGGTTTCAGTTCAAATATCACCTCCTCAGAGAAGGCTTCTTGGACCAGTAGGTATTTGACAATGGGAAATGAAAGATCCAAGAAGTTTAGCAATATGTCTGAGGCCATAGAGTTGGAGAGTATAGTAGGATTCAGGATAAGAGGGCAGGGTTCCAGCACCCTGGCTCTAGGTCTTCTCTAACTGAATACATTGAGTAGAAGTACAAACATTAGTTCCACTCATCCTGGGAAAGTGGGAGATTACTTAAGCCTCTTCTGTTTGTCTCTCTCACTAGGGAATGCCCCCCACCCAACCCTGACTTTGAGCCGAAGCAGTGCTGTTTGCATTCCTCCTATGTTCATCTTGGTTTGATTATTATATGATGAGGGTCTGGCTCTTGAAAAATTACAGCTCATCTTGGGTGAGTGAGATGCAGAGCACAGTGGAGCTTTCTGAGTGTTAGCTAGATATCAAAAATGCCTCAGAAATGGAGGCAATGAATGCCATTCTTAGCTTTCTCCTGAAGGCAGACAACCAAAATCACCAAAAGTAGCTTAGATACTACATAACCTACTGGTCTATCTGAAAATCTTTCTTCTCTGTGCTTCTTCTTAGAAGAAGCAGATGATGCTTACAACAAGTCCCCAGCACTCTGTCATCCTGGACCAATCATCACACAAGCACAGGCTTGAGACCTCTGTCTTTTTCCTTCTATCTCCTTTCTCCAATTTCTAATTGCCCATTCTCCTGTAGGATATGGTTAGAAACCTCACCCCTTCTAGAAAATCCCTAATGTGTTGGCCTTTAGTTTGGGTTCTGGCTTGATCTGTTTCCCAACCCATTTGGCTTTGCTATGTGCTTGGTGGGCTGTCCCACTCCTGTAGCCAGAAATGATGGAATTGTTCAATATCATGGATTCAGGGGCCCTGACCTCAGCAATCATCTTCTGGCTCAGCAGCTGGCTCATTTCTGGCCTCAGTGAACTAAAAAACAAAAGGCCCTTCCAAGCACTTGCAGGGCAAGTTTAGCCTCTCTGGGAAAAGACTTCCCATATTACTCTGATCGAGGATGACTCTGCCTAACCGCCCTGGGAGACCTACCAGGGGCATAGCTCCAGTGCCAAGACTACTAAGCACATCTATTATGATGCCATAAAGAAGTTCACTTATTTATCCATTCACCCATTCATTCACTCATTCATTTCTTTTTTCATCCTTTATTTAAGGGTCTAATACGTGTCCCCTGGAGAAGGGAAAGTCTACCCACTCCAATATTCTGGCCTGGAAAATTCCATGGACTGTATAGTCTATGAGGTCGCAAAGAGCCTAACTGAGCAACTTTCACTTCAGTATGGATCCAGCGCCGTGCTAGGCGCTGGGGATGATAAAAAACAGACTTTCTTGATGCTTTTATTGATGCATGGAGGAAATAGACAGTAATGAAATTGTCACATTTATCAGTGTTTTATTGGGAATTGGAAATTCCCTGTGAAGGGGAGGTAGAGTGCTCTAAGTGTGCGTTAACAACAAAACCTTGCTGGCAACAGCAGGAAGCTGGAGGCATCCCCTAGGCAGTGAGGCTTGAGTTGAGAGATGAACAATTTAAGTCAGTTGAGTGGCATAAGAGGATAATAATAATGTATGTGCAAAGGTCCAGAGGCAGGGAAGAGCTTGGCACTTTTCAGTAATTAAAGTAAGGCTGATGTGGCTGAAAGAAAAGAGGGACAGGAGGGACTTCCCTGGTAGTCCAATGGTTAAGACTTTGCCTCCAATGCAAATGGTGTGGGTTCAGTACCTGGTCAGGAAGCTAAGTTCCCACATGCCTTATGGCCAAAAAACCAAAATATAAAACAGAAACAATATTATAACAATGTTGTAACAATTCAAAAGACTCTAAAAATGGTCCACATTAAAAAGAAAAAAGAAAAGCTTAAAAAAAAGTGGGAGGAGAGGTGGGATGGAAGGGCCTGACACAGCAATGCCTTTTGTTTTTTTCTTTTTTTTAAATTAATTTATTTATTTTTAAAAATAATTTTAAAATCTTTAATTCTTACATGCGTTCCCAAACATGAACCCCCCTCCCACCTCCCTCCCCATAACATCTCTCTGGGTCATCCCCATGCACCAGCCCCAAGCATGCTGTATCCTGTGTCAGACTGGCAATTCAATTCTTACATGATAGTATACATGTTAGAATGCCATTCTCCCAAATCATCCCACCCTCTCCCTCTCCCTCTGAGTCCAAAAGTCCATTATACACATCTGTGTCTCCTTTGCTGTCCTGCATACAGGGTCGTCATTGCCATCTTTCTAAATTCCATATATATGTGTTAGTATACTGTATTGATGTTTTTCTTTCTGGCTTACTTCACTCTGTATAATTGGCTCCAGTTTCATCCATCTCATCAGAACTGATTCAAATGAATTCTTTTTAACGGCTGAGTAATACTCCATTGTGTATATGTACCACATCTTTCTTATCCATTCATCTGCTGATGGACATCTAGGTTGTTTCCATGTCCTGGCTATTATAAACAGTGCTGCGATGAACATTGGGGTACATGTGTCTCTTTCAATTCTGGTTTCCTTGGTGTGTATGCCCAGAAGTGGGATTGCTGGGTCATATGGCAGTTCTATTTGCAATTTTTTAAGGAATCTCCACACTGTTCTCCATAGTGGCTGTACTAGTTTGCATTCCCACCAACAGTGTAGGAGGGTTCCCTTTTCTCCACACCCTCTCCAGCATTTATTGCTTGCAGATTTTTGGATCGCAGCCATTCTGACTGGTGTGAAGTGGTACCTCATTGTGGTTTTGATTTGCATTTCTCTAATAATGAGTGATGTTGAGCATCTTTTCATGTGTTTGTTAGCCATCCGTATGTCTTCTTTGGAGAAATGTCTATTTAGTTCTTTGGCCCATTTTTTGATTGGGTCGTTTATTTTTCTGGAATTGAGCTGCAGAAGTTGCTTGTATATTTTTGAGATTAGTTGTTTGTCAGTTGCTTCATTTGCTATTATTTTCTCCCATTCAGAGGCTGTCTTTTCACCTTGCTTATATTTTCCTTTGTTGTGCAGAAGCTTTTAATTTTAATTAGATCCCATTTGTTTATTTTTGCTTTTATTTCCAGAATTCTGGGAGGTGGATCATAGAGGATCCTGCTGTGATTTATGTCTGAGAGTGTTTTGCCTATGTTCTCCTCTAGGAGTTTTATAGTTTCTGGTCTTACATTTAGATCTTTAATCCATTTTGAGTTTATTTTTGTGTACGGTGTTAGAAAGTGATCTAGTTTCATTCTTTTACAAGTGGTTGACCAGTTTTCCCAGCACCACTTGTTAAAGAGATTGTCTTTACTCCATTGTATATTCTTGCCTCCTTTGTCAAAGATAAGGTGTCCATATGTGTGTGGATTTATCTCTGGGCTTTCTATTTTGTTCCATTGATCTAGATGTCTGTCTTTGTGCCAGTACCATACTGTTTTGATGACTGTGGCTTTGTAGTAGAGCCTGAAGTCAGGCAAGTTGATTCCTCCAGTTCCATTCTTCTTTCTCAAGATTGCTTTGGCTATTTGAGTTTTTTTTTGTATTTCCATACAAATCTTGAAATTATTTGTTCTAGTTCTGTGAAAAATACGGCTGGTAGCTTGAAATAAAAGGAATCCAAATTGGAAAAGAAGAAGTAAAACTCTCACCGTTTGCAGATGACATGATCCTCTACATGGAAAACCCTAAAGACTCCACCAGAAAATTACTAGAGCTCATCAATGAATATAGTAAAGTTGCAGGATATAAAATCAACACACAGAAATCCCTTGCATTCCTATACACTAATAATGAGAAAGTAGAAAAAGAAATTAAGGAAACAATTCCATTCACCATTGCAACGAAAAGAATAAAATACCTAGGAATATATCTACCTAAAGAAACGAAAGACCTATATATAGAAAACTATAACACACTGATGAAAGAAATCAAAGAGGACACTAATAGATGGAGAAATATACCATGTTCATGGATTGGAAGAATCAGTATAGTGAAAATGAGTATACTACCCAAAGCAATTTACAAATTCAATGCAATCCCTATCAAGCTACCAGCCATATTTTTCACAGCAATGCCTTTTGAACGGTGGTTTCCTGGGGCCTGGAATAATGCCCCGGGCAGGCAAAGCAGGGACTTTCCAATCACAGCCTCTATCCTGGAAACTTAATACCCAGCAGTGGTCACTCTTGACTTACAACAACATTAACCCAATCCTGTTAAAATGCAGGAATTATGACTGATATGAGACAAAATGCCTTGCTGCTGCTGCTGCTAAGTCGCTTCAGTCATGTCCAACTATGTGAGACCCCATAGACGGCAGCCCACCAGGCTCCCCTGTCCCTGGGATTCTCTAGGCAAGAACACTGGAGTAGGTTGCCATTTCCTTCTCCAATGCATGAAAGTGAAAAGTGAAAGTGAAGTCGCTCAGTCATATCTGATTCTTAGCGACCCCATGGACTGCAGCCCACCAGGCTCCTCCATCCATGGGAGTTTCCAGGCAAGAGTACTGGAGCAAGGTGCCATTGCCTTCTCTGTTGGGGTCCCCATATTAGGGGATAAATTTTGCCGTGTATCAGTTTCTCTCTTGGGCTTCTCTATTAGTTCTCATGCCAGTAACCTGGAAGTCACCATGGACTCTTCTTTTCCATCCCTCAACTCCAAACCCACTCTAGCAACAAACTCTGACAGTTCTACCTCTTAAATATATTGTGGATCTATCCACTTCTTTCTATTTCCACAGCCTTTATTTGAACTGTGACAACATGTTTCTCACTGCTCCACTCTCAGCTGGTAGGCAGAGATCATTTCAGCATGGAAAGCAGATAACATCACTTTTCTGCTTAAAACCTCGATAGCTTCCCATTGCATTTGGGATAATCTCCAAGTTGCTGCCCCAGCCCCTAGCCCTGCATTATCCCTGATTTGCCCCATTCCCTCTCCAACCTCACCCCATTCACCTTGTTCCCCACTTCAACCATCCTGGCCATTTGATCGCTCCTTCTTTGTTTTTCTCTCTCTCTTTTCTTCCTTCCTTTCTTTCATCCTTCCTCCTTCCCTCCCTCCCTCTGTCCTTCCTTCCTTGATGATGATATGAACACTTACATGAGATTTACTTTCTAAATAGAATTTTAATTGCAAAATACAGTATTGTTAATTATAGGCACAAGCTTAGACAGCAGAATCATAGAACAAACTCATTTTGTATAACTGAAATTATACCTGTTCTTGTCTTAGGGATTTCACATATGCACTTTCCTCCTTCTAGAATGGCCGAATTTCCTTTGCTCCTAGCCTGACCGGTCATTATATATCCTTTAGTTCTCTTTTTACATGTCATTTTTTCAGACAGCCTCTCACTGACCTCCTCCAAGCTGATTACCTAGTGTGTCCTGCACAGCTCTGACCATAAGATGTAAGGTGCATTCACTGAAACTTGCTGCTTCCCCCACTAGATGCTAAGCCCCATGAGGGCCCTCTTAGTTCACCTCTGTGCCCTGTGTGTTATGCTTGGCATGTGGTAGATGGCTCACATGTTTGTTGAATGAATGAGTGATCCTGTCAAATCAGTGCCTGGATGTATTTGTATCCCTGCCTCTGGTGTTTTTTCCCCATAGTCCTTATGGCCTTTTGCACAGCCCACCGCCATCTATTCCCACGCTCACCTTGCATGGCCAAATTCCAAGACTCACTGGCCCTTTTTCCTTCTTTACCATTTGTCCCATGTTGCTTATAAGACATCTCTCTCTAAAAAGTAAGAGAATTTTTTCTAGTAAGTTTTTCTCTCTTATTTTAAAAAATATAAATTTATTTATTTTAATTAGAAGTTAATTACTTTACAATATTGTATTGGTTTTGCCAATAGGGTCATAAAGAAAGTAAAACTGACCTGAAGGGAAAGAAGACAGACTCAGAGGAAGGGGCCCTCCCCAGCTTGAAATGCATTTCATCCTTCAACATCTCATGTCCTCATTTATACATTAAAAGGAGAAGGCAATGGCACCCCACTCCAGTACTCTTGCCTGGAAACTCCCATGGATGGAGGAGCCTGGTAGGCTGCAGTCCATGGGGTCGCTGAGAGTTGGACACGACTCAGTGACTTCACTTTCACTTTTCACTTTCATGCATTGGAGAAGGAAATGGCAACCCACTCCAGTGTTCTTGCCTAGAGAATCCCAGGGACGGCGGAGCCTGGTGGGCTGTCATCTATGGGGTCTCACATAGTCGGACACGACTGAAGCGACTTAGCAGCAGCAGCATACATTAAAATGTTTTATTTAAAAAAATAAATTAGTTTATTTATTCCTTCATTTTAAAAAAGTTAATACATATGGTGGGGAAAAAAAAAAAGATACAGAAGTGTACAGAGTATAAAACTAAACCTACCTTCCAGAGTAAATAGTAGTAGCTTCACATAACAAGTGGTAAGCTGGCAGAAAATTAACATCTTTCAAGGACTTTAAAAGTTTTCACAGTAGTATCAATTTGTTCTAGGCAATACAGATGAGTAATGATAGAAATCATGACAGAAAATACAGGTAAGAAAAGATAAGAAATGATAGAAAATCAAAAGCACTTAGAGAATAATATGATTACAATTTTAGTCTATATTTTCAGAATTTTTATTTTTTGGAAAAGATTTCTAAAATATTTATTGAGCATATATAGTATACCAAGCCCAGCACTTGCTGGTTTCAGACATGTGATCTCATTTAATCCTCACTAAATTCTGTGGAGAGAGTTTGGCTCTGCGTAATCCTCTGCGATTACTGCAGGAGGCACAGCTCAGGATGATAATTCACAGCTTGGTCCCCAACATTTTTTGGCGTTGGGGACCAGTTTCATGGAAGACAATTTTTCCATGTGGTGGGGGACCTTTTCAGGATGATTCAATCACCTTACGCTTATTGAGTACTTTATTTCTATTCTTATTACATCAGCTCCATCTCAGATCATCAGGCATTAGATCCCAGAGGTTGGGGACCCTGATCTAAAGGACTGCCAGGGGCTGCGCCAGAATCTACATCAAGCTGGGCCCAGTTTCAGACCCACTGGTTTCCTAGCTCAAGCTCTTCCTAGTTGTTCACAGACCCTCTGACTTCAGCTGGGTCCTAAAGCTGCCCTTCCCTAAATTGCAAGTAGCCAGGAAGGTGGAGGGAGGTCTGAGGGAAATACCCTCCCTTCCCTGTGATCTCTGTGTGTGTGTGTGTGTGTGTGTGTGTGCGTATGTGTGTGTGTGTGGTGTGGGGTGTGGGGAGCTAATATAGAAATGATGCCTTATTTTAGGGGAGCACCTCCTATTCCAGTAGGGGATAGAAGGTGCTTTGGTGGGAGTTCTATTTTTAATCACTTTCCTGGGGTCAGAGCCTGGGCGCTTAGCACAAGATCCAAGCTCACACTCCATGCTGTACATTAAGATTTAATGTGCCTTCCTTATTTACACCTAAATGAGGTTTTTAATGGTTTAATTAGCAAAATATATCAGTTTGCTTCTTTAAACCTTGGCTCTCAGAGGTATCACTTTTAGCCATTTCCAGTGTTTAATAAAAGATGAAAACCTTTATTTCTCCCAGTTAAGGAGGGCTGTGACCCCCTTCATCTTATTAACACAGACTTGGGGGTGCCTTGAAGGAGTCAAAACCAAAAAGTCAATCAATGGGAATATTTCCAACCTGGCCAATGAGAACTGTGCTCTCCAGGAATTTCTGTCATCAGCTTTGCCATGCTCATTTGAATCCAAATTAAATGGCTAAAATGAAAGCCTTGTAGATGAAATCATAGTTCATGAGGGGCTTCTTCTTTAATTTGGAAAATCTTGTAGAAATTCAGATCAAGGATAAGTGCAAAGAGAGCCTTCGCCTGGGCATTCAGAACCACCTCTGTTCACTCTGCCTGTTTGCCCCATAGGATAGCACTCCGCACAATGCACATGACAGAGCCTTTTATTTCATTCCTTTTCAGGACGTATCTGGGAAATTGGGGGAACATTTACTCTTAATGACTTTCAGCATTATGCAGTGTATTATTTTTGTGCTGTAACATTGCAAAAAATAGAAAATAAAAAAGCATGTGCGTGTGCTCACTCCTTAGTTGTGTGTGACTCTTTGTGGCCCCATGGTCTGTAGCGTGGTCAAGCTCCTCTGTTCATGGAATTTTCCAGGCCAAAACATGGGAGTGGGTTGCCATTTCCTACTCCAGGAGGTCTTTCCGACCCAGGAATGAACCCACAACTCTGGCATCTTCTGCAGGCAGAGAAGGCACCCAAACAGCACAAGCCTAAGATAAAAGCTGCCCACAGTTCTATTACCTGATCAAATTAGTATTTTTGTCTTTTGCATTACAACCCTTATATGGTTACTTCATTTGTAAGTTTTTGCAGGATTGTTGTAGATAATGTTTTATATCTTGCATTTTTACTTACCCTGCCAATTTTTTCCAGTTTGTAATGGACCTTTTTTCTTTCTATACCCTCTTCTCTCCTCCTTTCTCTCATCCATCTCTCCATGAGGGAGATAAGGTAACTACCAGTGTCTATAGTTCCAGGTCTTTCTCCAAGCCCAACAGACATTTACATACATATATACTCTAATGTGGGTTTTTTTTTTTTTTGCCCTTTTTACTCCAAAATGGGATTTTACTATATATGTTTTTCAGCAGCTTTCCTTCCCACGCCCTCACTTAATACACTGTGGGCAATAGAAATAGATATAACTTAGTGCTTACATTTTTTGATCTTAATTATCAGAGGTCTGTTTCCTTCCAGGCATGCAGTCAGTGATGCCAGCATCCTTTATTAATCAGGACAATCCAATCATTTTCACAGCTGCCCAGACCCCTTGAAGTCAGAGGTGGGGATGCTTCCTGGCTTGTGGTCCCAGGTCCCATCGTCAGCCTCTGGAGTTTACAGCCTTGAGAGGGTGTCTAGTCTGCTACCTGCATTTACAGGTGACCGCACTGAAGCCCAGAGAGGCCATCAGGGTGAAAGGTCAAGGTGATGTCATAGGAAAAATCCAGGGCCAGGGGTCAGTCAGGCCTGAGTATTAATTCCACTTCTGATACTTTTTATCTATGTGACTTTGGGCAAATTACTTAGCCTCCTCGAGACTCAATTTTTCTCTTCTGAGAAATGGTTATTCTAATACATATGTAGTATGAGATGGAGGCAACTTATGTATAGTGTTCAACACACAAACAGCCCTTATGATTTATAGAGGCAGCCCTAGGACTTATACCAGTTATTTTTAATCAAGTCCTTTTCCCACTCCCCTAAATATCATACAAGAGATTTCAGGAGGTGTAGAGATGGATATTTTTATTTTAATAACTATGTAATTGTCAGACAGTGACCTTTTCCAGATGGCAAATGATACTGGTTTTTTCACTTTCAGAAGTATTATAAAGTTTATTTTCAAATATAAATGTAGTCAAGGTCAAGTTAGTTGATTTGCACAAATTAATAAGTAAATAATAGTGCTGTGCTGTGCTTAGTCACTCAGTTGTGTCCAATTCTTTTTGACCCCATGAACTGTATCCTGCCAGGCTTCTCTGTCCATGGGGATTCTCCAGACAAAAATACTGGAGTGTGTTGCCATGTCCTCCAGGGGATCTTCCCAATCCAGGGATCGAACTCAGGTCTCCCGTATTGCAGGCAGATTCTTTACTTTCTGAGCCACCAGGGAAGCCCCAATAATAGTAGAGGTGGTATAAAAATATGGCAAAATCAGGCAGGTAGCTTGTCAGTGGCTGGGGGCTTTGGACACAGTATCTGTTCATGCCCCTTCTTCAGTGCTTTCCCCAGGGTGCAGGTAAGCACATCAGCGACTCCTGTCTTGCTCCTCTTCCTTGGGGTCCACCCTACACATCCTCATAGAACAACAGCCTCCGATGACTTTCGTTCTCACTGTTGAAAGGAACTATGAACTTCCAGCTGCACAGATTCTCTGTGTGTGTGTATGTTTGTGCATGTGTGTGTAGCTTTCCCCGATATGCGTGCGTGTGTGCTCAGTCATGTCTGACTCTTTGCAACCCATGGACTGTAGCCCACCAGGCTCCTCTGTCCATGGGATTATCCAGGCAACAATACTGGAGTGGTTGCCATTTCCTCCTTCAGAGGATCTTCCTAACATAAGGATCAAATCTGTGTTTCCTGCATTGGCATGCGGATTCTTTACTGCTGAGCCACCCGGGAAGCCCTAGGTTTCCCCAACACCACCAAGCAATTCTCTGCAACACCAGCTGAGTGTTCTACGATTCAACTCAATTCTGACATTATCTAGCTGGAGACAGCATCATATCCCACAGGTAAAGAGCTTTATCCTGAAAGACTGCCTTCCTCTTCAGGTGCCAGTCACAAGTCCAGGTTGTCACTTGTGCTTCTGGTCGAATGACTGTAAGATCTCCTCTCCTTGGGTTTGATTAATTGCTAGTGTGACTCACAGAACTCAGAGAACCATTTTACTCACAAGATTACTGTTTACTATAAAAAGAATAGCTGAGTGGAACAGATGTACAGGGCAAGGTGCATGGAGCTTCCATATTCTCTCTGGGTGCTCCACTCTTCTCAAATCTGCATGTATTTATGAACTTAGAGGCTCTCTAAACCTCATCCTTTGGGGATTTTATGGAAGCTTCAGTAAGAGACATGAGTGATAAAATCATTAGCCATTGAACTCAATCTCCAACTCCTCACCACTCCCCAGCAGTCAATGGGGTGAGACTGAAAGTTCCAAGTCTCTAATCACCTGGCTGACTCCCTTGGACTACTAGCCCCCATTTTAAGCACTTCCTAAAAGTCATCTTATTAACATGGCAAACCCTTACTGCTTCCCTCACCTAACAAATTCCAAGGGTTTTAGGAGCTCTGTGCCAGAAAATGAGAAGAAGACTAAATATATATATTTTTATTACAAATCACAATATCTCAACAGGGTTCCCTGGAAAAGAGGTCTCATTTTCACTTCATTATCAGCAGCTAATATCTAAAGCTGAGTTCTGCACCCTGTCCCATGAATCTTACTATTGTCAAAGGTCCCACATCCTTTGGTGGGGGCTCAGCCCTGCTTCGAGCATCACTAGGAGGACAGCTCAGACCAGCTCCTTACCTTCCTGCCCACCTGTGTGCACCTTTTGCCTCACTCTTCCTCTTGAGCTGAGGGTGTGGGGGGCAGGGCTCCAGGCAGGGTCGAGGGAGGGCTTCAATGGGAAGGTAGCAGTTTGTCTCCACAACCCTAATTTCCCTGGAGGAGCACTGCCTAGGAATCGCAGTCCAGACTCAAGTCCTAAAAAACTGAAATCAGTGTGGAATCTGGATGGAGACATGCAAAAGAGGATCATTCTCAGCAGAGGGTATTTTCATGTATTTGATAAATATCTACTGGGCATCCGCTATCTGAGGAGATACTAGTCTGTGATGTGCAGATACAACAGTTTCTGAAACAGGGCTTGTGTTCTGGTGCAGAAGTCAGGAACTAAACAATTTGAAATATAGAAAAAGGTAAACACACACCATGAGAAAGGGTTTGAAGCAATAGGAAGCAATGACTGGCTGGGCTGGATAGTGTGGTCAGAGATGGCTTCTCTGGAGAGGGATATTGAAATATCAGTCATAATAACATGACTCTAGAATGTTCCAGGCAGAGCAAGAGCAAATTCCCTGAAACTGAACCAGGTTAGATTTGTAAAGTCCAGGCAAGTAGAGGCAGTATCGGATAACAAGGAAGGCAAGGATAGTGAGTGAGGCCAGATCTTTATGTGGCCTTGAGGGCCATGGAAAGGGCACAGGAAGGGTTTCAAGGGATGCCATAGACTTTGCCTGGTAATTTTTAAAGTTCACAGGGCCTGCTGTGGTGAGAAGAATGGACTGACTGCAGGAGGCCAAGACTGGCAGCAAGGAGACTGCAGAGGATGGGGGCAGGTGGCCATGGTGCTGCACGCATCCAGGGTGGGTTCCTGGGGTGTCTTCTTGGAACTGGAAATTCATTTTCCAGCCCTTCTGGTCCCTGGAGCCATGCTGGTCCCCATCCCACAGATGCTGTCCTGGAAGTCAGGAACTAGGACCTTCATTGGTGGTGTGGTCTGTGTTACGGCTGGGGCTAGGGGGCACAGGGAGACCTGGGCACAGTGGGGAAGAGCCTCCCAGGGGTGCTCCTAGGACTAGATGTTTCTAAGAGGTCAGCAAGGGGGCAGTTGATGCCTCTGGAGCTGCGGGTGACTTGCTGAGTTGGGATGAAGGAAAGGCATTCTCTCAGACAGGTTGGACACCCGACAGACCCTGCTGTGGCTACAGTTTCCTGGGCTTCTCTGATCCACCACGAGAGATGCTGGCATCAGCATGCCCAGCCAGCTGGCAAAGCACTCCCTTCTGGTTCTGTACATCAGCTCGGCCGTCTCCCAGCTGTGAGGAATGGAGAAACAGTTAGGTTGAGCAGCAAGAGATAGAGAGATGCCTGCTATCTGCCCTTTGGTAATACAGCTTTCAACTCATAACTCTGTAGGCTAAGAAGGGGGTGGTCAGGGTAGAAATAGTCTCAGTATTATTTGTATGGCAATTGTGGTCACTTCTAAGTGCTAGCACCCATAAGCCCTTTAAGTATATTTTCTCATTTGATTCTTACAACAATCTATAAAATACATACTATTCTTATCCCTATTTTACAGATGTGGAAACAGAGTCCAGGGTCATAATACTGTTACTGGCCCTGGCCTTTGGACTGTTTAATTAATAGAAATTGATGAAGTCAGATGAAAATGTCAGGCATGGCTTTGCAGGGACTTGTGCTGCAGCACAAGGGAGCCAAAGCAAGAAATAGTTACTCTTGCCCAATCCCAGGGAGGAACTGCTTGGGTCCTTAAATGGGGTAACAATGTGGGCAGGTCCATGGATTGGGCAGGAGACGAAGCTGAAGCTGTCTATCCTCTTGGTGGGTGGGATCATGTGTAGTGTCTGCTTTTGGCACCTCAGGTATGGCAGTTGATTTGTGGCCTTTTTTTTATCCTGTTGCTCAAAATTGCCCCAATGGTTGATGCATGCAGTTATTTTTAGTTACTTATAGTTTTTTGGTGGGCTTCCCAGGTGGCACTAGTGGTAAAGAACCTGTCTGCCAATGCAGGAGACATGAGAGATGTGGGTTGGATCCCTGAGGTGGGACGATCCCCTGGAGCAGGGCATGGCAACCCACTCCAGTGTTTTTGTTTGAAGAATCTCATGGACAGGGAGCCCAGTGGTCTACAGTCCATAGGGTCGCACAGAGTTGGACACACCTGAAGCTACTTAGCACACATACATAGTTTTTTTGTATCCTATTGCTCCAGGAGTCTCTGTCCAGGCGCAAGCTCTCTGGCTAGGGATCCCTGGGCCCAGCCTATCTTAGTATTAGTCAGTGTACAAACAAGTATCAGAACCCAGGCAGTCTGGCTGCAAGTGTATCTGCAACATTATACTGGCCTTAGCTTGGGTGGGGAAGGGAGCCACTGAGGGCTGAATGGGGCACTTTAGGGGTATTGTTTGGAGACCTTGCTCCAGCTGAATTGACATGATATTAGTGGGGGAGGACCGAGGTTGAGATGACCTAGGAATGCTGGAACCAGAAGGCAGAATTCTATCAGAGAACATCTGAAAATAGACAGAAGCCACTGGACGATCTAGCTGGGGCATGTGGGGTGGGGTACTGCTGGGGACATCAGTTATTTCTGCCTGCCCAGCTCTAATCCTCCCCTTTCATTTTTCCTTAAAGGACTCCTTTCCACTCTTACCCATCAGGTATGGCTCAGGCTAACTTCATCCCCAGCTCAGTGGTGGGCATAGGACCCAGGTGTCATCAATAAGGGTGATAGGATTTTTGTAGAACCATCAAAAAGAGAAGTGTTTTTCCTTTTCTGGGGGTCCTAACCTGGGAGGATGTTGTTGGCCACACTGTCTGAGAATCAAGCCCACAAAGAAGAAAGCAGAACTGAGATACAGGGAGGGAGATTCCCAATAAGATTGCTGGATCCAACCATACCTGCAGCAGTTCTGGACATTTTGGATATGCTAAGATTAATCCTCCTACCGCTGAAACCTGAGCGGGATTACTGTCACTTCCATGGAAAAGACATAGGTGCCTCTCTCCAAAGCCAGCCAGTTCCATTCTAATGGGAACTCAAAGTGTGACTTCTGCACCCAGCCTATTCTTCCTCCTGGGCTCATGGGTCAAGAGCTGCTTGTGTGTCTGTGTATATGTGTGTGTATATGAGCCTGTATATGTCTGTGTATATGTGTCCATGTGTGTATGTTTCTCTCTTTATGTCTCTGTGTGTTTACATGTCTCTGTGTGTGCCTGTAGTGTGTATGTGGGAAGGGTGAAGTACATGATGCTGGGGCTCAGATGGGCCTGCACTGCGGTAGGGGGCCCTGGGCTGCAGGTTCTGGAGCTATGGCAGAGATGACATTGGATTAGGCTCTGCCAGATGCTGGCTCTTTCTTTCCTTTCCACATTGGCTGTGCAGTGGCCGAGACTCAGGGCCAAGCTTGCCCTTGCCGCCATCATCTTGATGAGTGGTACCCCCGAATCACGGAGCTGGTATAACCAACCCTGGGCCCACATTTCCATGCACCACCTTTTCCTGCTGTTACATTTTTTTCATCTCAAGTGGCCTCTGCCTGCAGAGACTTGAAGCAGGGCTTTGGTACCCTGGCCAGAGATTGAGGCTGGGTCACAGCAGTGACCGAATCCTAGCCACTAGACCAGTGGTCAGTAACAAGGCCCTGGCCCTTCAGCTTTGCATGAAAAGAATTCCCACAGAGATGCAAAGTAGTGAAACAAGTACTTATTAGGAGGAAAACAAGAGTACAGTACCTGTGGATAGACACACAGACAGACTCCAAGAGTGTTCCCGAGTTGTGCCCTCATGGTAGTTTGAATCACTTCTATGGGGCATTTCTTCTGGTTTTCCTTTGGCCAATCATTTTAATTTGCCTAGTTCAGAGTACATACGTGGTATATCTCAGGGTCCTCCCATGTGCTCACATGCATCTTTTAGCCAAGATGGATTGCACCGCAGAGGCATATGGATAGTGAGCATCAGTTAGCATCACTCCCCTTTTGAGCAGCCAGGAGACCTTCTGCATCTATGCAGTTGAGGATCACAAATTTCTCATACTCTGATTTTAAGAATGAGAAATATATGGTCTGAGAAGGGCCCAACCTCCTCTCTCAATTGTCCTGCCATTCTTGCCTTGGAGTATCAGTCCATAGGGCATGAATCTCCAATTGCTTTATCCTGGGGGCCCATTTACCTCCTGTCTTTATTTTCAAGAAAGAATAATCCCAAGCCTCCTTTAATTATCTAGGTGAGTGGTTCCTAAGTGAGGATCCACTAGTCAAATTGAGCCCAAATGTTTGTCTTATTTGGTCCAAAGAATGTGTAAAAATTTAAGAATGTTAAAAATAAGTTTCCAACTTTAAAGAATCAGGGAATTCCATTTTCACAAAAAATCCTATTTCTGGGTTTTCTTGAAAAACTGAGAAGATCTAAGAAGTTTGTATCAAATAGTGCTGTCTTATTCCAGCTGGGGAGCAGGACGCCTGCTCTCAGCTTTACCTGGACCCCTCTGTCACTCCCCAGCTCTGTGACCTCACACTTGGGGATGCCAGCTTCTCTCACTGATCTTACTGCCTGGCCATTGATTTGTGTGTGACCCTGGCCCTAGACAGAGAGAGCCCCAAATGTCAGAGCTGGACAGGACCCCAGCAATAATTGCATTCATGCAGAGAACTGAAAATGGTGGTGGAGAATGCCGAGTTTCTGAGCACTTTCCCAGGGAATGAGCAAGATAGCTACCATCACTCAGATGATTTTGATGGACTAGGCGTACTCTGCATGTCACAGCAGCAGCTTCTTATCCTCACTATGAGTGTGTGGTACGTGTCACAAAGGAAAACTCAGAGGTCAGAGAAATTATGTAACTTAAACAGGGTCATAGGAAAGGCAGTTGAAGGCATTTCGGTCTTGGTTTTTCTGATTCCATTTCCATCAGATGTCAGGTTGGAGCAGCTGTCTTTTGGAGTCTTTCTAGCCCTACATTTCTGTGGGTGTTCACACTTGATCTTTCTGGACCATTTCTCCATTTTCTCTCCTTTTGTCCCTTGAACTTGGGCAGGACCACACTCCTCTGCTGCAGAAATGGCCCCAAGATTAGCCTAAGCAGCATTTGCAACTCTTGGTAAGTTTCAAAATTGTCCAGTCCAGTTCTAGATTGGGGGTAGTCAGAGGGAAGTAGCTATGGCAACTGCTGCCAGCCAGGACAGGTGCAATTTAACCTCAGTTAATGGTCTCTCTATGCACAATTATAATTTAGTATAAGAAGTCAAAAGTGGCAAAGAAGCTGTATTAAGATTTCTAGTGGTTTGACAGTAATTACCAAATAATCGCTATGGGAATAAATGGGCTTCTGTGTTAGTGAAGAGTTTTATTGTTTCTTTAAAAAATATTTGGGAATGAAGATCAAGGTCTCATATACATCACTTAAATCCCCAAGAACCACAGGTCCACAAGGTATTAGAGCAAAGACTCTGTAGATCACCTGAGTCAAATAACTGCCCACAGGAGAGATCAATAGAAATCACCCCAAAAAAGACTTAAAGACAGTCACTCAGGGTTTGCTTGCCCACCCTCAGCAGAGGGAGGCACATACATTGAGTTGAAGATGAATTCATTATTTCTAGATAGCCCCTTGGTGTTAAGAGCATGGATTCTAGAGTTGACTCTCTGGGTTCAAATCCTGGATAAACCCACGGCTTTAGCTTGTTCCTGAGTCTCTCCGCGCTTCTATTTCCTCATCTGTTGAATAAGAGTAATTGTGGTACTAAAGTCTCAGGTGATTGTAAGCACTCAGCAAGGTGATGTACACAAAGCACCTGGCCACGGCAATTGCCTAGGGAATTGTTACAGGGGATTGTTGTTGTCATTGCTATTATTATGAACCTAGGTGAGCTCTGTCTCACTGTGTGATGCTTGATATCACAGAGCCTTTTCTGTGAATGTCAGCAGTGTCTTCCCTGAGCCTCAGTTATATGTGTCCCAGTGTCAGCTTCTCAGTTCAGTCGCTCAGTCATATCTGACTCTGCGACCCCATGAACCACAGCACGCCAGGCCTCCCTGTTAATCACCAACTCCCGGAGTTCACTCAAAACCCATGTCCATTGAATCAGTGATGCCATCCAACCATCTCATCCTCTGTCGTCCCCTTCTCCTCTTGACCTCAATCTTTCCCAGCATCAGGGTCTTTTCAAATGAGTCAGCTCTCACATCAGGTGGCCAAAGTATTGGAGTTTCAGCTTCAACATCAGTCCTTCCAATGAACACCCAGGACTGATCTCCTTTAGGATGGACTGGTTGGATCTCCTTGCAGTCCAAGGGACTCTCAACAGTCTTCTCCAACACCACAGTTCAAAAGCATCAATTTTTTGGTGCTCAGCTTTCTTTATAGTCCAACTCTCACATCCATACATGACTACTGGAAAAACCATAGCCTTGACTAGACGGACCTTTGTTGGCAAAGTAATGTCTCTACTTTTTAATATGCTGTCTAGGTTGGTCATAACTTTCCTTCCAAAAAGTAAGCATCTTTTAATTTCATGGCTTCAATCACCATCTGCAGTGATTTTGGAGCCCAGAAAAATAAAGTCAGCCACCGTTTCTCCATCTATTTGCCATGAAATGATGGGACTGGATGCCATGATCTCAGTTTTCTGAATGTTGAGCTTTAAGCCAACTTTTTCACTCTTCTCTTTCACTTTCATCAAGAGGCTCTTTAGTTCTTCACTTTCTGCCATAAGGGTGGTGTCATCTGCATATCTGAGGTTATTGATATTTCTCTCAGAAATCTTGGTTTCAGCTTGTGCTTCTTCCAGATGAGCGTTTCTCTTGATGTACTCTGCATATAAGTTAAATAAGCAGGGTGACAATATACAGCCGTGACATACTCCTTTTCTTATTTGGAATCAGTCTGTTGTTCCATGTCCAGGTCTAACTGTTGCTTCCTGACCTGTATATAGGTTTCTCAAGAGGCAGGTCAGGTGGTCTGGTATGCCCATCTCTTTCAGAATTTTCCACAGTTTATCGTGATCCACACAGTCAAAGGCTTTGGCATAGTCAATAAAGCAGAAATAGATGTTTTTCTGGAACTCTCTTGTTTTTTTGATGATCCAGCAGATGTTGGCAATTTGATCTCTGGTTCCTCTGCCTTTTCTAAAACCAGCTTGAACATTAGGAAGTTCACAGTTCACGTATTGCTGAAGCCTGGCTTGGAGAATTTTGAGCATGACTTTACTAATGTGTGAATGAGTGCAATTGTGCAGTAGTTTGAACATTCTTTGGCATTGCCTTTCTTTGGGATCGGAATGAAAACTGACCTTTTCCAGTCCTGTGGCCACTGCTGAGTTTTCCAAATTTGCTGGCATATTTAGTGCAGCACTTTCACAGCATCATCTTTTAGGATTTGAAGTAGTTTAGCTGGAATTCCATCACCTCCACTAGCTTTGTTCATAAGTAAAGTTGCTCAGTCGTGTCCGACTCTTTGCAACCCCATGGACTGTAGCCTACCAGGCTCCCCTGTCCATGGGATTTTCCAGGCAAGAGTACTGGAGTGGGTTGCCATTTCCTCCTCCAGGGGATCTTCCCGACCCAGGGATCGAACTAAGGTCTCCAGCATTGCAGACAGACATATTATCATTTGAGCCACCAGGGAAGCCAGGTTTGTTCGTACTGATGCTTTCATTTTGAAGGATTATTCTGTAGCTAATCTCCTTGATAACCATTGAGCTTGCTTGACTCCATCTGATAGATGAGGAAACTGGAGAGCAGAGAGGGAAAGACACTTATGTTCCCAAGTCAGCCTGCCAGATGTAGCCACAAACATACATGATGCCAGTAAAATTTGAAGGTCAGATTTAAAAATGTCATCTCTACAAAAGCACATCCCAAATATTCCAAAGGGGCATACTTGTTTACCTGTAATTCAAATTCTGTATTATATCTGATAATCCTATCCCCAGGTCACATGACAAGCAGGTTCCACAAACTGGACTGGGAGCCGGTCTCCTGAGTCTTACTTTACTATTTTCAATAGACCAAGGATTTCAGGGACACAGTCTGTGTACTTCCCTCCATTCCTCCTGTGTCCAGGGTAGCCTATACTTGGTAGCCATGGAATCTCTCCTCCTGAGTGCCACCTGGACCTCAGGACTCCTTGCTTGCTCAAGGCTGCCCTTCCTCATAAGTCCATCTGCATCCCTGGCTCCAGATGCTGCTCGGTGTCCTCAGAGTTCCATGCAGTGAGTCAGTTCCCTGTCTTGTCCAGGGGTTTTACTTGTGTCTGACCCTTTCCACGCTGTAAGCCCTGTACCCCAGTCCTGGAACAGATGTCAGTAAGGTTTGCTAGATGAGGCAGCACAGCCTCCAGCAGACTTGGGGAGGAGAAATCATTTCTGATGCTCTCTTCCTAAGTAAGAGCCGAGAAAATGAAACCAGTAAGAACTGGGTTCAAATCTGGAATGGGTCAGGGAAAGGCCTTCCCATATTTGAGGTTGAACTGGGTCTCCTTATTTTCATTTCTCACAAACACATCTGAGGTTGGCCCTGACGGGTATGTAGGTGAAGTGGGCCAGGTGAGAGTCACGAAAAATAGCTCACATGGGCCCCATGCCCCTCCGGCGTGGCTGCTCTTTGCCCAGTGGGCATAGGAACCTGGGCTGGCCAGATGTTCCCATTTGTCTAAAGAAGTCTAAATCTGGATCTTTATATGGAATCTTCTGTTTTGTAAATAATGATTTCACCTTTTCCCAAGGACCTCACGAACGGCAGCAAAACAGAGCTGACCACAGCTTCAGTCAGAGGGGAACAGCAGGTCAGGACCCTTCCTTAGTATTCCTATGGAGGATTCACCTGCCACCAGCTCTAAGCCATCCCAAGCCGGCCTACCAGGAGACCTCACTCCCTGTGCTGGGAGCCTGGGAAAAGGTGGCCCCCACCTCACTCAGCGACAAAAGCAGAGAGATTAATAAAGATTCCAACTCTGCTGATCTATCATCTTCTGGCACCAAATTACACACGTATCCCATTATCATTACAGAGCTTTTGGGTTAATTGCAAATCAGGGAGTTAAGATTATTAATGTGAGTGGAAGCTTATGGGGGTAAGGGGAGGGCTCAGACCCAGCTGGCCGCTGGCTGGCCCCCGGCTGGCGGGGGTGGGGGCCCTCCCACCAGCTGCTGACCTCCTACTCTCTCCTACTTCGGCCACACTCCACACCTCCCCCCCCACCGACTTGGGCACGTGCCTTCCAACCATTTCCAAGGAACTCTGCAGCAGGAGCATTAAAAGCAAATGTGCTCATTACACCTGATGGCGTACAAGCCAGGCAGAGGAAATTAGTAACGATTAGGGCGTCATTAGAAGGAGATGTCTCTCTTCACCCAAAATATTGATGGCAAAAAACCCAGCCGTGCAGGTAACAAATGGATGAGACTCAGACACACAAAGCACTGTTGTGATGATCAATGTCCTGAATATACCCCAGACAACACCCAAACAGAACAGTTAGCAGCTGTTCCAGGTCTTTTTAGCTGCTTCAAAAAAGTATTTGGAGGTCCTGGTACATTCTTTTTATCACAATGTTTTATCAAACTCCCTAGGACAGTAAAGTAGAACATCTGAGTGATGTGGATTTTTAATTTTCAAAGGTCACTACGGGCTGCCCTAAGCTGCCTTTATAGCTCAGTTGGTAAAGAATCCTCCTGCAATGCAGGAGAGCCTGGTTTGATTCCTGGGTTGGGAAGATCTGCTGGAGAAGGGATAGGCTACCCACTCCAGTTTTCTTGGGCTTTCCCTATGGCTCAGCTGCTAAAGAATCTACCTGCAATGCAGGAGACCTTGGTTCGATCCCTGGGTTGGGAAGATCCCCTGGAGAAGGGAAAGGCTACCCACTCCGGTATTCTGGCCTGGAGAATTCCATGGACTGTATGGTCCATGGGGTCACAAAGATTGGACATGACTAAGTAACTTTCACTTCACTTCAAGCTGCCTTCAAATACAAGTTGTTTAGGCTGCTTTGAAAAATTAGAATAGATTGCTGATGTGGTTATAAATTTTCGGATTTCTTGATTCTCTGGAAAAATTGGACCAGTTCTGGGCTCAGGACTCTATACAGACAATAGCCCACAAGAGGTGAGTGTTGACTGCTCTGTTAAATACACTACCAGCTTTACCACAGTCTGCACCACTCCCATCTTATTCGCAATAACATGACAGAGTGGCAGTTCCCATTTATTATAGCCCTTATTATATAATATCCCTTGGCCCTCTTCCCTTACTGAATAGCTAACTCTGTGGGCATTTGAGTTTGTAGATCATGCTCGAGTTTATCCTTTCTCTTAAGACAGACATAGTTCTTAAAAACACAGTTTGGATTGTGTTCCCCATTTCCTCAAAATCTTCTGAGTTCTTCCTCCCATCACATACCACCATCACCATCATCACCAAGTACCTGTAGGATAAAGGCCATCAGTTCAGTTCAGTTCGATTCAGTCACTCAGTCATGTCCAACTCTTTGCGACCCCATGAACTGCAGCGCGCCAGGCCTCCCTGTCCATCACCAACTCCCGGAGTTTACCCAAACCCGTGTCCATTGTGTTGGTGATGCCATCCAGCCATCTCATCCTCTGTTGTCTCCTTCTCCTCCTGCCCTCAATCTTTCCCCGCATCAAGGTCTTTTCAAATGAGTCAGCTCTCACATCAGGTGGCCAAAGTATTGGAGTTTCAGCTTCAACATCAGTCCTTCCAATGAACACCCAGGACTGATCTCCTTTAGGATGGACTGGTTGGATCTCCTTGCAGTCCAAGGCACTCTCAAGAGTCTTCTCCAACACCACAGTTCAAAAGCATCAATTCTTCTGTGCTCAGCTTTCTTCACAGTCCAACTCTCACATCCATACATGACTACTGGAAAAACCATAGCCTTGACTAGACAGATCTTTGTTGGCAAAGTAATGTCTCTACTTTTTAATATGCTGTCTGGGTTGGTCATAACTTTCCTTCCAAGGAGCAAGCATCTTTTAATTTCATGGCTGCAGTCACTATCTGCAGTGATTTTGGAGCCCATGCAGCAATCTAAAACCCTTTGTGACCCTGACTTTCTTTCTTGTCCCGCTTCATCACCTGCAGTGCTCCGTGCACTCGGATCTCTAGCTACTCTGGACTGCCTCCCACATGGATGTGCACAGCTTCTCTCACCACCCGGACTTTGATGCCACAGTCTCTCCAGCCTGGAAAGTTTATCCCTTGTTTATCCTTTCCCAGAGAACTTTACTCCATCCTTCAGGGCCACCTCCCATTGTCCATTCTGGACGTTCAATCAGGGTGGCACTCCAGAGTGACTTGCATGCCCCTCTTCACTGCTTCTCAGCTACCCACTGGCCTATTTGTTGGACTCTCGCACCAAAGCAAGAACATCTCCAGGGCAGGTTCCTGCCTTTCCATCCATGCTACCCATGAGGATGCAGTCAGCTTTGTTCTTGAGTACTCAGTAGACCTCTATTAAGTGGATTTGCTTGGCAGTAGACAAGTTTCTTTTTCCTCATGAAAACCTCATGTGGTTTCTAATTGAGTTCTCAGACTTTGCTGATGTTCTGAAGAGTGTTAATTCTCACCAAGTGCTTTAATGAGGTCTGGTGGTCCTGTCCAGTGCCCACCAGCCTGGAGTTTATGGTCTCTCACTTCTTGCTGTAATCTGGCAGTTTATTTTTAGACTGGCTCTTCCCAAGGTCCCCACACTGTTGAGGGGTCTTCCATTCTCCTTGATGAACCAATTTAATACAAAACACATTTACTGGATTACTAGAATAGTTGAAGGGGAGACCACAAAGTTGGCTTAAATTGATCACTCAGAATTCACTGAAAAACTACTATGCTGGATGTCAAAGACAATTTCCGAAAGGGACTCACAAACTGATCTTCTATACAGGAAGTGCACAGATCCTAAGAGTATGGGTTTCCCAGGTGGCACAGTAGTAAAGAATCCACCTACCACTGCTGGAGACACAAGAGATGTGGATTTGATCCCTGGGTTGGGAAGATCCCATGAAATAGGAAATGGCAACCTGCTCCAATATTCTTGCCTGGAAAATTCCTTTGACAGAGGAGCCTGGCCACAAACATTTGGATATAACTGAGGTACTGACCTCACACATAAAGGTATGGCACAATTTTTATGGCACAAGCTACATACCTATGTAACCGCACCCAGCTCAAGAATCAGAACATGGCAATAGCACCAAAGTCCCCTTCAGGGTCCTCTTCACTAAACTCTCCTCTAAGAGTAACCACAGTATTGACTTTTCATGGAAGAATAGTTTTCTCTGCTTTTGTACTTTAGATAAAATCATATGGTATGCCCTGTTTTGTTTCTTTCACTCAGTACTATGTTTTTAAGTATTAAGTATGCTGGTGTGCTGGGAAAGATTGAAGGCAGGTAGAGAAGGGGACAACAGAGGATGAGATGGTTGGATGGCATCACTGATTCAATGGACATGAGTTTGAGCAAACTCCAGGTGATAGTGAAGGACGTGGAAGCCTGGTGTGCCGCCGTCCATGGGGGTCTCAAAGAGTCAGACATGAGTGAGTGACTGAACAACAACAATAATGCTTTAACATTCATCCATACTCCATATGTATTGGTATCATCCATTCTCCCTGCCTTGTGGTAGTATTCTGCCACGTGAATATACTACCCTTTATCAGTCTGTCCTTCCATTGATGAACATCTGGGTTTTTGTTTCCATGTTTGGCTGCTGTGAACATCCTAGTCTAAGTCTTACAGTAAACACACAGATGCGTTCCTGCAGGATGTAGCCCTAGGAGCGGAATTGCTGGGTCAAAGACTGGTGCATATTCAGACTTGGTATTTACTGCCAAAAAGCTTTCCAAAGTGGTTGTCACTCATTAATTTTTAAGATTTATTCCTTCCTTAATTCATTCATTCAATAATGACTTAACACCTGCTTTGAGTAAGCCATTGTGCTAATTGCTGGAGAAACTATAAAGATGCGTAGTCACGACATTCACGTATTTTAAAGCTGTCAGTGGATATTCATTGCCTGTAGGATAACTCTAAATACCTTAGATTGGCACACAAACCACTCATCCATGTAGAGTTATGTCATTTCACCTGGCCATAGGCTTGAAACTTAGTGTCTTACCCTCTTCTTCATCTGGCAATTGCTTCCCGTTCCCTGAGGCCCAGATCAAATACAACTGCCCTCCTGAAGCCCTCTTCTCTCACGTAAGCTTCCAAACCACCCTCTATCCTAGTTTTGCTGCTGCTAAGTCACTTCAGTCGTGTCCGACTCTGTGCGACCCCATAGACAGCAGCCCACCAGGCTCCCCCGTCCCTGGGATTCTCCAGGCAACAACACTGGAGTGGGTTGCCATTTCCTTCTCCAATGCATGAAAGTGAAAAGTGAAAGGGAGGCCGCTCAGTTGTGTCCGACTCTTAGTGACCCCATGGACTACAGCCCACCAGGCTCCTCCGTCCATGGGATTTTCCAGGCAACAGTACTGGAGTGGGGCGCCATTGCCTTCTCCTAGTTTTATCTCACTGAAAAACAGTGCTTGATTACTTCTCTATTCAGCTGAGACATGAGCATTTACTTATCTTTGTATCTCCAGCATCTCGTCCACAGAAGAGTCCCAGAAGTGTTTACTGAGTGAACCAATGATCTCCAAGTGTACATTTCCTATTCCTTCAGTTCAGTCCCTGGCTTTGATTTGGGGTGCACCCCTCCAGGTCACAGACAACCAGACCCCAATGGTGGTTCAAGGGAGAGCAGGTGATGTGATCCTACCCCATGGAGTAGACTTCAGGGCTTCTGTGAGAGCTTCCGGTAAAGAGAATACATGGCTGGAGCATCTGGCTGCCATCTTGCTACCAGGTAAAGTCTGAGACTGGAGCCAATTTGGCAAAGAGAAATATACGTGTACACACACCCCACTCACTCATACATGCCTATATGATATATATGGATATAAGAATAAATGAATAAAATTCTTTCCCCATTAAGTCTTCCAAGCCTATTCCCTGTGTCTCCCTTCTTCTTGTTCATCTTCACTGCACCCAACGTAAGTTCCTACAGCTGTATACTTCATCATCTCCACTCATTTCCTGGGTCACCTCTCATCTATCCAATATGATTGCAATTTCTCTTGTGAGTGGGATTCTAACCCCTCTGCATATAAATACTTTCTTTTCATGTAAGGGAGGGAGAGGGAATAACATATACCAAGAAGTGTGCTAGCACTGAGCACTTTGAATACAAAGTTTTAACATTAAGGAGGTTATATTTTAGTGAAGGGAGATAGACCAAAAACAAATGAACCAAACTCCTAATTTATTCCTACCCCCCCCCCACTATCCTCTTTGGTAACTATAAGTTTGTTTTCTATGTGTGTAAGTCTATTTCTGTTTTGTAAATAAGTTCATTTGCATCATTATTTTTTTAAGGTTTCACATATAAGTGATATCAGGAGGCTTCCTTGGTGGCTTAGTTAGTAAAGAATCCACCTGTGATTTGGAAAACCCAGGTTTGATCCCTGGGTCAGTGAGATCCCTTGGAGAAGGGCATGGCAACCCACTCCATTGTTCTTGCCTGGGGAACTCCAGAGGAGCCTGGGATTGCAAAGAGTTGGACTCGACTGAGCAACTAGTACTTTTACTTTCATAAGTGATATCACATGATATTTGTATTTGTCTGACTTAATTCACTTAATATGATAATTTCTGGGCTCATCCATGTTTCTTCAAACAGCATTATTTTATTCTTTTATGGCTAATATTACTATATATATATATATATATATATATATATATATATATCCAACATATATATTTACAATAGTGCGGCTATGAACACTGGGGTGCATCTATCTTTTCAAATTAGAATTTGGGATTGATATGTACGTACTACTATATATAAAATAGGTAAACAGCAAGGACCTATTGTATAGCACAGGAAACTATACTTAATATCTTGTAATAGTCTAAATGGTAAAATATCTGAAAAAGAATGTGTGTGTGTGTATATATATATATATATCACTTTGTTATATGATTGAAATGAATGTAACATTGTAAATTAACTATATTTCAATTAAAAAAGAAAGGAAAAAGCCCTGAATAACCAGACAAGTAAAGTAACTGACAGGTTACTGCAGTGAGTGCTAGGACAGAAACAAACAAAAAACTCATGGAAAGACTTTTTTTGTATAAAGAGTTCAAGAAACTTCCTCTTTGAGGAAGTGGCATTTAAGCTGATATAAATTATGACAGGGCTAGCCACATGAAGAGCCAACCTAAGGGCACCCAGATGAGGCAACCAGCATGTGCTGGTAACTGGAGTGGGGATGCGCTCGCCAGGCTCAAGGAAAGCAATGGCCAGTGGGACAGGTACATGGTTAGTAAAGTATGTAGTGTGTCCTGAGAGCTGGGCAAGGGCTGGATCACACAGCATCTTACTGGTTGTGGCAAATCAGCTGGTTGTGATTTGGGTTTTTTCCATGCAAAATTGGAAAGCACAGAAAGGTCTTGAGCAGAGAAATGACATGATCTGATTTGTGTTTTTAGGTCACTCTGTTGTGGGGAGAATAGGCTGTCAGGAACAAGACCAGTATCTGGAAGTTATTTAAGAAGCTTCTGGATGAAATATGGTCTTTCAGAGCAGATTTTAGGAATGGAGATAAGTGTACATATTTGGAATCTCTTTGGAAGGAGAGTAAAACATGACAGACTCATGGATTAGGAATTAAGGAAAGAGTAGAGGCAAAGATGTCTCCTAGGTTCCAGCTTCAGCGTCTCGGTCCATGGCAGTTCCACTCACTGAGATGGGGAAGATGTGAGGAGAGGGCAGGGCGGTGTGCTTGGCTGCAGGAGGGTCATGAGTTTGCCTTGATGACTTGGTGTGGCCCTTGAAAAGAATAAGTGATTTGGATAAGGGAAAATATGAAAGTGTTTGCATTCAGGAGAGATGATAAGCAGGGGGCTAACACCTGTTGGTGTTTGAAGATGGTTGAGCCAGACCCTCAAAATAGTTTCAATTATCCCTGGGATTTAGCCATGTAACCTTTGCTCAAACAAACAAGGTTTGATTTGTGCTAGGGGAAAAAATATTTGGGGAGATTTGATCAGTAATTCTTTCCATGCAGTTAAACACAGCAGCCCAAGAGTGAGCGATGGTATAATTTAATAATGCACACCATGCCACTGAGATGCAGTCTGGCTAACAGGAGTGATTAATAGCCACATACTGCATCTGTGACTTGTTTTCAGTAATGTTATGGGGAAGGAGGAGACAGAAATTCCTATTATATTATGACAACCAGGTCTAGACTTTGTAATTGCTGCCATATCAGGCAAGATCCATGGTGCACACAGCATGATCCCCAAATTATAACACACACACACACACACACACACTTCATAGTCTTTGCAAGGTCAGAAAACCTAAGTAAACCAACGATTCCAGGTCTTAGTTGGATATTGCAGATGATCAAGTATAGATCAATGGCATCAGGAAACTCAACTTACTGTACCATTGTAGGCTGTAAGTTTCTTCCATGTGACTTTTGACCAGTTCAGTTCAATTCAGTTCAGTCACTCAGTCGTGTCCAACTCTTGGCAACCCCATGAATCGCAGCATGCCAGGCCTCCCTGTTCATCACCAACTCCCAGAGTTCACTCAGGCTCATGTCCATCGAGTCCGTGATGCCATCCAGCCATCTCATTCTCTGTCATCCCCTTCTCCTCCTGCCCCCAATCCCTCCCAGCATCAGAGTCTTTTCCAATGAGTCAACTCTTCGCATGAGGTGGCCAAAGTACTGGAGTTTCAGCTTGAGCATCATTCCTTCCAAAGAAATCCCAGGGCTGATCTCCTTCAGAATGGAGTGGTTGGATCTCCTTGCAGTCCAAGGGACTCTCAAGAGTCTTCTCCAACACTACAGTTCAAAAGCATCAATTCTTTGGCACTCAGCTTTCTTCACAGTCCAACCAGTTAATATGGGTCAAAATTTTCTAAGTCTCATTCACTTACTCATTCTTTCAGAAAAGTATTTTTTGAGTGCCAGCTTCTTACTAGGAAATATGAAGACACAGGGGTTATTGTGATTATTGTAACACACTTAGTTTCTGTTCTCATGGAGCTTACAAGTCTAGCTGACTAGTCAAAGGGCCAATATTCCCATCTGTTCAATGAGTTCTGTGGACTACATGATCTTCCAAAGTGAAAGTGAAGTTACTCAGTCATGTCCAACTCTTTGTGACCCCATGGACTGTAGCATACCAGGCTCCTTTGTCTGGAATTTTCCAGGCAAGGGTACTGTGGGTTGCCATTTCCTTCTCCAGGGGGATCTTCCAAAGCCTTCTTTATTTATAAACTTCTTGAAGGTAAAAGTAGGCATTAAAATTATAAACCATTCCTGAAAGTCTTTAATTGATTTTCTTAAAAATATCTATTAAAATTTTCTGGTTATAAAAGTATTATTTTCTCCTTTTAAAACTTTAAACATGACTGGTAATGTGTCATGTAGTAAACTAAATTCCCCCATTACAAATCCCTCCAGTAACAAAGGGGAAAATTGAAGTTGTTACTGTATTTAAGCAGTTCTAACATCTATATTTTATTTACATCTTAATATTTCCTAAATCAGAATGGGTCTGATAATTGTTATTGGCAGACAGCAGTCATTATATGGTTGTCAGCGTTTATGCATGCCCTCAAAGGCTGTAGCAGAAGAAACAGCAGACTGGAATAAAATCCCAAAGATAGTAATCCAGCACTATTTTAAAAAATTATCCATCAACAGTCCTCTTGATAGCAAAGAAGACAACACTATGTGGAAAAACAGAGGCACTGGTAGTTCAGAGATGAAAAGTGGACTCCAAATGTGAAAACATTTTAGGTATATCTAACCTATCTGAAACAAGTAGCTTATATTTTCATTTTTATATATGCCTAAGATGATATTTGATTTTCACACCTAAATGTACAAAATCAAGCTTTTAATACTTATAAGACAAAAATTAAGTTATAAGAAAACATTGTGGAGTTTATTTCAAGAATGCAAGGCTGGCTTAACAAAATAAAAGGGAAGAAATCCCCAATCATTTTAGTAGATGTAGAATCAGCACTTGATAATTCAGAATCAATTTCTGATCAAAATTCTCAGTTAACTACAAATAGAAAAGATCTTTCTCAACAGAAAAAAGGGTATCTATCAAAAATCCCTCAACTAACATCACACTTCATGATGAAGGACTGAATGCATTTTCCCTAAGAAGTCAGATCTGTCAGCTTTCACCCCTGCTATATAATGTAGCACTGGAGGTCTGTCTAGTGCAATGATGCAGGTAAAATAAATAACAATTACAAGGATCAAAAAGAAAGAAGCAAAACTGTAGTTATTTGCATGTGACAAAATTGTTTAGATAGAAAACCCCAAAGTTAACTATAAAAACACTGCCCAAACTGATAAATGCTTATGGGATGTTTGCAGGATACAAAGTTAATATACAAAAACCAGATTCCCTCTTGGCTCAGTCAGTCAAGAATCTGCCTGCAATGCAGGAGACCCAGATCAATCCCTGGGTCGGGAAGATCCCCTGGAGAAGGGAATGGCAAGCCACTCCAGTATTCTTGCCTGGAGAATCCCAAGGACAGAGAAGCCTACAGTCCATAGGGTCACAAAGAGTCGGACACAACTGAGTGACTAACACACACAGCAAACAATTAGAAATGAAATTTTAAAAAATCATCTTAAAAAGTCAAAGCACAACATATTTAGGAATGAATTTAACACGTAAGTCCTCTACTAGAAGCCATTGTTGAGAGAAATTAATAAATATCTAAAGAAATGGTGAACAAAATAATGTTCAGAGATGAAAAGACTCCATACTGGTAAGGAGTCAATTATCCTCAAATAATCCTAAAGATTCAGTGTAATCCCAAACAAAATTCCAGCAGGCTTTTTAATTTTTCTGGTAGAAACTGGCAAGCTGATGATGAAATATATGTGGAAATGAAAAAAGACCTAAAATATCCAAAATTATCGTTAGAAAAAAGAAAAATTGGAGGACTTCTACTTGAATTCAAGACTTAGTATAATGCTACAGTAATAAAGACATTGTGATATTGACATAGTGACTGAATATGTGTAAAAAAGAATAAAGAATCCATGCCTATGTAACTGTTTTATTTTTAATAAAGGCAACAAAGCAATAAAATGGGGAAATCAAGTTATTTTCAACCAGTTGTACTGGGAGAACTCTACACTCACATTAGTGATTTCCTACTTTATGCCATATACAAAAATTAATTCAAGATGTATCTTAGATGTCAATGCAAGAGCTAAAACCATAATGCCTGTAGAGAGGTAGGCACAGATTTTATAAGCAGGTCACAGAAAGCAATTTTAATAAGAGAAAAAAGATCTTTG
Organism: Ovis aries; assembly: GCF_016772045.2. NCBI lineage: Eukaryota > Metazoa > Chordata > Mammalia > Artiodactyla > Bovidae > Ovis > Ovis aries. The sequence continues at coordinate 17,161,558 of NC_056067.1, read as the reverse complement.
GCATTAATTAAAATTTAAATTTTTGCTCATCTAAAGTTAAACTTAAGAAAACAAACAGACAAGCCACAGATAAGTAGAAAAGGTTGTTAAAACATATCTCTGGAAAAGGACTGGTATTCAGGATCTATAAATAACTCCTATTACTCACTAATAAAAAAGACAAACCACCTAATTAAAAATGGACAAAAGATTTGAAAGGCACTTCACAAAAGAAGATATATGAATGGCCAATAAATGCATGAAAAATGGACAACATCATTAGTCATCAGGGAAATGCAAATCAAACCCATAATGAGGTACCTCTTCACATTTATCAGAATAGCTAAAATTAAAAAGAATGACAACATCAAATATTATAAAGGTTGTGGAGCAACTTGAACCCTCATATATTGTTGGTGGGGATATAAAATGACCTAATTATTTTTCAAACAGGCTGACAAGTTTCTTATATAACTAAACATACCCTATGACCCAGTGATTTCAACTCTAAGTATTGTCCCACAATAAATGAGAAAATACATCCATAAAAAGATGTGTACATGATGCTCATGGCAGCTCTATTCATAACAGCTATAACTGGGAAGAGCCTGGTTGGTCCACCAGGAGGAGAATGGATAAACAAACTGATCTAGTCATTCACTGCTGTATTACTCAGCAATAAAAAGGAATTAATTTCCAAACACATGCAACAACATGGATGGATCTCAAAAATATTATTCTGAGTGCAACAAGCCTTACATGAAAGTGTAGGTACTAGAATTATTCATATGAAATTATAGAGCAGACAAAACTAATCTACAGTGGGGGAAAAATCAGAACAGTGGTTGCCTGTTGGGGAGTGGAGGTAAGAATTTACCTGGAAGACGCAAGAGGGTACTTTCTGGTAGTGATGGCAACATCATGGAAGGGGGTCTGGGTTGCATAGGTGTATACATTTGTTAAAACTCCTGGAATGCACTTTAGATCTATGCACATTTATGTGTAAATTTTACATCAAAACAAAAAAACTGTTAACAAACACTGAACTCTAATGAATGAAATCCATGCTGAACTATCAAGGAGGGAATATATGATGTCTTCAATTTACTTTGAAGTACCAAATAAGGTGGATTAATGAGTAGACAGAGAAGTGATAAAGCAAGCATAGTAAAATGCTAATGATAGATTCTAGAAACCTTGGTTCACTGTAAAATTCCTTTAACTTTACTGTATCTTTGAATATTTTCATAATAAAATGTTGGCAATAAAAGAACACTAAAACATTTTTAGAAAAAGAAAAAATTCCAGAACTGCCATTGACTTTCCAGGTGACCTTGAGTCTCTGAGTCCTCCAGGAGTATGGAAAGGATATGTAACCTTTAGAATGTGAATGAGTGCTTTGCAGACCATCAAGGTCTGCATGTTCATGACCACGTTGGTCACTGAACTCTGCAGAACAGGCTGCCAGCATCCTGTATTGTTGTCTACCCCACACCCACCCGGCATTGCGTTCCTGCCCCCACCTCTAGAACAGCTTTGATGACCATATAAAATAACCAAACAGCAGACGCAGACGGCACTTTACAGAACACGGCTTAAAAACTCCCTGATTACATATTTACTCCAAACCCGTCAGAAAGTAGATGGCTGTGGGTCTGTAATGAGGGCTGTCTGAAAGTCAAGTGTTCAGCAAATTTGGCCAGTGGGCACTGAGGGAGTTCCAACCTCAGAATTACCAAGTAGAGTCGGGCATGCACCAGCAGAATCCCCTTCTGCCTGCTGTACCCACTCCCAGCATATACCCTGCGCCTGTCTCTGCATCCTCCTTGGAGCCCACATATCCTGGGCCACCGGGCTTCTTGGATTGAGCCCACCAGAGACAAGCAGTTACAGGGATAAACAAATTCATGGAAGAGCAGATCCTGCAGTTCCGAGGGGCTGCTGCAGTGCACTCTCATTAAAGGGAAGAGGCACTAGTTCCAAGGCAATGAGAGCCAAAGTCTGCTTCTAACTGGAATTGGGGGGTGATGGGACAGCTCTAAGAGGGATGCAGGAGCCATGCTTTATACCTTTCTCCCTGTGTGATTTGGGGCAGATCCCTTCCCCTCTCTGGATCTGGACCCCCTTTCTGCAAAACCAAGGTAGATGTGTGAGATGGTTTCCCAACTTGGGACTGTTAAGACTCTGTGATGTATTTGCCATATTCTCTCAAACCTAAGAGACATTTGGGCAGCTGGGCAGCACAGGTTAATAAAGCAGTGGGTGTCATTGCTTGTGCCAGGAATGGGGTCCACTCAATGTGATAGCAGTGGTGGTCACCTGCAGATCCAATGCTCTCATCAGCACTTACAAATGTCTTTTCTTTCAAAGAATTTTTAAATGTATTTCTTTTATTAAAAATATACTATGGGACTTCTCTGGTGGTCCAGTGGTTAAGAATCCACTTGCCAATGCAGGGGACCCTGGGTTCAGTCCCTGATCTGGGAAGATTCCATATGCCACAGGGCAGTAGCCTGTGGGCCTGTGGGCCACAACTACTGAGTCTGTACTCTGCAACAAGAGAGGCCTCTGCCATGAGCAGCCTGCACACTGCAGCTAGAAAGTAGCCCCAACTCACCGTAGCTGGAGAAACCTGGGCACAGCAACAAAGTCCCAGCAAAGCCAAAAGTAAACATAAATAAATGAATGCTATTAATGCTTTCCCAAAATAGGACACAATATTGAACACCTGCAATGTGCCAAAGTCATTGCTAAGCTCTCTGAATGTATTACTTCATTTAACTAAACAGCCTTCATTCATAGGCATCATCCCCACATCACAGATGAGCAAAGCAAGGTTTGGAGAAGTTGATACCTTGCCCAAGGCCCTCCAACTGGTTAGGAAATGAGCTATGATTCCAGTCCAGAGTTGTCTTCTTTCTTCTCTGCTACATGACCTCCAACTCCACAAAAAATCAAGCCAGCAACTCTAACACAACTCCTGTTGGCATCTTGATAACTATGTATCACACATTTTTAGTTAAAGACATACATACATGTACATCCTTCATAAATTAAAATGTGAAAATGAGTTGTTAATAAATGCTGCTTAGTAAAAATGTCAGATTAATGGATAAAGAACAATGAAGGTGTGTTATAGTCTCCTGATCAGAGAAAAGTAGTAGATGAATCAGCAGAAGCCCATAACCTTTGTTGGCCAGACCAGCTACCACTCAGATCTAAGTGTGCAGGCCAGCGAGATCCACTTTCAAACAATAGTTGACCTTAATACTTCTCCAAGGACCACTGTTTTATGTCTAGATTATGTTCAGAGGCTCTTTAAATTGTCAAACTGCTTCTCTCCACGTTGCACCAAGTCAAGTAAAAGAAGAAAAAACAAAACACCATTTCTCTCTGTGTGTCCTTAAATGCCAAGTTGAGCTCTGTGCAGGTTTTTATGGCTGTTATAAACCCTCCACCTCAGGCTGACAACAGTGGCAGAGCTTCAGTAAGGCTACACAAACACAGGCGCCATAATAAAGCACATCTTATTTGATATTATATTGTATCAGAAGCATTAAATACACATTAAAGGGGGTGTTTTAAGGCTCTTTTCAGTAAGTGGCAGATGTTATGAATAATAACCTGCAAAATCCTTCTGAATTCTAAAAAGGTGTGTTCCATAAAGCTTTCATATAAATCTTTAATAGAGCTGAAACACATTGAGCGGCGATTAGAGGAAATCTAATCGTATTAAGCTATTAGAGATCACTGAAGCAGGATGGTAGACTCAAAAATAAAATAAAATAAAGTAGGAAAATGAACGTATCGTGGATGTGAAGGATTTCCTAGTTAAACCTTTTGACGGCTCTTTCCTGGTGGGAGCCCTGCAAGTCTGTGTCCCACACACAAACATACATGCGGTGTTAAACCCAAACTGCCGTAATTCACTGAAATTTATGTAAATGAATATGCATTCCTTTATATGAAAAATCGGCAACATCTGCGCTCCATTTAAACAACCTGATTTAATGGAGTCACTGAGAGATACGAGCAGGGCAAGCGGGGGATGACCTCATCCATCGTCCCTTTAGAATATCTCGAAAAACAAATAAAATAAAATATAGGTTACAGGCAAACTAAACAGCGTTGGAAATATTGTCCCAGGGGACTCTGGCTTCCCAGGAAGCAGAGGAGTTTAAGGAGAGAGACAAGAGCCAGCTGCAATAAACTCTAGCTCAATAAAACTTAATTAACCCCTTGGGGCCTTTGCAAGTAAGCTTGTCAGCAGAGAGAGAGCAAGGGGGCCCAGTGCCTGCCACTAAGGGGTTAATCTGGCATTGCCAGATGCAGGAATGCCAGACCTAAGTGCATAAGTGACCCGGTGCACATGCACTCATGCACATACCCACCCACCCATCCACCAAACCTGGCTATGCATGGCTCTCAACTAACATTGGGAGGGGTCGCTACCTTTGAGTCCAGAGTCTCAGAGTCATGGCATTTGAAGACCAGAAGGCCCTTCTGAATAATCTCATCCAAACCCTTATAAGGCCTAAGGGGTCTACCAGCCTCCATTTGAATACTTTCAGTGCCAGGGAGCTCACTGTTTCTCATGGCAACTGGCCCTGCCCTGGCTCAGTTATGCTGATCCTTCCCCGTCCCCCCACGACTACCCACCAACACATCTGTATCTGTTGCAAGGTCCTGTGCTTTCTTTTTCTGGGAGGATCGAGGATGAACCAAACCAAATCCACAAAAAATATCAAATGCTTATCCTTTTGCCTGCTGGATGTCTGGCTGCTTGTTTCAATTCAAATTCCTGCTTCTATATTAGAGGTTGACTGGAAGTTAATAAGTTTTCAATACCATGAGAAAGAATATATCCCCATATGTTAGGTAGGAAGTGCTGACTGCTCCAGGAGCTAAGGACTGGGGGAAGTCAGAAGAAGAGAGTGTTTCCTGATAGTCAATCAGGGGCGGCTTCATGGGGGAAAAGGTGGTGCTTGATTTTAGGCCAGTGTCTCCCAAGGGGTGGGCTGTGCAACTTAGAGTTGCTTGGTTTGGTGGTGCCTGACTCCCTTGCTTCTGCAGTTCTTTATCAACTCACCTCATTATGCCAAGGAGAAAGTGCTAGCATGTCTTAACATGTTAGGCTGCAGGCTCAGAGCCTTTGGCATGAAGCTCTGGCTGAAGTTTACCAAGTACTTTTGTTCTTCTTATATTGATTTTTATTATTTATTTATTTATTTATTTCATATTGATTTTTAAAGCAAGCAGTATTAGTTTTCTACTTCTGGAAGTATTATAAAACATATTTCAAAATAAATTTGAAAAATTTTAAATGGTGAATTAATGTGAAGAAAAATATCAAATAATACGGGAACCACGTGGCAAATGGTGAGTGTGGTATACAGGTACCTGGGGTTTGGGAAGCAGACCCTGGTGGGCATCAGAGTGGGTGATAGTGAAAGGGGGGGTCTCTCTCTCTCCTCCTGATGATAAAGGATCTGCCGGCAATGCGGGAGACCTGGGTTTGATCCCTGGGTTGGGAAGATCCCCTGGAGAAGGGCATGGCGACCCACTCCAGTATTCTTGCCTGAAGAATCCCATAGACAGAGGAGCCTGGTGGGCTACAGTCCATGGGGTTGTAGAGTTGGACACGACTGAGCTGCTTTCACTCATCACCTGACTGCCTCAAAGTGCTGCTGCCTGGAGAGTCAAATTCCTCCCTGTGGAATGTGTGGGAGTCTGCCACTCCAGGAGTCCAGAAGACCAAAGGTTTACAGCCAAGCTGCTGGAGGATGCCCGGCTCATGGCAATAAAAGTGAGCTAATATTATCCTGCAGCACGGAGGTTCTCCTTAGCACAGCAGATCTGCAGACCTGCATGCCTCAGCTCACCTGGGCAGCTGGGGAGGAGTGGGTGGGATAGGAACCCCTGCCCATCTCAGGGCACCAGAGAATCAGCTGCTGCTCTGGCAGGGTTTTTGCTTCTTGGCCAGGACAACCTCACTGGTTACTCAGCCTTACTTCTGTCCCTGTCACTGACTGACTCTGTGGTTTTGGGAGAGCCACTTGCCTTCTCTGTGCCCAATTTGTGTCTGCAGGAGGCAGGTTATTAAGGCAGTAATTAGCTTGGACACAGTGATCAATTCATTCCAGAAAGAGCCCATTCAGCTTCTCGTGCAACCCAGAAATGGTGAACTTCAGGCCAGAAAGAAGAGCTGCCAGACTGTGAGTCTACAGCAACATCCCTGGCCAAGCCTCATTTTCCTCCATGGCTGCCTGATCTCTTAGCATATTGAGTGACAGCTTGACTGTTTTAGAGCCTGGGGGAACTTCCTTCCTTTTGTTCTGATTCTCGGCTTTTCAGCACAGATGTCTAAGCCTATCTTTCTTCTCTTGCCTCATGGTTGGCTCACTAATTCTCTTTAAATTTCCCCTGTTTTTCAGGGAGACAGAACAGAACTTTTAACTGTCAGGATCCTCTTCAGCCCAAGAACCACTATAGTGCAGCTCTGGCCAAGAGTGTGGAAAGTGGAGAGAGGCCCACAAGAGCACACTTACCCTGGACTTTTATCTGGTGCAACAAACAGATACACTTCCAGACTCCTGTTCCGTCTTAGATAATTATACCAGAGATTCTTATAGCCAGTGTCTCCTAGGAATCTTTCAGATTCCCCTATGTAGTAGGGAAAATGGTGTTTTGCAAGTAATTCAGTTTTGATCAAGTGCAAAGATACCCAAGCAAACAGAATAGTTCTGTCCTGCCTGGATGGTAACATCGTCTCTTTGGCAATTCTTATAATGGGGGAAGGATATAAGTTATCTGAGAACATCCTAATTCTTCTCACCACTTTACAAGCCATCTCTTAGTCTAAAAAGTTGCTTACTCTTTATGCATACGATTCCTGTACAAACAGCCATCTCTAACTCGATAAGTGATCTTGGACAAGTCATTTGTCCATCAGCGCCTTACTGTACAGTGATTTGATTTCACTAACGCAGCCCACAGAATATATGTTAAAGCGACCTTATAGATTTTTGTGTCATCCTTTAGTTCATTGTTGAGTTTTCCCATGGCTCTGAAACATACATTTCCTCCAAAGTAAATAAGTTCTTATTTCCAGGAATTCTTAGTGGTGAGGGTCTAGCTCTCTCTGGAGGGAGTACTCTTCCCATTTCATTCACCCAGTCCAAAAGGAGTTTCTGAGTCAGGCTAGGAGAATTTGCAGATAATTTCCACAAAGTCATTTTTGAAAATCAGGGCATCCTCAGAGCTTCCTTTAACTGACCCATCGTGGATAAAGTGCAGCTATCCATGGAGACAAGCGAACACAGTGATGGCATCCTACTCAGAGCACGACTCTTCTCTGACCCTCGAGAAGCATCCTGGGTGGTTCACATTTGCCAGGCTGAAATGCCCTGAGGTGTACCTTGAAGTGCCCAGAGAAGCAGAGTGGTCTTGATGGAGGATGTGGGGTAAGCAGAATGGGGTAGAAAGAAGAACAAGGGCATTACCTGGGGAGCAGGACATCTCCCCTCTGATGCCTTCATGCTATTTGACCTGAGTCAGTGGTTAGCTTTCCTGGCTTTCACACTCCTGATCTGTAGAATGGTAGAGTTAACAATGCCTGCCTCAGTGCTTTCTCTCAAGGATAGATTGAGATAATATGCAACTGTTGAGTAAATTATTAGGTGGTAGCACACATAACAAATTTCGTTCTTTGTAAGAGTGGGTGGGACTGTGCCAGCTCAGGTCCCTCCAGTCCTAGAGCTTCCTGAATGGACCAGTCTCAGTCAGTAACATTCAAACACATGGAAAATAATGTGAGCATGAAAGCTAATAACCAGATCAAAAACGACAGGCACGAGGAGGGAGGCCAGCATGGGAAATGCGTTATGAGCTGATCAGAAAGGAGAAAAGAAATAAAGTCATTAGCTTAATTAAGGGACAGGAGGGAATGATGAAACACATCTCCAGCAAAACCAAATTAAGCATTTAGAAGATATTAAAAATGCATTTGAACTCCACTGGTGCTGCAGTTCTAATAACATTTTCTGGGGCTGTAGTCAGCTATCAAGTCCGTCTGAGATCAAGAAAAGGTACCATTTCTCACTGTCTCAGGTTCCTGCCACCACCAAACCTTTTCCCAATTAAACCTTCTGACTTCCTGCTTCCTTCTGTAGTCTAGTCACTCTTTCCCAAGATCACCTTGGGTCAGCATATTACTGGCACAAACTTTCTACTTTTGACTGGTATCTGACTGGTATTCCTGTATTCTCCGGATGTTGATTTCTTTAAAATTTTGTGTTCCCATTTTGAAGGGAATCTAAAAGATTTAACATGATCGTATTCTGGATCATTAAGATAACTTCTGTATATGATTCAGTACCCAGTAGTATCAGTACTACTAGTAATAAAATGGACAGTTGTGTCAGACACTCAGCATTTACTGAACATTTACTATGTGCTAGGCACTATTCTTGGAGAAAGCAATGGCAACCCACTCCAGTACTGTTTTCTGGAAAATCCCATGGACAGAGGAGCCTGAAAGGCTGCAGTCCATGGGGTCGTGAAGAGTCGAACGTGACTGAGCGACTTCACTTTCACTTTTCACTTTCATGCATTGGAGAAGGAAATGGCAACCCATTCCAGTGTTCTTGCCTGGAGAGTCCCAGGGACAGGGGAGCCTGGTGGGCTGCCATCTATGAGGTTGCACAGAGTCGGACATGACTGAGGCGACTTAGGAGCAGTAGCAGCAGGCACTATTCTGGGGCTTCTCCAGTGGCTCAGCAGTAAAGAATCCACCTGCAATTAAGATCCCTGGAGAAGGACATGGCAGCCTACTCCAATATTCTTGTCTAGAGAATCCAGGGAGCCTGCTAGGCTGCAGTCCATTGGGTTGCAAAGAGCTGACCACAACTGAAGCAACTTAGCATGCACACAATTCTAAACACACAATGTATCTTCAGTTCGGTTGAGTCACTGAGTCATGTTCATCTCTTTGCAACCCCACGGACTGCAGCACGCCAGGCTTCCCTGTCTATCACCAACTCCCAGAGCTTGCTCAAACACATGTCCATCGAGTTGGTGATTCCATCCAACCATCTCATCTTCTGTCGTCCCCTTCTCTTCCTGGCTTCAATCTTTTCCAGCATCAAGGTCTTTTCCAATGAGTCAGTTCTTCACATTAGGTGGCCAAAGTATTGGAGTTTCAGCTTCAGCATCAGTCCTTCCAATGAATATTCAGGACTGATTTCCGTTAGGATTGACTGGTTTGATCTCCTTGCAGTCCAAGGAACTCTCAAGAGTCTTCTCCAACACCACAGTTCAAAAGCATCAATTCTTGGGTGCTCAGCTTTCTTTATACTCCAACTTTCACATCCATACCCCTGGAGAAGGAATTGGCACCCACTCAGTGTTCTTCCCTGGAAAATCCCATGGACAGAGGAGCCTGGTGGGCTACAGCCCATGGGGTCTCAAAAGAGTCAGACATGACTGAGTGACTGATACACACACATCCATATATAATTATAGGAAAAATCATAGCTTTGGTAGGATGGACATTTGTTGGCAAAGTAATGTCTCTGCTTTTTAATATCCCGTCTAGGTTGGTCATAGCTTTTCTTTCAAGGAACAAGAGTCTTTTAATTTCATGGCTGAAATCACCACCTGCAGTGATTTTGGAGCCCTCAAAATACAGTCTGTCACTATTTCCATTGTTCCCCATTTATTTGCCATGAAGTGACAGGACCAGATGCCATGATCTTAGTTTTTTGAATGTTGACTTTTAAGCCAACTTTTTCACTCTCCTCTTTCACTTTCATCAAGAGGCTTTTTAGTTCTTCTCTTTCTGCCATAAGGGTGGTGTCATCTGCATATCTGAGGTTATTGATGTTTCTCCCACCAATCTTGATTCCAATTTGTGCTTCACCTAGTCCAGCATTTTGAATGCTGTATCCTGCATATAAGTTATATAAGCAGGGTGACAATATACAGCCTTAATGTACTCTTTTTCCAATGTGGAACCAGTCTATTGTTCCATGTCCACTTCCAACTGTTGCTTCTTGACCTGCATACAGATTTCTCAGGAGGCAGGTAAAGTGATCTGATATTCCCATCTCTTGAAGAATTTTCCACAGTTTGTTGTGATCCACATAGTTAAAGGCTTTAGCACAAAGCAGAAGTGAATATTTTTCTAGAACTCTCTTGCTTTTTTGATGATCCATGGATGTTGGCAATTTGGTCTCTGGTTCCTCTGCCTTTTCTAAAACCAGCTTGAACATCTGGAAGTTCTTGGTTCATGTACTATTGATGCCTGGCTTGGAGAATTTTGAGCATTACTTTATTAGTGTGTAATCAAACTACCACAATTGTGTGGTAGTTTGAGCATTCTTTGGCATTGCCTTTCTTTGGGATTGGAATGAAAACTGACCTTTTCCAGTCCTGTGGCCACTGATGAGTTTTCCAAATTTGCTGGCATGTTGAATGTAACACTTTAACAGCATCATCTTTTAAGATTTGAAGTAGTTCAAATGGAATTCTATCACCTCCACTAGCTTTGTTCATAGTGATGCTTCCTAAGACCCACTTGACTTCTCATCCCAGAATGTCTGGCTGTAGGTGAGTGATCACACCACCATGGTTATCTGGGTCATAAAGATCTTTTGTGTATAGTTCTTCTGTGTATTCTTGCCACCTCTTCTTAATATCTTCTGCTTCTGTTAGGTCCATACCATTTCTGTCCTTTATTATGCCCATCTTTGCAAGAAAATTTCCCTTGGTATCTCTGTTTTTCTTGAAGAAATCTCTAGTCTTTCCCATTCTATTGTTTTCCCCTATTTCTTTGCATGGATCACTGAGGAAGGCTTTCTTATCTCTCCTTGCTATTCTCTGGAACTCTGCAATCAAATGGGTATATCTTTCCTTTTCTCCTTTGCCTTTTTCTTCTCTTCTCAGCTATTTGTAATGTCTCCTTCAACAACCATTTTGCCTTTTTGCATTCCTTTTTCTTGAAGAGGATCTTGATCACTGCCTCCTTTTCCAAGCCATGAACCTCTGTCCATAGTTCTTCAGGGAGTTTGTCTATCAGATCTAATCTCTTGAATCTATTTGTCACTTCAACTATATAATCATAAGGAACTTGATTTAGGTCATACCTGAATAGTCTAGTGGTTTTCCCTACTTTCTTCAATTTAAGTCTGATTTTGGCAATAAGGAGTTCATGATCTGAGCCACAGTCAGCTCTCAGTCTTGTTTTTGCTGACTGCATAGAGCTTCATCTTTGGCTGCAAAGAATATAACCAATCTGATTTCAGTATTGACCACCTGGTGATGTCCGTGTGTAGAGTCTTCTCTTGTGTTGTTGGAAGAGGGTTTTTGCTATGACCATTGTGTTCTCTTGGCAAAAGTCTGTTAACCTCTGCCTTGTTTCATTTTGTACTCCGAGGCCAAACTTGTTTATTATTCCAGGTATCTCTTGACATCCTACATTTGCATTCTAATCTTCTGTGGTGAAAAGGACATCCTTTTTTTTTGGTGTTAGTTCTAGAAAGTCTTGTAGGTCTTCAGAGAACTATTCAGCTTCAGCTTCTTTGGCATTAGGTATTGGGGCATAGACTTGGATTACTGTGATATTGAATGGTTTGCCTTGGAGTGAAACAGATATCATTCTGTCATTTTTGAGATTGCATCCAAGTACTGCATTTTGGACTCTTTTGTTGACTGTGAGGGCTGCTCCATTTCTTCTAAGGGATTCTTGCCCACATTAGTATATATAATGGTCATCTGAATTAAATTTGCCCATTCCAGTCCATTTTAGTTCACTGATTCCTCAGAATGCCGATGTTCACTCTTGCCATCTCCTGTTTGACCACTTCGAATTTCCCTTGATTCATGGACCTAACATTTCAGGTTCCTATGCAATATTGTTCTTTATAGCATTGGACTTTTCTTCCATCACCAGTCACATCCACAACTGGTATCTTAGGTCATTTACTATTCAATATTAGCGAATTTTAAAATATTTTTATTATTGTTACAGATGAAAAATGGAGGCATTAGTATTTCTGCTACTATCATCTTATATAAAGAAAAACAGTGTGTGAAATTACTGTAAGCTAATGAGAATGGAATTGAGATATCCTTAATATATATCACATCTGCTTATATAGTGATTTAAATAGAGGAAAATGATAGGAGCAGATGGTAAAATGGACATGACAAGCTCAAAAAACTTTGGCTTCATGAAAAACAGTCACATATTTGTATAATCCATCATCAAAACCATCAACAAGTCCTATTATTTCTATTCGCAAAAGATATTCTAGTCATCCACCTCTGTTCATACCCATGTATAAATACTTCCCCAGTGGATGTAGCAGTTCAGAGGAACACAGATCCTTGCGGGATCCATGGTGTGAGGGGCTTGGAAAAACTTCATGGGTCTTGATCTGGGCCTTGAAGTCTGAACTGGATTTGAAAGCATTCTTAGGGGGAATTCCAGACATAGGTATCTCATGAGCAGGGAGTGGGAATGAGGGGAACAGACTTGGGATAAAAGGAGGGTTATGAGGCTTCAAAATCTTCTCAAGCTGAGGAACCCAAAAAAAGATTTAGTATGACAAGAGGCAGAGAGTTAGACTTTAAGCATGAATGGATGCTGAAACACAGGTCATGTCATGAGCCTGACCCTTCCTCTCTCCACCCTGAAGCTTGGCCCTCTTCAGTGTCAGCTTTACTCTAATGCAAGCACTTCGTACCAGATGGCCCCCAGAAACACTAGGCTTATGCTCTCCTAGCTAAGCAACCAGAGGGCAAAGTGTCTCTCCATGCCAGTGACTCCCAAAGAGCCCCTAGAATCTTAGCTGAGTTATCTGACTTGAGTCGTGTCTCCATTCCCAAATTGATCCCTGGGCCCATGGGGAATAGTCTTATTGGTAAGGACTGGGTCATGGATCCCCTTTGAAGGTGGGAGATGAGACTTCACATGGACCAATGGGCAAAATATGAAGAAGGGGTTGTTTTCCAGAGGAAAATTGAGGTTTTGTCACCAGAAGAGAGAAGGTGGATGCTGGGAATGGAAAAAGATATATTTCTACCATGGAAGCCAATCACAGTGCAGAGATGGTTTGACATTTTTTTTCTGAAATTTTTGGCCAGCCTGGCAAGTATATGTTCTGAAGACCAAGGGAAACGCCAAATGTAACCTCAGGGTGGAGAAGAATTTATGATAAAAACACCCCCAACAGAGCAGGCTGTCTGTCCCAGACTCAGCAAATGAAGCTCAGCTTAACTGCTTGCAGTCTTAGATGAACTTCTAACTCTTTAGCCCTAGGAGAGAAAAAATTGCATAGACAACTTTCTTTCTCTCCTTGGCATGCTGAGCCTCAGAGAAAGTTATTTAACCTCTCTCAGCAGTGATTCCCCAGCTATAAAAATAGGATGATGATCCTTACCCATTCAGGACTGCAGACAGAGCTGGAGAGAAAGCAGGATCTATAACAAAGATTTTCCAGGCCGTGGGCTGGACAGCAGTTTAGAAATGCGGCATTAGGACTTTGGAGTCTACACAAATTTTGTCATCTGAAGGATTTAGAGAAACCTTTTCTCCAACTCTCAAAATGCTTGGCAATGTTCTTTCCTCATTTTGGTGTTAATGAGAAAATGAAATTTCCTGAAAACATGCCTTATCTTTTGGCATTTGTACCTCCTGTGAATCCAAGCCATGATGGCAATGGCAAAATCTGAGAACTACCCTGAAATTGGCAGTAGTGTCCTAGGGCAGAGGGGTTAAGTGCCCTAGAAAGGTTTTCCCATGCCAGACATGAGTGATGGAGAGGTGAATATATGTCTATTCTTGATGAGCTCAGAATCTAATAAAGGAAGGAGGGAGAGGTGAGATAGAAAGAGAGAGAAGGAGAGGAATGGAGGGAATATAAATAATTTTCAAACAAGATTAGGAGTTGGCAAACTAAGACCCACAGACCCAACTTGGCCCACTGCCAACTTGTTTTTATATGGCCCATGAACCTCTTTTAAATGGTTGAAAAAATCAAAAGAAGAATAATATTGTGTGACGGGTGAACACTGCATGAAATTCAAATTTCAGTGCTCACAATTAAGTTTTATTGGCATACAGCCCTACTCTTTCATTTATAAAATCACTGTAGCTGATGTTATATTTCAACAGCAGAACTAAGTAGCTAAGACAGAGAGTGCATGACTCACAAAGCTAGAAAGATTTTACAGAAAGAGCTTACTGTCTCCTATTCTAGAGAAACAAGCTTTGTTTCAATAAAAGAATTGATATGAATAAGAAAGCCCAAGGAGAGACAGCTTCAAAGTAACATGCATTCAATCTGGGTCTTGAAGATGGGTAGGTTTCTAATAGGAAGAGATAAAGTGAGGTGCCATTAACCTAGAAGACTATAACCCCTTATTATAGATGAGAACCAGGTTGAGGGGTGGAGTTGGAATTTCACTTCAAGTCTGACTTACTTCATAGCTCAGTTGTTTCTGAATTTCCCTTTCTAGCAGTTATAAAGCTTAAAATGACTGGGTAAAAACTCAAAAGAGGCCTGAATCCCTTCTTAAGGAATCCAACTATTTCTGCACCTAGTGGGCTGTCATCTAAAGCTTGTCAGTTGGAAAGTCATATGAGCCAAGCCATGATTATAGAATGATTGTCAGCAGTTGCACACAGGGTAAGTTGAAAAGAAGAGGGAAATGATATCGAGTAGAACAGTCCATGGTGTTTTGAAGAGTCAGATACAGCTGGCAACTGAGCAACAGTTAGGAGACCAAGCCTGGAGTCTGGTTCAGAGATAATGAGAATTTCATCAAGGATCGAGGGAGTGGGGTCAGTGGGAGACACTGAGCAAAAATCAGTCAGTTCAGTTCAGTTGCTCAGTCATGTCCGACTCTTTGAAACCCCATGAACTGCAGCATACCAGGCCTCCCTGTCCATCACCAACTCCCGGAGTTCACTCAGACTCGCGTCCATCGAGTCAGTGATGCCATCCAGCCATCTCATCCTCTGTCATCCCCTTTTCCTCCTGCCCCCAATCCCTCCCAGCATCAAAGTATTTTCCAATGAGTCAACTCTTCGCATGAGGTGGCCAAACTACTGGAGTTTCAGCTTTAGCATCATTCCTTCCAAAGAAATCCCAGGGTTGATCTCCTTCAGAATGGACTGGTTGGGTCTCCTTGTAGTCCAAGGGACTCTCAAGAGTCTTCTCCAATACCACAGTTCAAAAGCATCAATTCTTCAGTGCTCAGCCTTCTTCACAGTCCAACTCTCACATCCATACATGACCACTGGAGAAACCATAGCCTTGACTAGCCAGACCTTTGTTGGCGAAGTAATGTCTCTGCTTTTGAATATGCTGTCTAGGTTGGTCATGACTTTTCTCCCAAGGAGTAAGCGTCTTTTAATTTCATGGCTGCAGTCACCATCTGCAGTGATTTTGGAGCCCCCCAAAATAAAGTCTGCCACTGTTTCCACTGTTTCCCCATCTATTTGCCATGAAGTGATGGGACTGGATGCCATGATCTTAGTTTTCTGAATGTTGAGCTTTAGGCCAGCTTTTTCACTCTCCTCTTTCACTTTCATCAAGAGGCTTTTTAGTTCCTCTTCACTTTCTGCCTTAAGGGTGGTGTCATCTGCATATCTGAGGTTATTGATATTTCTCCCGGCAATCTTGATTCCAGCTTGTGTTTCTTCCAGCCCAGCATTTCTCACGATGTACTCTGTATATAAGTTAAATAAGCAGGGTGACATTATACAGCCTTGATGTACTCCTTTTCCCATTTGGAACCAGTCTGTTGTTCCATGTCCAGTTCTAACTGTTGCTTCCTGACCTGTGTAC
The DNA here is from genome assembly GCF_016772045.2 of Ovis aries. Taxonomy (NCBI): domain Eukaryota; kingdom Metazoa; phylum Chordata; class Mammalia; order Artiodactyla; family Bovidae; genus Ovis; species Ovis aries. Next base: position 17,145,725 of record NC_056067.1, on the reverse strand, counting down.
AGATTTCTCAAGAGGCAGGTCAGGTGGTGTGCTATTCCCATCTCTCTCAGAATTTTCCGCAGTTTATTGTGATCCACACAGTCAAAGGCTTTGGCATAGTCAATAAAGCAGAAATAGATGTTTTTCTGGAACTCTCTTGCTTTTCCGTAGTCCAGCAGATGTTGGCAACTTGATCTCTGGTTCCTCTGCCTTTTCTAAAACCAGCTTGAACATCTGGAATTTTGCGGTTCACATATTGCTGAAGCCTGGCTTGGAGAATTTTGAGCATTACTTTACTAGCGTGTGAGATGAGTGCAATTGTGTGGTAGTCTGAGCATTCTTTGGCATTGCTTTTCTTTGGGATTGGAATGAAAACTGACCTTTTCCAGTCCTGTGGCACTGCTGAATTTTCCAAATTTGCTGGCATATTGAGTACAGCATTTTCACAGCATCGTCTTTCAGGATTTGAAATAGCTCAACTGGAATTCCATCACCTCCACTAGCTTTGTTCGTAGTGATGTTTTCTAAGGCCCACTTGACTTCACATTCCAGGATGTCTGGCTCTAGGTGAGTGATCACACCATCGCGATTATCTTGGCAAAGATAGAAGTTACAAATCTGCCAATAGATCCAGGAGGAGGAATAAAGATGACTTCCTAGATTTGAGTCTGGAATGATGGAGGCAGTGGAGAAGGACAAGGCTGGTTGTGGAAAATGATGAGTTCCACTCAGCTTGTGCTATTTGGAGAGATGGCAGGATATCCAGTGGAGCAATCTAGCTGACTATGCCTAGCTCACAAATAGGCTGCTTTGACCTGATGGCAGTGGGGTAGAGAGGCAGAAAAAGATATCAGAAATGAGGAAGGGAGGTGGGAGGGGGGTTCATGTTTGGGAATGCAAGTAAGAATTAAAGATTTTAAAATTTAAAAAATAAAAAAGAAAAAAGATGAAAATAAAATAAAATAAAATAAAATACAAAAAAAAAAAAAAGAAATGAGGAAGGGGAAAACTATGCATTGTGAGGAAAAGAAGGGGCTGAAGCTGGGACCAGGTGCAATGTAGGATCCAGAGCAAGAGTGACAAGCCTAAAAATATATGGCAGTTGCTAACGGGTAAGGTAGGCCAGTAGTGAAGCTAAAAGCTCATGCCCCTTCTAAAGGGGGTGGCAGTGTCTTAGTTTGAGGGGATGTACATGCCATATCTCTAGATGTGACTTTCCAAGAGAAAGTGAAATATTGGGTATGTATTTGCAATCTTTATTTTTAAATGTTGGGAAGAAATTCAGTTTAATTTATTTAAATTCAGTTTTATGTGTTTTAATTAATAAAGTAAAAACACTGAAGAAGTGAGTCAAACATTTACAGAAGGCTAGATCCAGTATGCAGGCCTCTAGTCTGCAGTCTCTTACCTAAGAAGATGCAAACAGTTTGAAACTGCTTGGGGTTCTCTCTCCAATCCCTCCTGAATCACTCTCTTAAAGCCTTCCAACCTTTCCTCTGGGGACTTTTCTAGCCTGTATCCAAAACAGCAGCATTTGTGCTGGTGACAGCCTGTGGCTGAGATGACATGTTTCTTATGTGTTCCATATTCAAGTCACAATAGTCAAATGGGAGAAGAAACAAATCCAACAACAACAAAGACCAACTCACAAAAAGACAAAGAATGTGTTTGTCTATGACAATGATAGAATAAAAGGGAAAATCCCTTGGGGATTCTGGCTATTCTCCTGGCCTTCAGGAAAAATCCAGACAATACCCAGAGGCAGAGATGTCTGGCTGCACTGGGAGGGAAGATTGCAGTGAACAATCCTGAAAGGCCTTGAAGGATAGCATCAGGGTCACCATTTGGCTCTTGATGGTTTGGAGATGAATGAATGTGAGCTTTCTGCTGGAAAACTGCCCTACTCTCTGTGCAGGAGCCTGCATCTGTGAGGAAGAGTTCTCATCATGAAATGTATTGGGCAGGTGATCCTTCTATCTTCTTCTCTGGATGGTCAACTACACCTCGAAAGATCACTTAGTTTTCAGGAACTCATCAAACACCATTTCTCCTGCTCAGAAGCATGGTTACATAAATTCAGCAAACTTGAAGGCAGTACCAAACACATTCTCAGCCTGGTACTCAGGACTGTTGGACACATGAGGTGAGGAGCAAGTGAAGTCCTTCTTTCTCTTCAAAGGGCAGCAGAGATATGCAAGCAGAGACATATCTATTCCAATTTGTGCCGAGGGCTTTCAAGAAGGTGAGATAAGCCTGGCTGGGGAGTTGAGAAGGGTTTCCTATTGAAGAGTATTAAAAGCAACGACACATCCTAGCCTTCTTAAAATAACACTGCTGTTTACATTGTTGGATTTTGGACTTGCTTGGTACCTGTCCTCTTTCCTTCTCTCCTATTTCTCCTTCTATGGATTGGGAATATTTGTCCTATGTCTGTCCTGCCACTGAGTTTTGGAAGCTCAATTGTTTGATGTCACATCATCAAGTTCGCATCTGGAGAAGGACTTGCCTCACCTTTGGGGCAAGAAGAACATACTTTGAGTCTCACCCACATTCAAAACAGATGAGACTTTGGACTTTACATGTTTAAGTTGATACTGGAATGAGTTAAATCTTTTGGGGCATGCATCCCTCTTTGGATGCAACAAATGTATTTTGCATATGAGGACATAAGTTTGGGGGTGAGCAGAGGTGTAATGCTATGGTCTGAATATATGTATGCACTCAAAATTCTATGTTAAAATCCTAACCCTAAAATTAATGATATTAGTAGGTGGGGATTTGGGGAAGTGATTACATCATGCAGATGGGAACTTCATGAATGGGATTAATACTCCCTCAGAGATCCTTAGCCTTTTCCATCATGTGAGGGCTAAAAATTCTGTGATCTGTATAAAGCGCTCTCCCTCAATCATGTTGGCATCTTGAGCTTTGGCTTACAGCTTCCAGAACTGTGAGAAATAAATTACTGTTGTTTATAAGTCATTGAGCCTATGGTGTTTGTTACAGTAGCCAGAATGGAGTAAGACAGACATCACAGAGCACATCTGTATTGCCCCTTCTGAAGGCTCATCAAACATGCCCTGGTAGAAGGGGCTGAGCCAGGCCTTCTTCTGGTATTGTTTGGATTGTCCTTTGAACGAATAAACAAAGGACCAAGTCGCCGGCTGCTAAGAGCAGTGTATAGAACCAGGAGAGACATAAAAGATCTAGGAAAAATAATGTGATTAACAATAAAATAGATAGTCAAGTTTGAACATCAATGTAAAGAAACACGTTAAGAAGTAAGAAATGATAGGACGGAAGTGAGCAAGATAAGAGATCAGAAGAGGAAAGTCAAGTTCAGAGAGGAGTGGGAGTAGATACCTGAGAGAGAGTAGCAAGTGGCTTCTATAGACCCATGTGACCTCAGCCAAGGACTGAGCATATATTATCTGATGAGTATTTTCATGAAGATAATCTGCACATACTGAGTGTAGTATATTGAATGAATATTGAATATGCTGCACTCAATATGTGCACCATTATATTGTTGCAAAGAGTTGGACATAATGACTAAACTGAACTGAACTGAATCTGCACATATACCCATCACTGTAATGGAAGATGCATTGAGTAGCTGGGGCTTGGAAAATTAACTCTAAAATATGACTTTGAGAGACAAAGATATTACACAAAAAAGAAAATTATAGGTAAAATTATCACTGATGAATACAGATGCAAAAATTTTCAACAAAATATTAGCAAACTGAATCCAACAATATATTAAAAGAATGATACCCCATGATCAAGTGGGATTTACTTCAGGAATGTGAGGGTGGTTCAATACCCACAAATCATTCAATGTAATAAACGGCATTGACAAAGTGAAGAATAAAAGGCAAATCCCAATGGACATAGAAAATTTGACAAATTTCTATAAATTTGACAAAATTCAACATCTATTTATGATAAAAACTCTCCAGAAAACAGGTAGAGCAGGAACATACTTCAACATTATGAAGGCCATGTATGATAAGCCCAGCTAGCATCATATTCAATGATGAAAAGCTGAAAGCATTTCTGTTAAGATCAGAAACAAAACAAGGATGCCTACTCTCTCCACTTTTATTCAACATAATATTGGAAGTCCCAGCCACAGCAATAAGATAAGAAAAAGAAATAAAAGGAGCCCAAATTTGAAAGGAAGGAGAAAGTAAAATGGTCACTATTGGCAGATGACATCATACTCTATATAGAAAATCCTAAAGATGCTACCAGAAAACTGCTTGAGCTCATCAATGAATTTGGTTAAGTTGCAAGATACAAAATCAACACACAGTAGTAATCTGTTGTACTGTTCATGGGGTTCTCAAGGCAAGAATACTGAAGGGGTTTGTCATTCCCTTCTCCTGTGGACCAGTTTGTCAGAACTCTCCACCATGACCCATCTGTCTTGCGTGGCCCCACACAACATATCTCTCATAGTTTCAGTGAGTTAGACAAGGCTGTTGTCCATGTGATCATTTTGATTAGTTATCTGTGATTGTGGTTTACATTCTGTCTGCCCTTTGACAGATAAGGACAAGAGGTTTATGGAAGCTTCCTGATGGGAGAGACTGAATGTGGGGGAAACTGGGTCTTGTTCTGATGGGTAGGGCCATGCTCAGTAAATCTTTAATACAATTTTATGTTGATGGGTGGGGCTGTGTTCCCTCCCTGTTGTTTGACCTGAGACCAAACTATGGTGGAGGTATGAAGAAAATGGCAACCTCTTTCATAAGGTCCCATGCACACACTGCCCCACTCTGTGCCCCTGACCCTGCAGCAGGCCACCACTGACACACACCTACAACGAGAGACTCCAGGACACCAACAGGCAAGTCTGGGTCAGTTTCTTGTGGAGTCACTGCTCCTTTTAGCTGGGTCCTGGTGTGCACAAGGTTTTCTTTGTGCCCTCCAAGAGTCCATTTCCCCTGTCCTGTATAAGTTCTGGAGGCTCTATGGTGGGGTTAATGGCAACCACCTCCAGGAGGGCTAATGCCACACCCCAGTCTGTCGCACCCAGAGCCAATGCTCCTGTGGCAGGCCACTGCTGACCCATAAAGGAGTCACTCAGACACTCAAAGGCAGGTCTGGCTCAGTCTGTGGGGTCTCCTGGTGCACATAGGTTTTGTTTGAGCCCTCTAAGTATCTCTGGTGGGGATGGGGCTTGATTCTAAACACAATTTTGCCCCTCCTATTGTCTTGCTGGGGCTTCTCTTTTGCCCTCGGACATGGGTATCTTTTTCTGGTGGGATCCAACATTCTCCTGTTGATGGTTGTTCAGCAGCGAGTTGTAATTTTGGAGTTCTCTCAGGAGAAGATGAGTGCACACCCTTCTACTCCGAACAGCATGAAACAGTATGAAAAGGCACAAAGATATGACACTGAAAGATGAACTGTCCAAGTCAGTAGGTGCCCAATATGCTACTGGAGAAGAGTGGAGAAATAACTCCAGAAATAATGAAGAGACAGAACCAAAGCAAAAACAATGCCCAGTTGTTGATATGACTGGTGATGGAGGTAAAGTCCAACATTGCATGGGAACCTGGAATGTTAGGTCCATGAATCAAGGGAAATTGGAAGTGGTCAAACAGGAGATGGCAAGAGTGAACGTCGAGAGTTTAGAAATCAGTGAACTAAAATGGACTGGAATGAGTGAATTTAATTCAGATGACCATTATATATACTAATGTGGGCAAGAATCCCTTAGAAGAAATGGAGTAGCCCTCACAGTCAACAAAAGAGTCCAAAATGCAGTACTCAGGTGCAATCTCAAAAATGACAGAATGATATCTGTTCCTGTCCAAGGCAAACCATTCAATATCACGGTAATCCAAGTCTAGGCCCCAATACCTAGTGCCAAACAAGCTGAAGTTGAATGGTTCTATAAAGACCTACAAGACCTTCTAGAGCTAACACCCCCAAAAGATGTCCTTTTCATTACAGGGGACTGGAATGCAAAAGTAGGAAGTCAAGAGATACCTGGAATAACAGGCAAGTTTGGCCTTGGAGTACAAAAAGAAGCAAAGCAAAGACTAACAGAGTTTTGCCAAGAGAACACACTGGTCATGGAAAATACCCTCTTCGAACATCACAAGAGAAGACTCTACACATGGACATCACCAGATGGCCAATACCAAAATCAGATTGATTATGTTCTTTGCCCCCAAAGAAGCTCTAAACAGTCAGCCAAAGCAAGACTGGGAGCTGACTATGGGTCAGGTCATGAGCTCCCTATTGAAAAAATCAGACTTAAACTGAAGAAAGTGAGGAAAATCACTAAATCATTCTTGTATGACCTAAATAAAATCCCTTACAATTATACAATGAAAGTGACAAATAGATGCAAGGGATTAGATCTGATAGACAGAGTGCCTGAAGAACTATGGACAGAAGTCTGTGACATTGTACAGGAGGCAGTGATCAAGACCATCTATAAGAAAAAGAAATGAAAAAGGCAAAGTGGTTTTCTGAGGCAGCATTACAAATAGCTGAGAAAAGAGGAGAAGTGAAAGGAAAAGGAGAAAAGGAAAGATACACCCATTTGAAGGCAGAGTTCCAAAGACTAGCAAGAAGAGATAAGAAAGCCTTCCTCAGTGATCAATGCAAAGAAATAGAGGAAAACAATAGAATGGGAAAGACTAGAGATCTCTTCAAGAAAAGCAGAGATACCATGGGAACATTTCATGCAAATATGGACACAATAAAGGAAATGGTATGGACCTAACAGAAGTAGAAGATATTAAGAAGAGGTGGCAAGAATACACAGAAGAACTATACAAAAAAGATCTTCATGACCCAGATAACCATGGTGGCCTGATCACTCACCTACAGCCAGACATTCTGGAGTGTGAAGTCAAGTAGGCCTTAGGAAGCATCACTATCAACAAAGCTAGTGGAGGTGATGAAATTCCATTTGAGCTATTTCAAATCCTAAAAAGATGATGCTGTTAAAGTGCTGCACTCAATTTGCCAGCAAATTTGGAAAAGTCAGCAGTGGCCACAGGATTGGATAAGGTCAGTTTTCATTCCAATCCTGAAGAAAGGCAATGCCAAAGAATGCTCAAACTACCACACGATTGCACTCATCTCACACACTAACAAAGTAATGCTCAAAATTCTCCAAGCCAGGATTCAACACTATGTAAACTGTGAACTTCCAGATGTTCAAGCTGGTTTTAGAAAAGGCAGAGGAACAAGAAATCAAATTGCCAACATCTGTTGGATTGTTGAAAGAGCAAGCGAGTTCCAGACAAACTTCTGTTCAAGGCAAACTTCTGTTTGTTGACTACGCCAAAGCCTTTGACTGGGTGGATCACAACAAACTGTGGAAAATTCTTTAAAAAAATTTTTTTTTTCATTTTTACTCTATTCTACCCCACAATACTGCATTGGTTCCGCCACACATCGACCTGAATCCACCACGGGTGTACATGCGCTCCCAAACATGAACCTCCCTCCCACCTCCCTCCCCACAACATCCCCCTGGGTCATCCCCGTGCACCAGCCCCAAGCATGCTGCATCCTGCGTCGGACATAGACTGGCAATTCGATTCTTTTTTTTTTTTTTAAATTTTAGTTTTTTATTTTTTAAATTTTAAAATCTTTAATTCTTACATGCATTCCCAAACATGAACCCCCCTCCCACCTCCCTCCCCATAACAACTTTCTGGGTCATCCCCATGCACCAGCCCCAAGCATGCTGCATCCTGCGTCAGACATAGACTGGCGATTCAATTCACATGATAGTATACATGTTAGAATGTCATTCTCCCAAATCATCCCACCCTCTCCCTCTCCCTCTGAGTCCAAAAGTCCGTTATACACATCTGTGTCTCTTTCCCTGTCTTGCATACAGGGTCGTCATGGCAATTCAATTCTTACATGATAGTATACATGCTCCAATGCCACTCTCCCAAATCATCCCACCCTCTCTCTCTCCCTCTGAGTCCAAAAGTCTGCTATACACATCTATGTCTTTTTTGTTGTCCTGCATACAGGGTCGTCATTGCCATCTTTCTAAATTCCATATATATGCGTTAGTATACTGTATTGCTGTTTTTCTTTCTGGCTTACTTCACTCTGTATAATCAGCTCTAGTTTCACCCATCTCATCAGAACTGATTCAAATGTATTCTTTTTAACGGCTGAGTAATACTCCATTGTGTATATGTACCACAGCTTTGAGATGGGAATACCAGATCACTTTACCTACCTCCTGAGAAATCTGTATGCAGGTCAAGAAGCAACAGTTGGAAGTGGACATGGAACAATAGACTGGTTCCAAGTTGGGAAAGGAGTACCTCAAGGCTGTATATTGTCACCCTGCTTATTTAACTTATATGCAGAGTACATCATGTGAAATGCTGGGCTGGGTGAAGCACAAGCTGGAATCAAGATTGCTGGGAAAAATATCAATAACCTCAGATTTGCTGATGACACCATCTTTATAGCAGAAAGAGAAGAAGAACTAAAGAGCCTCCTGATGAAAGTGGAAGAGGAGAGTGAAAAATTGGCTTAAAACTCAACATTCAAAAAACTAAGATCATGGCATCCAGTCACGTCACTTCATGGCAAATAGATGGAGAAACAATGGGAACAGAGAGAGACGTTATTTTGGGGGGCTCCAAAATCACTGCAGAGGCTGACTTTAGCCATGAAGTTAAAAGATGCTTGTTCTTTGGAAGAAAAGCTATGACCAACCTAGACAGCATATTAAAAAGCAGAGACATTACTTTGCCAAAAAGGTCCATATAGTCAAACCTCTGGTTTTTCCTGTAGTCATGTATGGATGTGAGAGTTAGACTATAAGGAAAGCTGAGAGCACCAAAGAAGTGATGTTTTGAACTGTGGTGTTGGAGAAGACTCTTGAGAGTCTTTTGGACTATGAGAAGATCAAACTAGTCAATCCTAAAGGACATCAGTCCTGGCTATTCTTTGGAAGACTGATTTGGAACCAGTCTATTGTTCCACATCCATTTCCAACTGTTGCTTCTTGACCTGCATACAGATTTCTCAGGAGGCAGGCAAAGTGATCTGGTATTCCTATCTCTTGAAGAATTTTCCACAACTTGAAGAATTTTGTTCAGCTGAAGCTGAAGCTCCAATACTATGGCCACCTAATGTAAAGAACTGATTCATTGGAAAAGACCCTGATGCTGGGAAAGATTGAAGGCAGGAGGAGAAGGGGATGACAGAGGATGAGATGGCTGAATGGCATCACCAACTCGATCGATGTGAGTTTGAGCAAGCTCTGTGAGATGGTGAAGGACAGGGAAGCTTGGTGTGCTACAGTCCATGGAGTCACAAAGAGTGGGACACATTGAGCTCCTCCACTGAACTGAACTGAATGTGTTGTATTTCTGTACAGTAACAATGAACTCTCAGAAAGAGAAATTAAGGAGATAATCCCATTTACAATCACATAAAAAAAATAAAATATACCTAGGAATAAATCTAACTAAATTAAAAGACCTGTTCTTGGATACTGTAAGACACTGATGAAAGAGACTGAAGTTGAAAGGAAGAGATGGAAAGATGTACTCTGTTCCTGGACTGGAATAATTGACATTGTTAAAATTATCATCCTACTCAAGGCAAGCTACAAATTCAGTGCAATCCATACCAAAATATCAATGGTATTTTTCACAGAAATAGAACAAATAGTTTTAAAATTTGTATGGAAACACAAAAGCCCCTGAATAACCGAAATAATCTTGAGGAAGAACTAGAGGTGTCATGTACCCTGACAAAAGACTGTACTGCAATGCTATAGTTATCAAACAATATGACCTGGGCAGAAAAACGGACACATAGAGCAGGATAACAGAATAGAGAGCCGAGGAATAAACCCACACACTGATGGTCAATTAACCTACAACGCAGAAGGCACGAATAAATAATAGAAAAAGGCAGTCTTTAAAAAATGGTGCTGGGAAACCTGGAGAGCTACACGTAAAAGAAGGAAATTAGAATATTTTCTCACATCGTATACAAAAGTAAGCTCAAACTGGATTAAAGGCCTAAATGTAAGACTGGACACCATAAAGCTCCCAGAAAAAAAAACATGGGCAGAACACTCTGACATAAATTATAGCAATACGTTTTGGATCTGTCTCCTAAGGCAAAGGAAACAAAGCAGAAATAAACAAATAGGACATGATTAAACTTAAACTCTTTTTCACAGCAAAGAGAAACATTGACAAAACAAAAAGACAACCTATTGAATGGGATATATGATGATGAGTTAAAATATATAAACAGCTCATAAATCTCAATATATGGGATGTGCTCAGTTGTGCCCAAATCTGTGTGCAGTCCCCTGGACTGCAGCCCGCCGTACTCCTCTGTCCATGGGATTCTCCAGGCAAGAATACTAGAGTAGGTTGCCATTTCCTTCTCCAGGGGATCTTCCCAGACCAGGGATTGAACCCACGTCTCCTGCATTGGAGGCAGATTCTTTACTGACTGAGCCACCAAAGAAGCCCATATCAAACAACAAATAATCCAATTAAAAAGGAGTAGAAGATCTGAATACTTTCCCAGAAAGACTAGAGATGGCCAACAGGCACACAAGATGCTTAACATCACTAATCATCAGAGAAATGCAGATTAAAACCACAGTGAGATGTCACTTCACATCTGTCAAAGTGGCTACTATCAAAGAGGCAACAAATAACAAATGTTGGTAAGGACTTGGAGAAAAAGGAATCCTTATATACTGTTGATAAGAATGTTAACTGGCGAAGCCACTGTGGAAACAGCATGGATGTTCCTTAAAAATACAAAATTAGAACTACTATATGATCCAGCAGTTCCACTCCTAGACATTTACCCCCAAATATGAAAGCACCAATTCAAAAAGCAAGCTTCCCAATGTTCAAAGCAGCATTATTTACGTTTTTCCTGTATCTGAATTTATTTTATTTTTCTTCTCCTTTAAACTTTTTATTTTGCATTGGGGTATAGCTGATTAACAATGTTGTGATAGTTTCAGGTGAACAGTGAGGGGGTTCAGCCATACATATAGAACATATCCATTCTTTGCCAACCTCCCCTCCCATCCAGGCTGCCACGTAACACTGGGCAGAGTTTCATGTGCTGTACAGTAGGTGTTTGTTGGTCGTCTATCTAAAATATAGTGGTGTGTACATGACCATCCCAGACTCCCTAACTGTCCTTTCCCCTCGGCAACCATAAATTCATTTTCTAAGTCTATGAATCTCTTTCTGTTTTGTAAATAAGCTTATTTACTTCTCTTTAGATTCTGCATATAATGGAATATCATACAGTATTTCTCCTCTGACTCACTCTACTCAGTATGAGATTCTTTAGGTCCATCCATGTCAAAGCAGAATTATTTATAATTGCCAAGATATGGAAGCTACCTAAGTGTCCATCAAACAGATCAGTGGATAAAAAAGAAGCTGTTTATATATACAATGGAATATTCAGTTCAGTTCAGTCACTCAGTCGTGTCCGACTCTTTGTGACCCCATGGACTGCAGCACGCCAGGCCTCCCTGTCCATCACCAACTCTCGGAGTTTACACAAACTCATGTCCATTGAGTCAGTGATGTTATACAACCATCTCATCCTCTGTTGTCCCCTTCTCCCACCTTCAATCTTTTCCAGAATCAGGGTCTTTTCAAATGAGTCAGTTCTTAGCATCAGGTGGCCAAAGTATTAGAGTTTCAGCTTCAACATCAGTCCTTCTAATGAATATTCAGAACTGATTTCCTTTAAGATGGACTGGTTGGATCTCCTTGAAGTCCAAGGGACTTTCAAGAGTCTTTTCCAATACCACAATTCAAAAGCATCAATTCTATGGCACTCAGCTTTCTGAGTCCAGCACTCATATCCATACACGATGGAATATTGTTTAGCCACAAAAATGAAATTTTTGCCACTTGCAGCAGCAGCCTGGAGGATATTAATGCTTAATAAAATAAATTAGATAAGGGCAAATAAACTGAAACTAGTGAATACAAAAAAAAAAAAACAGATAGATATAGAGAACAAACTAGTGGTTACAAGTGGGAAGAGGGGCAGGACAATTTAGAGGTAGAAGATTAGGAGGTAAAACTACTATGTATAAAGTAAATAAGGTACAAAGATACTTTATGCTGCACAGGGAATATAGTCAGTACTTAATAACTTGGGAGTATAATTTAAAAAAATCATGAATCACTATGTTGTGCACCTGAAATTTACGTAATATTGTAAATCAACTCTACTTCAATAAAACCATGACTTTGTCTCCATCCCAAGGCCAATCAATTCTTTTTTTCTAGGCCTTTTTTTTCTAATGCATCTCTCAGTTATGGATTTAAGGAGCCTTTAAAATTGGACCACAGTATTTCAACCCAGTTAGATGGTGAATTTGACCCTTGAGCTAATTACAACTAGTAGGTGTGCTAGTCTCAGCTGTGAGAGATGACTGTGTAGAATTCTCCCAATTTTGTGTTCAGTGAGACCACATTGGTAGCTTGAGATTAGGCATAGTGAGAGTATTCACTGACAGAAATAGGTAAACACCACAAACAAGCCCTCCACCTCGAAAAACGCGTTGCTGAAGAACATTTACAGTACCCCACACAAATGAGTGTCAGATGGTATGATACCATGAACTCTCCGGCTGGACAATGGTTCTGACAGTCACCAAGTTGTTGTTTGTAGCAAAGACTCTTACTGTTTAAAAAGTTGTTCTGATAGTTACATTTTGCCCAGTTCAATGCTAGATGGTGATGGTAGAGAGAGAGGGGAAAACGATAGAAGAAACTTAAGTCAGATAGGAAGAAGTCATTTTCAGTGGAAATGACTCTTCTAGGGAATGTGATCAGTTTTTATTTGTTTTCTGTTTATTTTCTCAAGGCTTCGCTGATGGCTCAGTTGGTAAAGAATTCGCCTGCCACACAGGAGACTCCAGTCTGACCCTTGGGTCGGGAAGATCTGCTGGAGAATATAGGCTTCCCACTCCAGTGTACTTGGGCTTCCCTTTGTGGCTCAGCTGGTAAATAATCTGCCCTCAATGCGGGAGACCTCAGTTTGATCCCTGGGTTGGGAAGATCTCCCGGAGAAGGGAAAGGCTATCCACTTTAGTAATCTGGCCTGGAGAATTCCATGGACTGTATAGTCCATGGGGTCACAAAGAGTCATACAATTCTGAGCCACTTTCACTATTTTCTCATTTTTCCCACTCTGATCTGAGCAACTGATCATGCAGCTAGACTGTGCTTACACCTGGTAGTAAGATTTGGCAGGAAAAGCTTGGAGATAGACAATGCCAAATAACTCATGCTAAGACTTAAAAACAAGTGGACATCTCACAACATTTTAGGCTAGATGGGACACAAATGGGTACTGGATGCTCCATCCACATTCCCTTTTCAGGTCAACATATCCATCTACCAGTTTCTGGGAATGCCAGCTTCACCAGCTCATAGGTGCAACTCTTACTGGTAGTTTTCCTGTGGAATGAAAAACTAACTTTGCTCTCCCAGGAGGCAACCCACAGCCACTGACTGCCTGATGCAAAATGCCAACATCTTGTCTCACCTGGAACCACTCTGAAGAACCATCCCAGTTCCAGAATTAGGATTAGCTGAATCCTCAGCTGAAGCATCACTTCCCTCTCTTCAATACACTTTCCACACTTTCCTACATGTTATTCTTCCAAGAGCACTCTCTGATCAACCTCTGACCACAATGGACCTTTGTTCCCATGGGACCAAGTTTAAAACAAAACCCTACCACACACAAAAATAACCTTAAAATAGATGAAAGACTTAAAGGTAAGACCAGAAACTATAAAGCTCCTAGAGGATAACAGAAAGCACACTCCTTGACATAAATCACAGCAAGATCCTCTGTAACCCACCTCCTAGAATAATCAAAACAGAAACAAGGAAGTTAGACCTAGTTAAACTTAAAATTTTTTGCACAGTAAATGAAACTATAGCTAATGTAAAAAGAAAACCCTCAGAATGGGAGAAAACTAATAACAAACAAATCAACTGACAAAGGATTAATCTTCAAAATATACAAGTAGTTCATATAACTCAATACCAGAACAACAAACAACTCAATCGAAAAGCAGGCAGAAGACCTAACCAAGCATTCCTCCAAAGAAAGCATACAGATGGCAAACAGATACATGAAAAGATGCTGAACATTCAGTTCAGTTCAGTTGCTCAGTCGTGTCCCACTCTTTGCGACCCCGTGAATCGCAGCACGCCAGGCCTCCCTGTCCATCACCAAGTCACGGAGTTCACTCACACTCACGTCCATCGAGTCTGTGATGCCATCCAGCCATCTCATCCTCTGTCGTCCCCTTCTCCTCCTGCCCCTAATCCCTCCCAGCATCAGAGTCTTTTCCAATGAGTCAACTCTTCACATGAGGTGGCCAAAGTACTGGAGTTTCAGCTTTAGCATCAGTCCTTCCCAAGAACACCCAGGACTGATCTTTAGAATGGACTGGTTGGATCTCCTTGCAGTCCAAGGGACTCTCAAGAGTCTTCTCCAACACCACAGTTCAAAAGCATCAATTCTTCAGCACTCAGCCTTCTTCACAGTCCAACTCTTACATCTATACATGACCACTGGAAAAACCATAGCCTTGACTAGCCGGACTTTGTTGGCAAAGTAATGTCTCTGCTTTTGAATCTGCTATCTAGGTTGGTCATAAGTTTTCTTCCAAGGAGTAAGTGTCTTTTAATTTCATGGCTGCAGTCACCAACTGCAGTGATTTAGGAGCCCCCTCAAAATAAAGTCTGACACTGTTTCCACTGTTTCCCCATAGAGAAACGCAAATCAAAACAACAATGAGGTATCACCTCATGGGTCAGAATGGCCATTATCAAAAACTCTACAAACAATAAATTTTGGAGGGGGTGTGGAGGAAGGGGAACCCTCTTGTACTGTTGATAGAAATGTAGATTGATACAGGCACCATGGAGAACATTAAGAGATTCCTTAAAAAACTAGGAATAAAACTTTCCTATGACCCAACAATCGCGCTACTGGGCATATACCCTGAAGAACCCAGAACTGGAAAAGATGCATGCACCACAGTGTTCACTGCAGCGCCATTGCCAATAGCTAGGACAGGGAGGCAACTTAGATGTCCATAGACATGAATGGATAAAGAACTGGTACATACATACAATGGGATATTACTCAGCGATAAAAAGGAATGCACGTGAGTCAGTTCTAATGGGGTGGATGAACCTAGAGCCTATCATACAGAGTGAAATAAGTCAGAAAGGGAAAAAGAAATATTATACAGTAACACATATATATGGAATCTGGAAAGACGGTACTGGTGAACCTATTTGCAGGGCAGCAATGGAGATGCTGACATGGAGAACAGACCTGTGGGCACAGAGGAGAAAGGAGAGGGAGGGACAAATTGAAAGAGTAACGTTGAAACATGTTCATTGCCATATATAAAGTAGACAGCCAATGGGAATTTGCTTTATGACACCGGGAGCTCAAACCTGGTGCTCTGTGACAACCTAGAAGGGTGGGATAGGATAGGGTGGGAGGTGCAAAGGAGGCTCAAGAGGGAGGGGACATATATGTACCTATGACTGACTCATGTGTTGATGTATAGCAGAAATTAGTACGATATTGCAAAGCAATTATCTGCCAATTAAAAATTTTTTAAAAGGCATGGTAGAATAGTACAAAAAAAAATCACCAAGTTTTATTAGTCACCTGATGCCTAAGTACCCCACACTGCCTCTAACCAGAGAGGTCCATCCCTGCTGCTTCATCCTCTCACTGCAGCAAGCCACTCTTAAACTTGCTGAGAAGCTCTACTTTTTAGAAAGCCTGTCCCTAGTTTGAGTTGAAATCTACCTCTCTCTTTAAAAACAGTCTGATTTTCCAGATATACATTGTGTGACCTGGTTTGTTCTGGTTAACATTTCTTTGGATGTATAAGAGGAGTGATGTACAGTCTCTGTCCCAGAGAACCTTCCTGACAGAGAAATGACAGGCTGCCAAAAGGGTTGCTATTGGGATTCAGAGAAAGGAGGGATCCCTGAAGGGTGGTGATGGAGCAGGTTCTTGGGGGAGGTATCCCTTGAACATGACATGTAGGATATGTACAGGAACTTGACAGAATGCTTCTCAGAGGAGATGCTGGGCATGCTCACCAACTGAAATGCACCTCTGCTGTTTCCCCGTCTTAATTTCATTTTCTCTTCATCCTCCCACAAGTTTTGACTTTCTCTTGGGATCTCCCCTCTCAGCCTACATGATTAAAATTGGGTGGCAACACTGTCTTGGTTTCAAGGATAAGCTTGTAACTCAGGTCTGGCCAGTCACCTTTTTTCTTCCTCTTGACCGCAATGATGGACATAGTTGATCTCGTGGTTATTCAACCCCAGGACTTTTATTAGAGTTGCTGGAAAGTAGATGCTCTAATTTTGTTGCAGTTGCTAGGCTATATATGAGCAATCCAGGAGCCTCTGTGGACTAAACCAAGAAGAAGGGAGAGTGTATTAGACATGGTTCTCCAGAGAAACAGAACCAATAGGAGATACAGATATAGATACAGATATATAGATATAGGGGGCTTCCCCAGTGTTGCAGCAGTAAAGACTCCACCTGCAATGCAGGAGATGTAGGAGACATTGGTTCAATCCCTGGGTTGCAAAAATCTCCTGGAGGAGGGCATGGGAACCCACTCCAGTATTCTTGCCTCGAGAATCCCATGGACAGAGGACCCTTGTGGGCTACAGTCCATAGGGTTGCAAAGAGTTGGACACGACTGAAGTAACTGAGCAAGCATACATGTATATAGATATAGACATATCAGAGGAAATTTGTCATAGGAGCTGGCTCACATCATTATGGAGCCTCTAAATGTCATCTGCATTGGCTTATAGCTGCAACCTCCTTGGGAATTTACTGCTTTGCTCTCCCAAGGGGTGGCTCACAGCCAAGAAGACTCACGATCTGCCATCTGCAAGATGGAGAGCCAGAAAAATCAGTGGTCCAAAGGCCTGGAAATCAGAGGCTGGTGGTGTGTGTCCTGAACTGAGTCTGAAAGCCTGGGAACCAGGAGTGCTGATTTCTGAGGGCAGGAGTAGATGAATGTCTCAACTCAGGCAGAGACTGAATTTGCCCTTTCACCTTTTTGTTCTATTTGGGCCCTCGGTGGACTGGATGATGCCCACTTATATTGGGAAGGATCATCTGCTTTACTCAGTCCACCAATTCACATGCTAATATCTTCTGGAAATACCCTCACAGACATACCCAGAATAATGTTTTATTAGCTGTTTGGGCATCCCTTAGCCCAGTCAAGTTGACACATAAAAGCAACCATCAGTCAGAGCTTAGCTCAAGATGGGAGTTAAAAAGAGGGAGGGAGAGAGTAAGGCAGAGAGAGTTGTGTTTTTTTAAATGTACTTTTAAATATTTATCTTTATTTACTTATTTGGATGTCCTGGGTCTTAGTTGTGGTATGTGGGGTTTATTCCCTGACCAGGGATCAGACCCAGGTCCTCTGTAATGGGAGCTCAAAGTCTTAGCTACTGAACCACCAGGGAAGTCCCAAGAGTTGCATTTTAATTTAATGATATTGTTTAATCCTTGCTTAGTCTTTATGATTAAATGAACTTGAACCCAAAATTCTTTCTGTGTCGAAGGCAATTTGAATTTGATCATAAATCACTTGCAACAAAATGACACCTACTTACTGTAGTCATGAACAGTAGTTCAACTCTATTCTGATATCAGAGCCCTGTACTTGCTCTTCAGCACAGAGTAGGTAAACTTTATGGCATTAGAAGGCTCTCTAAAGAAATGGGGCCTACAGTTCAGCCAGAGAAGTCTGTAAGGGCAGCTCCCTACTTCTTTGTGAAAGTTCATAACTTTGTGTTTGTTCACTGACAATCTACAATTTTAGGATGCTAATAGTTTTTCTTTCCTGATTGGCCATCTCCATCAACTCGTCTGCAGGAGTTCCACATTTCTAGATGAATTGCTTTTAGAACAAGCAAGTCTTCAGGCTCATCTTCCATGAATTCTGGGAACCCAAGTAGCTTAAATGACTTCATTCTTGATGTGAATTTGAAAATGGTTCATTCAAAAGTGAGCCTTAATCTACAGACCATCTTAAAATCATGAGAAATACCACATTGGGTTGACCCCACCACTCTGTGTGTGATGTAGGTATTAAAGACATTGGGGGCTGGGCAAATCTCCAACCCATCCCTCTCCCCACCTCCCAGGATTTCAAAAACTTTGATCATTTCTTTCTCAGCCTTTATATTTCCAGAACAAAGCAGCCCATTTTGATCTATCCTTGGATGACATTCCTGCCCCCACCTCCTTGATCATTTTCGATGTCGTCCTCCTCACTTCCTCCAGCTTCTTTATGTCTTTTAAAGGTATGCCCAGAACTGCACACAATATTTTCAGAGATCAGAGAATCAGGCTTTTATCTTTACCTACTGATGTTAAAAAAAATTGATCATGATAAAACAAATCATTCTAAGGAATTTGTATTGGAATCTAAGCCCAAAGTCATTCATTCCTTCCTTCACCTACTCACTGAGCTACTTGATAAGAAATTAGGAAGATACTACTATTTTTCCAGGCTTGTGGTTGGCCTTTTGGAATACCAAACAGGATGAGATATCATTCTCTTTCCTTCAGGAGTGTTTAATAGAGCTAGTAATGCAAAACCAACTTATAAGAAGCCACCAAGAAGAATGTCTGCCATTCAAATTTTACTTGAAACACTAAAGCGCTTTTTCACCTATTATCTCATTCAATTCTCACACCAATTGCATTTTCATAGTGAGGGGCTGAGTGTCAGGGAAGTGAGGATACTCAGGATTCATGTGTAAATCATCTGTCTCCAAATTCATGAGCATTTTCTCTGGACCATGACCCTCCTTTCCAATCATCACCCAGTAAAGATCTTAACTCTGAAGTTCTGAGACCCAACAGTAAAGACTGAAACTCTGAAGTGAGTTACAGTCTGGGTTAAATGCGAGAGTAAAAAGTTTCCATAATAGGAACACCTGTGCAAGGTGGTTTCTGAAATAGATGTTTAGGGTCTTTCTGGAGTATTTTTAGTGGATCTGAAATGAGCTGAGGTTACCTTCCATATCAACTCCATTCGAGAAGAACTCTATTTCCATTGCACTGCCTGCTGTCAGTCATTTCTTCTTCAATCAAATACAAAATCTTGATTTTGATTGATATATGACTCTAGCTTCTGGGCTCCTAAGGTAGTGCAGTGGTCAAGAATTCACCTGCCAGTGCATGAGATGCAAGGGACTCAGGTTCGATCGCTGGGTAAGGAAGATCCCCTGGAGTAGGAAAGGGCAACCCACTCCAGTGTTCTTGCCTGGAAAATTCCATGGATAGAGGAGCCTGGCAGGCTGCAGTACATGGGGTGGCAAAGAGTCGGTCATGACTGAGCACTCACAGAATGCAACTTCTGGGCCTGGGAGGGGACACATGGCCTGGTCTGGCCATTCAGGCCACCATGACCTCCGTGCTCCTGGAATTTGTCCAGAGATGTGGGCATGAAGATAAGCCCTATGGTTTCTGGAAAGGTTGGCAAGTTCTCTTGTTGTCGGGAGGTAAGCATGAAGTCTGAAGATAGTCACACAGAGGAAAGTGGGGTGGAGACATAAGCTAGGTGGCTGATGAAATATATTGAGTAACATTTTACAGCCCTGAACTTTCAGTTACATGAGCCAGTGATGTCCTCCTTTTGCGTAATCCAACTTGAGTTGTGTTTCTGTAATTTGCAGCCAAAGAGAGCCTTGACTAATACCCCATTCACTTACAAATTTCCTTCTAATGACATAATCTTCTTTCTCTGTTTCCCTCTGAATCCACTAACCTTGCTGTCCTTCTTCAACCATGGCTCATGGGCGTTAGCATATCTTTCTCTCAAATTCACTAGACTTAGAGCTTCATGAGGATTGGCACCGCATCTACTTTGTACTGTGCTTAGTTGCTCAGTCATGTCTGACTCTTTGCGACCCCCATGGACTGTAGTCTGCCAGGCTCCTCTGTCCATGGGGATTCTCCAGGCAAGAATACTGGAGGGGGTTGCCATGCCCTCATCCAGGGGATCTTCCCAACCCAGGGATCGAACCCAAGTCTCCTGTATTGCAGGCGGATTCTTTACCATCTGAGCCACCAGGGAAACTCCTCATCTACTTTATTCACCACTTAATTCCAGCAGAGTTGATTAATAGAATCAGCTCCATGTGGACATTGGGAACAAAGCTACATTTTCTCAGTTCCGGCTGAAAGGAATACAAAGGTTTCAATAACCTAATATGGTCTTGCAAGTAACATTACTAAAAAAGTCAAATTAAAGTATGAAGTTTGTGAATTAATTATCTTCGTATAACCCATGTTAGACTCAAGGTTATCCCTATAACACCTCTGTCACTAAAATTCCAAGATGCCTTCATGTATGGATTGAATAAAAGAGTGTGTGTGTGTAGGACATTCTGAATAACTGAATAATCTAGAATCTTTCAAACTATGTGATGGCCTGCAGTGAGTGTTCATCACTGAGTTTCATTTTATATTTCTTGAAATCACTAATTATTTTAGTGATTTGGAGGGCTATTGTATCAAATTTGGTCATGCAAACTAGAGAATATTGTGCATTTTTATCCATCTTCTGGGTCATAGGGGGAAAATCTCGGGAATCAGGGGGTCCAATATAGTGTCTTCTGTTTCTGTTCTTTAATCTGGCTTCTGAATTACTTTAAAATTCTAGTCCACAACTTTATTTTCCCCAGCTACCATTTTCTATAATAGCCAAGGTATTTTTACTCTCTTGTCCAGCAAATATATCATGTCTGGCCTCACTGCTTTTCATGAAAATCACTCAACCAGAAAGTCTTTATTCTTGTATATTCCTGTCCTGCTCATTCTTCTTCACTATCTAGGCAAATCTCACCTCTGCCATGAAGCCAAGTGCTATGTGCCAACCTGGAAAGTTTTCCCCTGTACTTTAAAAAATTGTTCAATTTCTTTAAAATTTAGAAATAGTAAAATTAATTATTTTTTGGTGAATAGTTCCAGGAGTTTTAACAAGAGTGTAGGTTCAAGGCACTACCTCCATTATCAGGACACAGAGCGGTATCAACAAGCTACAAAACTCCTAGGCTGTTTCCTTTGTAGCCACAGTCTCTCCTACTTCAAATATCTAGAAACTACGGGGCCATCCTATGTCCCTATAACTTTCCTGTAGCAGAATGTTACATAAATGGAGTCACACAGCATATAACCTTTGGGACTGGCTTTTTTACTCAGCATAATGCCTTTGAGATTCATCCATGTTGTCGTGTACATCAATAGTTCATTCCTTTTGATTGCTGAGTAGTAATCCATTGTATGAATGTACACAATTTGTTTATCTATTCACCTGTCTATTCCAGTTATCTATTCTAGTTGAGCTATTTCAAATCCTAAAAGATGATGCTGTGAAAGTGCTGCACTCAATATGTCAGCAAATTTGGAAAACTCATCAGTGGCCACAGGATTGGATGGGGTCAGCTTTCATTCCAATCCCAAAGAAAGGCAATGTCAAAGAATGTTCAAACTACTGCACAATTGCAATCATCTCACACACTAACAAACTAATGCTCAAAATTCTACAAGCCAGGCTTCAACAATACATGAACCAAGAACTTCCAGATGTTCAATCTGGATTTAGAAAAGGCAAAGGAGCTAGAGATTAAGTTGCCAACATCCATTGGATCATCAAAAAGCAAGAGAGTTCCAGAAAACATCCATTTCTGCTTTATTAACTATGCCAAAGACTTCGACTGTGTAGATCACAACAAACTGTGGAAAATTCTTCAAGAGATGGGAATACCAGACCACTTTACCTGTCTCCTGAGAAATCTGTAAGTAGGTCAGGAAGCAAAGTTAGAATTGTACATGGAAAAACAGAGTGGTTCCAAATAGGGAAAAGAGTACATCAAGACTGTATATAGTCACCCTGCTTATTTAACTTATATGCAGAGTACATCATGAGAAATGCTGGGCTGGTTGAAGCACAAGATGGAATCAAGATTGCTGGGAGAAATATCAATAACCTCAGATATGCAGATGACACCACCCTTATGGCAGAAAGCAAAGAGAAACTAAAAAGCCTCTTGATGAAAGTGAAAGAGGAGAGTGGAAAAGCTAGCTTAAGACTCAACATTCAGAAAACTAAGATCATGGCAACTGGTCCCATCACTTCATGGCAAATTGATGGGGAAACAGTGGAAATAGTGAGAGACTTTATTTTTTGGGGTTCCAAAATCACTACAGATGGTGACTGCAGCCATGAAATTAAAAGACGCTTGCTCCTTAGAAGGAAAGTTATGACCAACCTAGATAGCATATTCAAAAGCAGAGACATTACTTTGCCAACAAAAGTCCATCTAGTTAAAGCTGTGGTTTTTCCAGTAGTCGTGTATGGATGTGAGATTTGGACTATAAAGAAAGCTCAGCACTGAGGAAATGATGCTTTTGAATTGTGGTGTTGGAGAAGACCCTTGAGAGCCCCTTGGACTGCAAGGAGATCCAACCAGTCCATCCTAAAAGAAATCAGTCCTGAATATTCATTGGAAGAACTGACATTGAAGCTGAAACTCCCAATACTTTGGCCACCTGATGCGAAGCACTGACTCCTTGGAAAAAACCCTGATGCTGGAAAAGATTGAAGGTGGGAGAAGGGGATAACAGAGGGTGAGATGGTTGGATGGCATCACTGACTTAATGGACATGAGTCTGAAAAAACTCTGGGAGTTAGTGATGGACAGGGAGGCCTGGCATGCTGCAATCTATGGGGTCACAAAGAATCGGACACGCCTGAGCAACTGAACTGATCTGAACTGATTCACCTGTCAATGGACATTTGGGTTGTTTCTAGTTTTTAGTTTTTATGAGTAAATTTATAAACATTGGTATAAATGTAGGAAAATATTTTCATATTTCCCAAATAAATATATAGGAGTGACTTTCTGGGTCAGAGTAAGGATATGTTTAACTTTAGAAGATATGTCCTTTTTCCAGAATGGACTATACCTGTATTAGTTTGCATTCCCAGCAGCAATGCGTGAGAGTTCCAGTTCCTCTCTGTTGTAATCAATGCTTGATATAGTCAGCTTACTTAATGATGTTGAGTATCTTTTCACACACTTATTTTGCTATCAATGTATTTTCATAGAAAAAGGAATTCTTCAAATCTTTATTAAATCAGTTTCTTATTGTTAAATCTTAAGAGCTCTTTATATAGTCGAGATGTAAGTCCTTTGTTGACTATGTTACTACTTGCAAATATTTTCTCCCAATTTGTAGCCTGAGTTTATTCTCTTAATAATGTCTTTCGCAAGGTAATAGTATAGTCCATGGGGTCACAAAGAGTTGGACACAACTGAGTAACTTTCACTTTTTATTTTTATTTAGTGTTTTTTATTTTGATGCATCCAACTTACCAATTTTTTTCTTCTAAGAATAGTGCATTTGGTTCCATATCTAAGAATATTTTATCTAGCACAAGATCATAGATTTTCCCTATTTTCTATAAGTTTTATAGTTTTACATTTAAATATATGAATTAATTTTGTATAGGGTAAGCTATATGAATCAAGGTTAATTTTTTGGTTTCAGTTCAGTTCAGTTCAGTTCGGTTGCTCAGTCGTGTCCGACTCTTTGCGACTCCATGAATCGCAGCACTCCAGGCCTCCCTGTCCATCACCAACTCCCAGAGTTCACTCAGACTCACGTCCATTGAGTCAGTGATGCCATCCAGCCATCTCATCCTCTGTCGTCCCCTTCTCCTCCTGCCCCCAATCCCTCCCAGCATCAGAGTCTTTTCCAATGAGTCAACTCTTCGCATGAGGTGGCCAAAGTACTGGAGTTTCAGCTTTAGCATCATTCCTTCGAAAGAACACTCAGGACTGATCTCCTTCAGAATGGACTGATTGGATCTCCTTGCAGTCCAAGGGACTCTCAACAGTCTTTTCCAACATCATGGTTCAAAAGCATCAATTCTTCGGTGCTCAGCCTTCTTCACAGTCCAACTCTCACATCCATACATGACTACTGGAAAAACCATAGCCTTGACTAGACGGAGCTTAGTCGGCAAAGTAATATCTCTGCTTTAGATCTTCAATTGTTCTATCATTATTTGTTGAAAACTTCTAACCAGACTGAAAAAGATAAAGAGAAGATACAAAGCACCTGTAAAAGGAATGAGAAAGGGTTAACATCATAAGCCCTAGAGACACCAAAGTTATGCACATAACTTTGCTATCCTAGATATAATGGACCAATTCCTCTAAATCCAAAACCAGCAAAAGATATCCAAGAAGAAAAATATACCTTTACAGGGTCACCTGTATTTTTAAAACTTGGGATGAGAAAAATAATCTATTAAATATACCCAAATATTATCATTTCTGTTGCCTTTCCTTTATTCACAACACTGTAAGCTTTCTTATGTTAGTATTTCTCTTCTGTTTTAAGAAATTTCTTTTATATTTATTTTTTAAACTTATCATTTGCTTTCCATTTTGGTTCTAAGATTTATGTCTTTCTTTTTTCAAAAAATTATTTATTTTAATTGGAGGTTAATTACTTTACAATATTGTATTTGTTTTGCTGGTCAGAATTCTTTTTGTTTTCCTTTAACTGAAAATAGTTTCATTTCAACTTCATTCTTTTAAAAAATATTTATTTATTTGGCTGTACTTGGTTGTGCATGCGGTATCTTCAATCTTCTTGGTGGCATGCCTGATCTTGAGTTGCAGCATGCGAACTTTGTTGCTGTCTGTGGGATCTAGTTCCCCAACCAGGGATTGAACCCAGACCCCTTGAGTTGGGATCACAGCCACTGGATCACCAGGGAAGTTCCTCAACTTCACTCTTGAAAGTTATTTGCTGTAACACTTTGGGTCAACATGGTGGATATTTGTGTTTGTTTTGTTTGTTTTTACTGTTGCTGCTGCTAAGTCGCTTCAATCGTGTCCGACTCTGTGCAACCCCAGAGATGGCAGCCCACCAGACTCCCCCGTCCCCGGGATTCTCCAGGCAAGAACACTGGAGTGGGTTGCCATTTCCTTCTCCAATGCATGAAAGTGAAAAGTGAAAGTGAAATCACTCAGTCGGGTTCGACTCTTCACAACCCCATGGACTGCAGCCCACCAGGCTCCTCCGTCCCTGGGATTTTCCAGGCAAGAGCACTGTTAGCACTTTTAAAAAACCCAATTACTTTAAAGCTTCCATGATTCATGATGGGAAGTCATCAATAATTTGAATTGTGTAATGTTTTTTCTCTCTAGCTGCTTTCAAAATTTTTTTCTTTCTCTCTGGTTTTCATCAGTTTAATTATGGTGTATCTCTGTGTGTGTTTCTGTGAGTTTTTCCTATTTAGGATTCACAGAGGCTTTTTTGAATACACAAGTTTATGCCTCTCACCAAATTGGGAAATTCTTAGACATTATTGCTTCAAACATTTTTTCTGCACCACATTCATTCTCCTCTCATCTGACGCTCTAACAACACAAATGTTAAACCCTTTTGATATTGTCACATAGTTTTCTGAGGCTCTGTTCCCCCTTTTTTCCTTTCATTCTTTCTCTTTTTTTATTCAGATTGGCTACTTTAAACTGAATTTACTGACTCTTCCGAAATCTACATTTTGCTGTTGAGCCAATCAACTAAAAATTTTATTTTGGCATGTTTTTTATATCTAATATTCTTATTTGATTATTTTTATAGCTTCTGTTTCTTTCTGTATTTCCTATATTTCAAGAGTATTTGCCCTTATGTTTTGGAATATGATTATAGATAGCTTCTTTAAGTCTATTTGATAATTTCAACATCTTGGTTATCTGAGTGATTGTTTATTGATTTTATTTTCCTTTGCAAATTGTTGAGATTTTTTCATATGTCAAATAATTTTGCATTGTATCCTATACATTTTGAGTATCATGTGATATGACTTCGGATTTTGTTTTAATACTATAAATGCTTTGCTTTAGCAAAACAATCAACTCAGTTCAGGTCACATCAACTTTTAATGGACTGTGGTTCCCATGTCAGTTTAGTTTCAAACCATTGCAGTGTTATTCAGATTTGTTGCCTATGTATGCCACTCTGGGTAATGATCAACTCTTTGTTTAGTCCTGAAAGCCTCTAACATACTGTTCAGGATCAAGTCCCAGCATACATGGCTTGTGGGTGAGCCCTGAAGTTTGTATATGACTTTATGACATCTTTCTCAAACTGTGTCTATTCTTCATTCTGACACCTTGGATCTCAGAATCCCCTCTTCTTGGTCCTCCTCTGTTCTGTAGATACTCTCCTTCTCATTCCTTGAATGAGAAATAAATGACTTCTCTTAGAGATATTTCTGCTCCCACCTAGTGAGAAGTTACAAGATTTGGGGCTTAGTTTTAGCCAGAGGGCTAAAAAGGTGAGTCTTAGTCTCCTGAGTCTGCTGCACCATTCCTGCAGGTAGATCCATCTCTGAGATCAAGCGGAGGAAGATAGAGATTT
The DNA here is from genome assembly GCF_016772045.2 of Ovis aries. Taxonomy (NCBI): domain Eukaryota; kingdom Metazoa; phylum Chordata; class Mammalia; order Artiodactyla; family Bovidae; genus Ovis; species Ovis aries. The sequence continues at coordinate 17,119,169 of NC_056067.1, read as the reverse complement.
CCTTCCATTTCCTAGTTCACATAATTTCTTTGGTCAGAAAGAATGTTTCCTCTTCCTGGGAATTTCAGGTATCCAGCTGGCAGCTGCTACAGCCACTGCCGTTTCTGCCCTGCCCCTGCCCATCTGCCAACAAGCCACTGTGAAATTAAGCTTTGGGACTGGGGATTGCCTGGGAGCTGGAATAAAAGGAAAAGAAACACACACACACCACCACCACAACAATAACAACAACAACAAAACCCAGGGGATTTACTCTTTTTGTTCTGTAGATGCCCTCCCTCTCATTCTCTGGATGAAAAATAAATGACTTCTCTTGAAGCTCTTTCTGCTCGTTATCTAGTGTGAAGTTACAGGATTTGGGGCTTAGTTTGAGCTCAGGTCTGCAGAATCAGAAGGAAGAAAATCATAATCTGCCTGCTACTGTTAACTCTTCATCATCTTTAGATATTAATAGCTGATCCATTCGTTCTATATAGGGTTGCAATTACTTTCAATGGACAATACAGAGTGGACCCTGCTTTGTCCCTCTTACCCAAACCAGAACCTCTCTACTTCTATTTTTTGTTCCTATACCTTATCCATTTTACAGACCAAGAAATAAGGTCCAAAGAGTTAAACACCTTATTTGAGGTCACACAGTAACAAATGAACCAGGATTTGAACTTATGTCTATAGATATTTTGACTTGTGTCAAGGATGTAAATCTTACAATAATGTTAAACACTGAAATTATTATTAGTTCTTTATTATAAAGAAAGAAACAAGCTCAGAGAAGCAACACAGCAAGTCAGGATTCAAATCACATAATTGAAAGCTAAGCTCCACATTAACTGTGTTTGTGCTCAGTTGCTTTAGTTGTGTCCGACTCCTTGTGACCCCATGGACTGCAGCCCGCCAGGCTCCTCTGTCCATGGGATTCTCCAGGCAACAATACTGGAGTGAGGTGCCGTGCCATGCCCTCCTCTAGGGGATCTTCCCAATCCAGGGACTGAACCCAGGTCTCCCGCATTGCAGGCGGATTCTTTACCAACGGAGCCATCAGGGAAGTCTGTATTAACTACTCCATGGGAAATTTATGTGGCTAGATACATAAAAAGGACTCAACAAATATTTCAAAACAGACATTTTCTAAGGGAAAAATGTGCCTCAACACACACACACAATATTTTTATCATTGTGAAAAAACTGGATTAATGTTTTAGATCCCCACAGCATTGCTTATTAACTCACACAGTGTGTTCATCCATCTCTTATAGACGTATTTTTCTCTTTGTTTCATTGATTACAACATTCCAACTATTTTGTTTCCTGTGTGTTTTCAGCTGGAGCAGTCAAATTGCAGTCTGGTGGTTTTCCTGGGTTCTTCACATTTCCCATGTCAAGGCAAAGGCAAAACCATGGAGGTGTCTCCTGCTTCCCTGAGCACAGATAACATTGCTGTAAACCTGGAGCCACATGACTGCTCTCATCAGAATGGAGGAGTTGATCACAGCTGGAATTTATACAAGACTCCATTCAGTGAGGCCTACCCTCCCCCCCGATGGGAACCCATTCACCATGGCCTTGAGTCCTTCAGGTGGAATAAAGATGTTACTGTAACGATAGTTTATAAAATGAGAGTAAATATTGTGGCCTTGTACCAGAGAGCTTTCTATAGCAGAGAAGATTATAATAAAGACAGAAAATGTATTGTGCCCCCCATCTTGCTGCATTACCATAACAACGCAGCTCTGTGGCTCCAGTGGGGCAAAGAATCAGGTAAGAGGTTTACAGATGTTTTATTTATGCGCGGATCTTTCAGTGTCAAGGTGGAAGAAGGACTTCTCTTAGGTGTATTTTCCTAGGTAGTTGATAGATAAATTCAACAAACTGATCAGTCTTTGGAAAGCTTTTTTACCAGTTGATTCTCAAACTCTCTTACTAGTGAATTTTAAAACACATATTTGAGAAAGAATGGGGAAAAGGCTTGTATCATAAAAATAAAACACACTTCATTGAAATTGAACACTTTGAAAGACTTCCTTGGTGTCTCGGAAATGTTCTGCCCTCTCCTTTGAGCTGTTCCTTTTATGTCTTTCCTTTGGAGGTTTTAATTTAGTGAACACAGAGGATATTCTGATGTGCACAGCCAATTCAGGACCTACCCTGAAGAGACGCGCCCCACTACCTGCCCCCCATCTCCCCCCGCCCTGCAGCAACACACACACACACACACACACACACACACTACTGCAGCCAATTGCAGAAAGAAGAGGACAGAATTTTGAGAAGCAGGTTTGGAGATAATCTACCCTGAAGGTTGGAAGTGAACTGAGATTTTCATTCTGTGGATAGACAATATGGTCAGAAAGACCACTAAGAATTTGAGATTGTAGATTACAGGGATTCTCTGGGTAAGAAACGGGCTTCCCTTGTGGCTCAGCTGGTAAAGAATCCATCTGCAATGCGGGAGACCTGGGTTTGATCCCTGGGTTTGGAAGATCCCCTGGAGGAGGGAAAGGCTACCCACTCTAGTATTCCAGCCTGGAGACAGTCCACGGGGTCACAAAGAGTCAGACACGACTGGGTAACTTTCACTTTCACCTTCAGGGTAAGAAATGGGCTCTGCATCCAGTGGCCATTGAGAGTCAACCCCACATTTCCCTAAATCCTCTAGTTGGCAGCACTAGAGTCACCTGGAACTTTTAATATTGATGTCAGGGGTGGCCAGGAGAAGCCACCTCGTGCCCGAGGCCAGGGGCAGTGACCCTGAGGAGCCACCCTGAGCCCGAGGCCAAGGGTGGCAGCTGGGAGGAGCCATCCATGCCCGAGGCCAGGGCCTGGGGCCGGGAGGAGCAACCCGAGGAGTGGTGGCTGCACAGGCACAGGAGGGCCTAGAGGAGCTATCCCACGTTGAAGGTCAGGAACAGCGACACTAAGGAGATACCCCTCGTCCAAGGTAAGGAGCAGCAGCTGTGCTTTGCTGGAGCAGCCGTGAAGAGATACCCCACGCCAAGGTAAGAGAAACCCAAGTAAGATGGTAGGTGTGGCAAGAGGGCATCAGAGGGCAGACACACTGAAACCATACTCACAGAAAACTAGTCAATCTAATCACACTAGGACCACAGCCTTGTCTAACTCAATGAAACCAAGCCATGCCTGCAGAGCAACCCAAGACGGGAGGGTCATGGTGGAGAGGTCTGACAGAATGTGGTCCACTGGAGAAGGGAATGGCAAACCACTTCAGTATTCTTGCCTCGAGAACCCCATGAACAGTATGAAAAGGCAAAATGATAGGATACTGAAAGAGGAACTCCCCAGGTCATTAGGTGCCCAATATGCTACTGGAGATCAGTGGAGAAATAACTCCAGAAAGAATGAAGGGATGGAGCCAAAGTAAAAACAATACCCAGCTGTGGATATGACTGGTGATAGAAGCAAGATCCGATGCTGTAAAGAGCAATATTGCACAGGAACCTGGAATGTCAGGTCCATGAATTAAGGCAAATTGGAAGTGGTCAAACAAGAGATGGCAAGGGTGAAAGTCGACATTCTAGGAATCAGTGAACTAAAATGGACTGGAATGTGTGAATTTAACTCAGATGACCATTATATCTACTACTGCGGACAGGAATCCCTCAGAAGAAATGGAGTAGCCATCATGGTCAACAAAAGAGTCCGAAATGCAGTGCTTGGATGCAATCTCAAAAACGACAGGATGACCTCTGTTCGTCTCCAAGGCAAACCATTCAATATCACAGTTATCCAAGTCTATGCCCCAACCAGTAACGCTGAAGAAGCTGAAGTTGAACGGTTTTATGAAGACCTAAAAGACCTTTTAGAAGTAACACCCAAAAAAGATGTCCTTTTCATTATAGGGGACTGGAATGCAAAAGTAGGAAGTCAAGAAACACCTGGAGTAACAGGCAAATTTGGCCTTGGAATGCGGAATGAAGCAGGGCAAAGACTAATAGAGTTTTGCCAAGAGAATGCACAGGTTATAGCAAACACCCTCTTCCAACAACACAAGAGAAGACTCTACACATGGACATCACCAGATGGTCAACACCAAAATCAGACTGATTATATTCTTTGCAGCCAAAGATGGAGAAGCTCTATACAGTCAACAAAAACAAGACCAGGAGCTGACTGTGGCTCAGATCATGAACACCTTATTAACAAATTCAGACTGAAATTGAAGAAAATAGGGAAAACCGTCAGACCATTCAGGTATGACCTAAATCAAATCCCTTATGATTATACAGTGGAAGTGAGAAATAGATTTAAGGGCCTAGATCTGATAGATAGAGTGCCTGATGAACTACGGACTGAGGTTCGTGACATTGTACAGGAGACAGGGATCAAGACCATCCCCATGGAAAAGAAATGCAAAAAAGCAAAATGGCTGTCTGGGGAGGCCTTACAAATAGCTGTGAAAAGAAGAGAGGTGAAAAACAAAGGAGAAAAGGAAAGATATAAGCATCTGAATGCAGAATTCCAAAGAATAGCAAGGAGAGATAAGAAAGCCTTCTTCAGCGATCAATGCAAAGAAATAGAGGAAAACAACAGAGTGGGAAGGACTAGAGATCTCTAAAGAAAATTAGAGATACCAAGGGAACATTTCATGCAAAGATGGGCTTGATAAAGGACACAAATGGTCTGGACCTAACAGAAGCAGAAGATATTAAGAAGAGGTGGCAAGAATACACAGAAGAACTGTACAAAAAAGATCTTCATGACCCAGATAATCATGATGATGTGATCACTAATCTAGAGCCAGACAGCTTGGAATGTGAAGTCAAGTGGGCCTTAGAAAGCATCACTACGAACAAAGCTAGTGGAAGTGATGGCATTACAGTTGAGCTGTTTCAAATCCTGAAAGATGATGCTGTGAAAGTGCTGCACTCAATATGCCAGTAAACTTGGAAAACTCAGCAGTGGCCACAGGACTGGAAAAGTTCAGTTTTCATTCCAGTTCCAAAGAAAGGCAATGCAAAAGAATGCTCCAACTGCTGCACAATTGCACTCATCTCACATGCTAGTAAAGTAATGCTCAAAATTCTCCAAGCCAGGCTTCAGCAATACATGAACCGTGAACTCCCTGATGTTCAAGCTGGTTTTAGCAAAGGCAGAGGAACCAGAGATCAAATTGCCAACATCCGCTGGATCATGGAAAAAGCAAGAGAGTTCCAGAAAAACATCTATTTCTGCTTTGTTGACTATGCCAAAGCCTTTGACTGTGTGGGTCACAATAAATTGTGGAAAATTCTGAAAGAGGTGGGAATACCAGACCACCTAACCTGCCTCTTGAGAAATCTGTATGCAGGTCAGGAAGCAACAGTTAGAACTGGACATGGAACAACAGACTGGTTCCAAATAGGAAAAGGAGTACGTCAAGGCTGTATATTGTCACCCTGCTTATTTAACTTATATGCAGAGTACATCAAGAGAAACGCTGGGCTGGATGAAGCACAAGCTGGAATCAAGATTGCCAGGAGAAATATCAATAACCTCAGATATGCAGATGACACCACCCTTATGGCAGAAAGTGAAGAGGAGCTAAAAAGCCTCTTGATGAAAGTGAAAGAGGAGAGTGAAAAAGTTGGCTTAAAGCTCAACATTCAGAAAACGAAGATCATGGCATCTGGTCCCATCACTTCATGGGAAATAGATGGGAAACAGTAGAAACAGTGTCAGATTTTATTTTTGGGCTCCAAAATCACTGCAGATGGTGATTGCAGCCATGAAATTAAAAGACGCTTACTCCTTGGAAGAAAAGTTATGACCAACCTAGATAGTGTATTCAAAAGCAGAGACATTACTTTGCCGACTAAGGTGCATCTAGTCAAGGCTATGGTTTTCCTGTGGTCATGTATGGATGTGAGAGTTGGACTGTGAAGAAGGCTGAGCACAGAAGAATTGATGCTTTTGAACTGTGGTATTGGAGAAGACTCTTGAGAGTCCCTTGGACTGCAAGATCCAACCGGTCCATTCTGAAAGAATCAACCCTGGGATTTCTTTGGAAGGAATGATGCTAAAGCTGAAGCTCCAGTAGTTTGGCTACCTCATGTGAAGAGTTGACTCATTGGAAAAGACTCTGATGCTGGGAGGGATTAGGGGCAGGAGGAGAAGGTGGCAACCGAGGGTGAGATGGCTGGATGGCATCACTGACTCGATGGACGTGAGTCTGAGTGAACTCCGGGAGATGGTGATGGACAGGGAGGCCTGGTGTGCTGTGGTTCATGGGTTCGCAAAGAGTCAGACACGACTGAGCAACTGACCTGAACTGAACTGAACTGGAGGTTGTTTACTTTGCATATGGCTGAGGATTCTTTAAAATTACAGAAGAAATTTTTTTTTGAAGAGAAAAAAAAATGTTCCAGCAATAATTATAAAACAGAACTTTATCCCCACTGAGTTTCATAGATTCTAGTTGCAGGTGGTGAGCTCAGAGGTGGCAGAGAGTGAAGTCACCAGCTGAGGAGAAGAGCCTGCCTTGTGCCAGAGAACCACGTTATGGGGGAAAAAAAAGACTTGCACAGAGCCAGGTGTCCCAGGCTCTAATAACTGAAGTCAGGCTGGGAGGAGTTTCAGATGTCAACTTCCTTGTTGGGCAAACTCTCAGAGAGGGGTCAGCATGCCAATGGGCTCAACAGTGTGATGAGGGCTTCCTGAACTGTCATTAGATTATCCCCCTATTTTGTAGTTTTACTCCAGCACCAATTTCCTTAATAGGCATTTTTAGTTAGAGATTTGGGGCAGGCCATGTAGAGAAACATAAAACATTTTTGAAAGAAGAAAAAAGCAAAAGGTGAAGCATTTTGTGTGTTTGTGTGTTTTGATGACATCATTGCCAGGTTATTTTGTATGTGATTAGACCATTTGCTATTTAAAAAATAATTTGGTGATTTATGAAAATTATCAAATTAACCAACATTTTGGTTTTTTCAAATAATGTATATTTCTTTAAAAAATGTTTATTGTCCTATCTCATACACATGAAGCACTCTCCAAAGCATCTGAGTTTCTAATATGATGACTGAGATATGTTTTTTGTCCTTAAATCATTTAGCTTGGATTGGGATGGAATCACAATGAATGTTAATCAGCAGAACAAAAGGTACAAATGTAGCAAATGCGATAAGATGTTTCAATTCATGACATGTTCGTTTAACCAACCCAGTTTTTAAGTACAATGTCTAGTTGAGTGTAGTCTTCTTTGCCCAATGAGTAAATTAACAAGTAAATGAAGTAATGAATCATTTAGATGAGATTCTATGGGCATTAGGGGGAAGCAGAAATTATTTCTCTGGAGCTGAAGTCAGGGAGGGTAACATGGAGGAGTTACCATTTGAGCCTTAATTGTGGAGATTTGAGTATTTGGAGATGAAAAGAAGGTCTTTCCAGGACAAGAGAGTCACATGAGCACATGCTCAGCAGTGGATAATGAGAGATGTGCTTGGCAATGTGTAAGCCATCCAATTCTGCTGAGCAACGATCACAGTATCATTGAAACACACTGGAACAAAAATAAAACAAACTAAGCCAGGCACTTGCTGCCCTGGCAGGATGTGGGATGCAGCCCCACCGGGAAGTGGTTTGTCATTTGGAGGAGGCCAAGTCCTGGAAACATCAAAGTCAGCCAAAATGACATTAAAAGGTGGACAAGCAATCTAAATTCTTTGGACCTTGGTCTCTTCATCCATAAGATGGAATCACTAATACCTATATCATGGGCTTCCCTGGTAGCTCAGCTGGTAAAGAATCCACCTGTAATGGGGAGATCCTGGTTTGATTCCTGGATTGGAAAGATCCCCTGGAGAATGGATAGGCTACCCACTCCAGTATTCATGGGCTTCCCTGTGTCTCAGATGGTAAAGAATCCATCTGCAAAGTGGAAGACCTGGGTTCAATCCCTGGGTTGGGAAGATCCCCTGGAACAGGGCATGGCAATCCACTCCAATATTCTTAGCTGGAGAATCCCCATGGACAGAGGAGCCTGGCAGGCTACAGTCCATGCTGTTGCAAAGAGTTGGACATGACCGAGCAACTAAGCACACACACACAGTACCCATATCACAAGGTCATTTTGAGGATTACGTGAAGTTAGGGCTATAAATTAGCTGGCAAATAACAGACATTTGTTTATTATTTTGTTAATAATAATAGCAGACATTATTTAGCCAGGTGTGGTTATGTGAGCAACATTCATTTGAATTCTACTGAGTTTATGTAATTACAGATAATAAGACATCTAAACAACTTGCCCATTAAGTTCATTCTGTATTTTGTGATTTACCTCATGCATTGATCTGCTCAGCTGCATCTGGTTAGAAATGTTAAACACTGTCATCACCAGAGATTTACTGCATTTCATGTAGATGAATATAAAACTAAATATTTTCAAAGAAAGCAAGCTAAAGAAGAAAATAGGAAGGTGGCATAGTGTGCTGGTAAAGAGGGAGCCCAATCTAAATTCAAATCCCTGTTCAGTCACTTACTATCCCTGTAAGCTTGAGTTAATTACCTAATCTCCTAAGGCTTGATTTCTTCATTCTAAAAAGCGATGATGATGATAATTTTGGCAGCAATAAAAACCAAACAAAATGATGACAGTAATAATAATATATAGTTCAAGGAACAGTGTCTGGAGTATGGTAAGTATTGTTATTGCTTATTGTTATCTTTTCTCCCTTATATGTTCTCCTTAGAAATTCCAGTACCAGGTGACCAGAACTTGTGGGAATGATGAATTTCCATGTGTAGTGATGGAGGACAGAATATTTATTTTGTTGTTGGAAAATCTGAATCCTGATCCTAGCTCTGCCACTAGCTCATTGCATGACGTTGCTTGATTTATTTCAGTTTCTTCGTTAAGTTTAAAGGTTAGACATCCGTTGGATCATAGAGAAAGCAAGAGAGTTCCAGAAAAACATCTACTTCTGCTTTATTGACTACACCAAAGCCTTTGTGTGGATCACAACAAACTGGAAAATTCTTCAAGAGATGGGAATACCAGACTACGTTACCTGCCTCCTGAGAAATCTGTATGCAGGTCAGGAAGCAACAATTAAAACTAGACAAGGAACACAAGATTGGTTCCAAATCAGGAAAGGAGTACTCAAGGCTGTATATTGTCACCCTGTTTCTTATTTAACTTATATGCAGGGTACAGCATGAAAAAATGCTGGACTGGATGAAGCACAAGCTGGAATCAAGATTGCCAGGAGAAATATCGATAACCTCAGATATGCAGATGACACCACTCTTATGGCACAAAGAGAAGAACCTGTTTGTGAAAGTGAAAGAGGAGAGTGAAAAAGTTGGCTTAAAACTCAACATTCAGAAAACTAAGATCATGGCATCTGGTCTCACCACTTCATGACAGATAGATTTTGGGGGCTCTAAAATCACTGCAGATAGTGACTGCAGCCATAAAATTAAAAGACGCTTGCTCCTCGGAAGAAAAGCTAGGACCAACCTAGACAGCATATTAAAAAGCAGAGACATTACTTTGCCAACAAAGGTCTGTCTAGTCAAAGCTTTGGTTTTCCCAGTAGTCATGTATGAATGTTAGAGAGTTGGACTATAAAGAAAGCTGATGCTTTTGAATTGTGGTGTTGCAGAAGACTCTTGAGAGTCCCTGGGACTGCGAGGAGATCAAACCAGTCAATCCTAAAGGAAATCAGTCCTTAATATTCATTGGAAGGACTGATGCTGAAGCTGAAGCTCCAGTAATTTGGCCACCTGATGTGAAGAACTGACTCCTTGGAAAAGACCCTGATGCTGGGATGAATTGAAGGTGGAGGAGAAGGAGACAACAAAGGATGAGATGGTTGGATAGTACCACCAACTTGATGGACAAGACTTTGAGTAAGCTCCAGGAGTTGCTGATGGACAGGGAAGCCAGGTGTGCTGCAGTCCATGGGGTCACAAAGAGTTGGACACGAATGAGGGACTGAACTGAACTGAAGTGAGACTAGGTAAGCTCCATCTTCAAGGTCTGTCATTTTAGGGTTCTGTGTACCTAGTGTGTGACATTTCCCACCAAACTGAGTCTTTGTGTACATTTCAAGAGACAATTTTAAAGGTCAACCAAAACCAATGCACTACTTCACATATTTAGTTCATTCATTTAAATAATAAAAAACCACAGAAAATAGTTTTTAAGGAAAGTCAAACATTTGTCTAAATGCAGGCTGTCACAGAGGAACCCATACTTCTTCCTTTAACTCAGGTCTATATTTGGAGAAGTTGTGCCGTGTAGGGTAAAATATACTGGGGAAATTTTAGTCTTTCCAAATTTTTGGCATCATAAGTAAAGACCATTCAGGTGTTTACTGAGATTTTGACTTAGTCATTAGGTGTGTTGGATAGATTCAGACTAACTCTTTAAATAGCTGCTAGCTCTCAGGATTGAAAGAAAGATATCCCTAAACTATCTGAAAATTCCTATATGTTTTTGATACAGGCAATTTGGAGAACACTTTTTTTAGGAGTTGGGGGCGAGTATTTTTCAAGCTTCTCCCAGCACCTGAGCATACACAGCATCTGTTTTTCAGAAGCCAAATGTCAGAGGCATATTCAGTCTGGTCTCCTTGGTGCCTTTTGGAGTGCAGCCTGGACCCTGTGGTGTGCCACATACCTCAGCCACTTTGATCCTCAAGCAAAGATCTATGGAAAACTGGGTCTGCAATAGGCAAAGGAAGCCAGAGATATGCAGTTTCTAAACAGAACCTTGAACAGCCCGCAGAAGACTTTATCCTCTGTCCAGCACCCTGGACAGTTCACACAACTCACCCACCCATCCCCACACCCCTTCCTGCAACCCCTGGCTGCTAATGGCTGTCAAGGTCAGATTAGGATGAAATAAACAAGACATCTAGGGCACACTCCATGAAGGAGTGTCTAGGTGACTTGCTTACCTTGTTCTACTTTTACCTCTGTGACTGTCTACAGTTCGTTTATTCAAGAACCTTCACTGGATTCCTAGTAAGTGCCTGTCACTGTGCTACATGCTGGCAAGATTAATAAAAACAGTCCCTTTTCTCATGGGGTTTTGTTCCTTTAGGGAACTGCAAGTCAATATGGCTAGAATTGTTTGCAGAGGTGGAAGTGTTTCAAGCAATAATTTCAGGAAATGAGCAGAAAGTAGAACACGGATGGATCTGTGCACCACATTCAGGAAGATAAAGCTTTTCAAAGCTCCATGACATTCAAAGCTCCATGACTATGGAGACATGTTTTTGTTGTTAGCCACTGTAAACATAACACCTAGCAAGAGAAAACATAGGGTCTCAATATTTGTGTGATATGTGTGATAGTGAGCCACTGAAATTTAAGAAGAGTAGTAATATTTTTTTTCCATTTTGCAGTTGATAAGTATCACTCTTATCCTGTTATGGAGGATGGATTAAAAGGAAGAGACTAAATTCAAAAATGCCAGTTATAAGATGATTGCAGCAGTTAAAGTAGAAGATGATAAAAGCCAATATCAAACTCAAAATAGATATGAGCAACAGGGTATGAGAAAAGGAAGAATATAGAATTAACAGAAGTTCAGTAGGAGATGTAGATTTTTTGGAAAAGATTATTCACTTTGGGATATCTTTGAGTTTGAAGTAACTGTGCAACATCAAAGTGAAGGTCATTTAGGGGGCAATTGTTCTGGAAGAAAACCAGAAGTCTGGGCTGGGGAATGTAAATTTGTTTCCAAAAACAGTTATGGGATTCATGGAGTCATTTATACCCTCTCATGAGAAGAATAGTAGGGCTTGGGGTGTAGAGAGAGGCAAATAAGGAGGGAGAGCAAGACTAGAATATCTAAATTCTATTGCTTCCATAACAATTACGTTTTGATGGACCTGTTTTCTCACTCATACAATAATGGTATTGATTCAGGTCATCTCTTCGTTCCTTTAAATGTTTATGTTCTTTGACTATTCTAATTCAGGGTTTAAAAATCTAATGTCTATAGAGGTAAGGTAAGATTTTCTGAACTAGTAAAGCTGGCCAGGAAACCAAGATAATTTGGAGATTATACAAGTACATGTAGGGTACATACAGAGTACATATAGAAAACATATTGAGTTCACTTCTTATCTCCAGATAACTGTTGCCACATGAAAACTTAGACATTAGAAGATGTCTTTAAAGCAGGGATGTCCAATCCCTGGGCCATGGGCCAATACCAATCCGTGGCCTATTAGGAACTGGGTCACACAGCAGGGGGTGAGCAGCAGGCAAGTGAGCCAAGCTTTACCTGTATTTACAGCTGCTCCCCATTGCTCACATTACCACCTGAGCTGTTTCCTGTCAGATCAGCGGTGGCATTAGATTCTCACAGGAGCATGAGCCCTACTGTGAATGCGAGGAGTCTGGGTTGCATGCTCCTTATGAGAATCATCCTGAAATCATCCCCCTGGCCTCCCTGGTCTGTGGAAAAAGTGTCTTCCACAAAACCAGCCCTTGGTGCCAAAAAAAGTTGGAGACTGATGTTTTAAAGGTAGATGAAGATACCATGCTACATCCTCATAGCCCAACTCCTATAGTATTTCAGCTATAGGGGGTACAGATTCATGTGAGCTCTAAGTCATTATAGGACAACAACACCCTGTCTTTCTGCCTCAAGATCTGTCCTAATGCTGTGGGACATACTGGTTTGTATACAAGTTAAGTTCAAAATGTGGGCAAGTTACATCCCAGGGGGCCAACTCTCAATGAATGGGTGGTGGGAGCTTGTGGATAAATGCTCTATCCTCTCATTTTTCTGGTGAATAATTCTAGGAGATTTTTCTTTATGCTTTCCAGAGATTAGAGTGGAATTGAACCCTTCTTGTGCTTGGAAAAGATTTTTTTAATATAATTCCTTTATATTGCAAAAGTCTCCATGGCAGTTTTAAAGTGCCTCTTGTCTCCTACGACTGGAGATAGAATGCATACATTTAACAGATCTCCTATACTAACAGGACTATGTTAGAGAGGGAGTGGGGCCCTGAAACATGGACTTGGGACCCTTGGGTAGATGGGTCTAGACTTGAACTCCTTGATTTCCCTGAACACTTTTGGGCAATAGACAAGCCTCTTTTCTCTTCTTAGAGAATAGCTTTCTCTCTCCAGCAGACATTTCCTAGGTGGATGTTTCTCAAAATAATGCCACTTTCCAACTGATCTACTCCTACCTCCTGGTATTGCTTCCATACCAGTAACTAGACCAATAATAGGTCTCAACATAGGTAAAGTGAAATAAAACCACTTTCCAGAGAATAAAAAGAAAAAACTCACTAAAAACAGTTTAGGAGTATGGTTTATATGCACCAGTATGAAGCTGGAAAATATTCAGGAGAGAAGATCTTGATGGAGTTGGACCAGGTGGAACAGAATGCAAAGCTATATGTGGATGAATTTATTGATATGGGAGCACTCTCCTGTGACTTAAAACTTAGCATTCTGGTGAGGACACCTGGAGCCAGTCTGGTGGCAATCTTCTGGAATAATTATTTAAAGCTTCTGAATGATGATGGACTATAGTAAATGAGTTGGGTATGGCAAAGCATTGAAAAATGAGTAGTAAAGTTTAGGGCAGTAAAAATGTGGGAATGGGGTACCACCAAATGCCCACTACCTAACTGTTTCCCTGGGAGGGCTCAGAAGGCCTACCTTCCATTGGACAATTAGGAATATACCACTGAGGGGTATATTTCAGCATGACTGAAAAATTCAGTGGTATTTGACTGCTGAAAGACAGCAAGAGACACTGTGGTGGAACAGGGCTCTAGAATTTCAGAAGCCAGCTGGAAGTACTTTGTATCAGAGGAAAGGTGGTCACAGTTGGTACCAAAGCTAAGATGGCAACCAGAGTTCTTTGACTCACAAGGATCTGTCAGAATTGTTAATAGATGATGACACCCTTAGGGGTGAGTTATCTGAGCAGCTTACTAGGGTATTGCTTGATTTGCATAATGGGAAATAATTGAGAATTGATAAGCAAAGGCTGACATCAGTAATAGCAATGGAAAACTACTATTCCTCATTCAATTTTTAGACATGATCAGTTTTCAGATTCAGGGCCTATTGGCAGAAGGGAGACTGGTTCCTCATGAAGAAAGACACTGAAATGCCACTACAATAACATTTATAATATTTTGTTTATTTAAAATGTTGTCTTAATCCTTCCCTAAAGAATTTGAAGCAATTTATGAGAGTGAGTATTAACAGAGAAAATAGGTATACCCAGAATGTACTAGGGCTATTGCATATGAAGTCAGAGACCACAGTGATGCTATGATCAAAATATAATCATGGTCCCTTGGTTAGAACAAGTTTAGAAGAACTGATAGCAAATAAAATCCTGACCCAAGTCCATCTAACAGCAGATCCAGGGGGTTCATGAATCTACCTAGTCCTGGAACATATAAGTGGGGTGGATATACTTAACTGTTGATATAACTCTCACATCAGCTCCTGACCTATAGAATAAGAACCATCAAAGCAGAAAAAGACAAATGGAAATAAAACACTCCATCTTCTAACCAAGATATATATCAAAAGAAATGTTGCATACTTGGAGGAACTATAGTTATTATCTAGTGCATCTAATAGGTCCAAGGAGTAGATGGTAGCATACGCTCTTTTGGTACTTTGACACATCCCCATGTTCTGCTTCTGATTTAAACTGCAACTGTGGTGGATATTTCCGACTCACCAAGGACAGCATCTCACCTCAAACTTGTACTCCATGTCTTTCTTTTTATAGCTACAATCTTTTCCAGTTATGGCAGTCAAAACAGCCTATCAACAAACCTGGCTTGGTTTGCAATGTATGCAGAAGTGTTAGGAAGTTAATATCTCTCAGGGAGAGGGGCACTGGGGCATAAATATCACAGCCTCTGGTCTTTCAGGTCATTAATTTTGGAAAGCTTTCTGCCTATATCCTAGAAATTCCACTGCAATCAAGCCTCTGTTTCTTCCAGCAATAGTTAATTCTTTTGTCAGCTTTTAATCCTTGTCCATTTTATCTTCCTGCTCCCTTACTATTGATTTCTGGGATTGATTTCCACAAAAACTACCTATACCCAAAACTTTGTCTCAGTGCCTACTTTCTAGGCCAACCAAGCTATGACATCAACTTGATGTTGCCAGATCTTCCATTTTTTAAAAGTTAAATAGAGTTTTATTTGATTCATTTATTTGGCCACATTGGGTCTTTGCTACTGCCTGTGGGCTTTCTTCAGCTGCAATGAGCAGGGGCTACTCTTCATTGTGGTGCCCATGGATTTCTCATTGCAGTGGCTTTTCTTATTGCGGAGCATAGACTGACTCTAAGTGGGCAGGTTCAGTAGTTGAGATGCACAGGCTTAGTTACCCTGCAGCATGTGGAATCTTCCCGAACCCAGGACTGAACCAGTGTCCCCTGCACTGGCAGGCAAATTCTTAACCACTGGACCACCATGGAAGTCTCAGAGCTTCCTATTTTTTTTTAATTAATAAATTCTTCATTGAAAGATAATTGCTTTACAGAATTTTGTCATTTTTCTGTCAAACCTCAACATGAATCAGCCATAGGTATATATATATCCCCTCCCTTTTGAACCTCCCTCCCATCTCCCTCCCTATCCCACCCCTCTAGGTAGATAAAGAGCCCCTGTTTGAGTTTCCTGAGCCACAGAGCAGTTTCCCATTGGCTATCTATTTTACATATGTAAGTTTCCATGTTACTCTTTCTATACATCTCACTCTCTTCTCCCCTCTCCCCATGTCCATAAGTCTATTCTCTATGTCTGTTTCTCCATTGCTGCCCTGTAAATAAATTCTTCAGTACCATTTTTCTTAAAAAAATGTATATATACATCAGAATATGATATTTATCTTTCTCTTTCTGACTTACTTCACTCTGTGTGATAGGTTCTAGGTACATCCACCTCATTAAGACTGACTCAAATGCATTCCTTTTTATGGCTGAGTAATATTCCATTGTGTATATGTACCACAACTTCTGTATCCATTCATCTGTCGATGGACATCTAGGTTGCTTCCATGTTCTAGCTGTTGTAAATAGTGCTGCAACAAGCGACAGGATACATGTGTCTTTTTCAGTTTTGGTTTCCTCAGGGTGTATGCCTAGGAATGGGATTGCTGGGTCATATGGTGGTTTTATTCCTAGTTTTTTAAAGACTGTCTATACTGTATTCCAGAATGAATGTATCAATTTACATTCCCACCAACAAGTGCAAGAGCATTCCCTTTTCTCCACACCCTCTCCAGCATTTATTGTTTGTAGACTTTTTGATGATGGCCATTCTGACTGGTGTGAAATGAGAGCTCATGGTAGTTTTGATTTGCATTTCTCTAGTAATGAGTGACGCTGAGCATCTTTTCATGTGTCTGTTAGCTATCTGTGTATCTTCTTCGGAGAAATGTCTGTTTAGGTCTTTTTCCCACTTTTTGATTGGGTTGTTTGTTTTTCTGGTATTGAGTTGTATGAGCTGCTTGTATATTTTAGAAATTAATCCTTTGTCAGTTGTTTCATTTGCTATTATCTTTTTTTCTCCCTTTCAGAGGGTTGTCTTTTCACCTTGCTTACAGTTTCCTTTGCTGTGCAAAACCTCTTAAGTTTAATCAGGTCCCACTTGTTTACTCTTGTTTTTATTTCTGTTACTCTAGGGGATGGGTCATAGAGGATCTTGCTTTGATTTACGTTGTCAAGTGTTCTGCCTGTGTTTTCCTCTAAGAGTTTTATAGTTTCTGGTCTTACATTTAGGTCTTTAATGCATTTTGATTTTATCTTTGTGTATAGTGTTAGGAAGTGTTCTAATTTCATTCTTTTACATGTAGCTGTCCAGTTTCCCCAGCACGATTTATTGAAGAGGCTGTCTTTGCCCCATTGTATATTCTTGCCTCCTTTGTCAAATATAAGGTACCCATAGGTGCATAGGTTTATCTCTGGGCTTCCTGTCTTATTCCATTGGTCTGTGTTTCTGTTTCTGTGCTAGTACCATATTGTCTTGATGACTGTAGCTCTGTGGTATAATCTGAAGTCAGGAAGGTTGATTCCTCCAGCTCCATTCTTCTTTCTCAAGACTATTTTGGCTATTCTGGGTCTTTTGTGTTTCCATATGAATTGTGAAATTTTTTGTTCTAGTTCTGTGAAAAATGTCATAGGTAATTTGATAGGGATCACATTGAACCTGTAGATTGCATTTGGTAGTATATTCATTTTCATAATATTGATTCTTTCTACCCAGAAACATGGAAAATCTCTCCATCTGTTTATGTCATCTTTGATTTCTTTCATTAGTGTCTCATAATTTTCTATGTGCAGTTCTTTTGACTCCTCAGGTAAGTTTATTCCTAGATATTTAATTCTTTTGTTGCAATGGTGAATGGGGTTGATTCCTTAATTGCTCTTTCTGATTTTTCATTGTTAGTGTATAGAAATGCAAGCGATTTTTGTGTATTGATTTTGTATCCTGCAACTTTGCTAAATTCACTGATTAGCTCTAGTAATTTTCTGATACTATCTTTAGGGTTTTCTATGTACGGTATCATGTCATCTGCAAACAGTGACAGCTTTACTTCTTCTTTTCTAAACTGGATTCCTTTCATTTCTTTTTCTTCTCTGATTGCTGTATCTAGGACTTCCAGAACTATGTTGAATAACAGTGGTGAAAGTGGATGCCCTTGTACTTTTCCTGATCTTAGGGGGAATATTTTCAGTTTTTCACTATTAAGAATAATGTTTGCTATAGGCTTACAATATATGGCCTTTACTATGTTGAGGTAGGTTCCTTAATGCACATTTTTTTGGAAGAGTTTTAATCATAAATGGTTGCTAAATTTTGTCAAAGGCTTTTTCTGCATCTATTGAGATTATCATATGGTTTTTATCTTTCAATTTGTTAATATGGTATATCACATTGATTGATTTGTGTATATTGGAGAATCCTTGCATCCCTGGAATAAACCCAATTTGATTATGGTGTATGAGCTTTTTGATGTGTTGCTGAATTCTGTTTGCTAAATTTTGTTGAGGATTTTTGCTTCTTTGTTTATCAGTGATATTGGCCTGTAGTTTTCTTTTTTTGTGTTGTCTTTGTCTGGTTTTGGTATCAGGGTGTTGGTGGCCTTGTAGAATGATTTTGGAAATGTTCCTTCCTCTGCAATTTTCTAAGCATAGGCATCAGCTCTTCTCTAAATGGTTGATATAATTCACCTGTGAAGCCATCTGGTCCTAGGCTTGGTTTTTTGGGAGATTTTTGAACACAGCTTCAATTTCAGTGTTTGCAATTGGGTTGTTCATAATTTCTATTTCTTCCTGGTTCAGTCTTAGAAGATTGAACTTTTCTAAGGTTATCCTTTCTATTGCATACTGCTACTGCTAAGTCGCTTCAGTTGTGTCCAACTCTGTGCAACCCTGTAGATGGCAGCCCACCAGGCTCCCCCATCCCTGGGATTCTCCTGGCAAGAACACTGGAGTGGATTGCCATTTCCTTCTCCAATGCATGAATGTGAAAAGTGGAAGTGAAGTTGCTTAGTCCTGTCCCACCCTCAGCGACCCCATGGACTGCAGCCCACCAGGCTCCTCCACCCATGGGATTTTCCAGGCAAGAGTACTGGAGTGGGGTGCCATTGCCTTCTCCTTTATTGGCCTATAGTCGTTCATAATAGTCTCTTACAATCCTTTGTATTCCTGCATTGTCTCTTGTAACCTCTCCTTTTCCATTTCTAATTATGTTGATTTGATTCTTTTCTCTCTTTTTTTTTTTTGATGAGTGTGCCTAAAGGTTTGTCAACTTTGTTTATCTTCTCAAAGAACCAGCTTTTAGTTTTATTAATCTTTACTATTGTTTCTTTCATTTCTTTTTCATCTATTTCTGCTCTGATCTTTATGATTTCTTTCCTTCTACTAATTTTGGGGGGGGGGGGGTTGTTCTTCTTTTCCCTGTTGTTATAGGTGTGAAGTTAGGTTGTCTGTTCGATATTTTTCTTGTTTCTTGAGGTAGGACTGTGT
The DNA here is from genome assembly GCF_016772045.2 of Ovis aries. Lineage (NCBI taxonomy): Eukaryota > Metazoa > Chordata > Mammalia > Artiodactyla > Bovidae > Ovis > Ovis aries. Next base: position 17,100,181 of record NC_056067.1, on the reverse strand, counting down.
TGCTATAAACTTCCCTCCGAACTTCTTTTGCTGCATCCCATAGGTTCTGAGTTGTTGTGTTTTCATTGTCATTTGATTCTAGAATTTTTTTGATTTCCCTTTTTATTTCTTCAGTAACCTGTTGGCTATTTAGAAACGTGTTGTTTAATCTCCATACGTTTGTGTTTCTTACCATTTTTTCCTTATCTAATCTCATAGCATTGTGATTGGAGAAGATGCTTGATATGATTTATTTTTATTTTTTTGAATATAAATTTACTGATATGATTTCAATTTTCTTAAATTCACTGAGGCTTGATTTGTGACCCAAGATGGTGTATCCTGGAGAATGTCCATGTGCACTTGAGAAGAAGGTGTACTCTTCTGCATTTGGATGGAATGTCCTGAAGATATCAATGAGATCCATCTCATCTAATGTATCATTTAAGACTTGTGTTTCCTTATTAATTTTCTGTTTTGATGACCTACCCATTGGGAGGAGTAGGATGTGAAAGTTTCCTACTATTATTGTGTTACTGTCAATTTCTCCTTTTATGTCTGTTAGTGTTTTTCTTATGTATTGAGGTGCTCCTATGTTGGGTGCTTAGATATTTACAATTGTTATGTCTTCCTCTTGGAACGATCCCTTTATCATTATGTAGTATTCTTCCTTATCTCCTGTGATCTTTATTTTAACGTCTCTTTTGTCTGATATGAGGATTGCTACTCCAGCTTTCTTTTGCTCCCTATTTGCATGGAATATATTTTTCCATCCTCTCACTTTCAGTCTGTATGTATCTTTAGGTCTGAAGTTGGTTTCTTGTAGACGGCATATATATGGGTCTTGTTTTTGTATTCCATTCAGCCAGTCTGTGTCTTTGGTTGGAGTATTTAATCCATTTACATTTAAATTAATTTTTCCTATTGCCATTTTCTTAATTGTTTAGGGTTGATTTTGTAGATCTTTTTTCTGCTTTTGTATTTCTTGACTATATAAGTCCTTTAACATTTGTTGTAAAGCTGATTTGATGATACTGAGTTGTCTTTTTTGATACTAAATTTCTCTTTTGCTTATCTGAAAAGCTTTTGATTTCTCCATGAATTTTGAAGTAGATCCTTGTCAGGTAGAATAATCTTGGTTGCAGATTTTTCCCTTTTAGTACTTTAAATATATCCTGCCATTTCCTCTGGCCTGCAGAGTTTCTGCTGAAAGATCAGCTGTTAAGCATATGGTGTTTCTCTTGTATGTTACTTGTTGCTTCTCCCTTGCTGCTTTTAATATTCTTTCTTTGTGTTTAGTCTTTGTTAGTTTGATTGGTATGTGTCTGGATGTGTTTCTCCTTGGGTTTATCCTGTATGGGACTCTTTGTGTCTCTTGGACTTGATTGACTATTTCCTTTTCCATATTGGGGAAATTTTCAACTACAATCACTTCAAAAATTTTCTCATGCCCTTTCTTTCTCCCTTCTTCTTCTGGGACTCCTATAATTTGAATGTTGGTGCATTTGATATTTTCCCAGAGGTCTCTGAGACTATCTTCAGTTCTTTTCATTCTTTTTACTTTATTTTGCTCTTCAGAAGTTATTTCTGCCATTTTATCTTCCAGCTCACTGCTTTAGATAGTCTGCTATTGATTCCTTCTAGAGTATTTTTAATTTCAGTAATTGTGTTGTTTGTCTCTGAATGTTTATTCTTTAATTCTTCTAGGTCTTTGTTAATTGGTTCTTGCATTTTCTCCATTTTGTTTTCAAGGTATTTTTTTTTATCATCTTTATTATCATTATTCTGAATTCTTTTTCAGGTAGTTTGCTTATTTCTTCTCAATTTATTTGGACTTCTGTATTTCTAATTTGTTCCTTCATTTGTGTAGTATTTCTCTGCCTTTTCATTATTTTTTTAAACTTATTGTGTTAGAGGTCTCCTTTTCCCAGGCCTCAAGGTTGATTTCTTTCTTCCTTTTGATTTCTGCCCTCCTAAGTTTGGTCCAGTGGTTTGTGTAAGCTTTGTACAGGGTGAGATTTGTGCTGAGTTTTGTTTGTTTGTTTTTCCTCTGATGGGCAAGGCTGAGTGAGGTGGTAATCCTGTCTGCTGATGATTTGGTTTGTATTTTTGTGTTTGTTTGTTTAGATGAGGAGTCCTACACAGGGTGCTACTGGTGGTTGGGTGATGCTGGCTCTTGTATTCAAGTGGTTATCCTTTGTGTGAGTTCTCACTATTTGATACTCCCTAGGGTTCAGTTCCAGAGAAGGCAATGGCACCCCACTCCAGTACTCTTGCCTGGAAAATCCCATGGACGGGGGAGCCTGGTAGGCTGCACTTCACTTTAACTATTCACTTTCATGCATTGGAGAAGGAAATGGCAACCCACTCCAGTGTTCTTGCCTGGAGAATTCCGGGGACAGGAGAGCCTGGTGGGCTGCTGTCTATGGGGTCACACAGAGTCGGACAAGACTGAAGCGACTTAGCAGCAGCAGTGTTCAGTTCAGTTCAGTTCATTTCAGTTGCTCAGTCGTGTCTGACTCTTTGTGACGCCATGGGCTACAGCATAGCAGGCTTCCCTGTCCTTCATCAATTCCTGGAGCTTGCTCAAACTCGTGTCCATCTAACCAACAATGCCATCCATCTCATCTTCTGTCATCCCCTTCTCTTCTTACCTTCAATCTTTCCTAGCATCGGGTCTTTTCTAATGAGTCAGTTCTTCACAGCTGGTGGCCAAAGTATTGGAATTAGTTCTCTGGTAGCCTAGGATCTTGGAGTCAGTGCTCCCATTCCAAAGGCTCAGAGTTGCACATGAAGGTGGTGCAACTGCTTGACTAGTGCGGACCCTGGTGGCGCCAAGTGTGCAGGGACATGGACTGCCTCTGCCACAGGAGTTATGGCCCTATTAGAGTCTTTTTTTGAGCCTCTTGTAGCTGGTGATCAGAAGGCCTCTTTGACCAGTCATTCTTCAAAGCTTTGCTCATTCAGGCACATAGAGAGGCCCCCCCAGCAGGGGTCCTACTCGGTAGATTGGCATGTCAGGCACTTAAAGGGGCACCGTGGATGGGGTCCTACTCTGTAGTTCAATGTGTCAGGTGTATGATGGGCCAGCCTCTCTACTGTTCAGCTGCTGATGCTGGCATGCGGGGAGAGAGGCTATGGCGATGGCTCCACCTGCTACGCATGACTCAGCGTTACTGCCTTGCTTCCATGGCTGCCCAGCTTTCCTCCACAAGCATTTCCCACCACAGTCTCCTCCCTCACATCCCCTTGACCTGTCTCTCCACAGTCAACAGCAGCCCTTGCCCTGGGATTGCTCCACAACCCCTAAACTCCAGTTCTCAGCCACTGCACCTTCCAGGGGACCGGTGTCCCTGTCCAGGGTATGTATGGCTGCATCAAGGCCTGTCTGATTCTCATTCCATTTAGGCTGTCACAGATCAGCTGTTTCACTCTCAGCCTTAAACGTTTCTCCTCTGACTCTGACAATTACCCGAATGTGAGGATCGGACTCCCGCTTCAGTTCCCCCACCCACCAAGGGCAGGTCAAGTCCTACTAACACTCCTGTTTTCCCCCTAGTTTCTTTGTCCTACTGAGTTATCTGTGGTTCTATATATTCTTTTCAGCTGGTCAGGTACTCCTGTCCACTCTTAGCTGGTGTTCTGCATGCACTTATGTGTCTGAAGGAGTATTTCTGATGTATCTGTGGAGAGAGACGCACTCCACATCCACCTACTCCTCCACCATCTTGTCCTCCAAGACAAGATGGAAGATTTAAAAATCTTCCAATTTTTAAACAGGATCTGGAAATCTGGATTTCTATGAGAAACTCTTGATTTTTAAATGACAGCTACTAATTAATTAAGAGATGTACTATGTTGGCCAATCATAGTAAAAAGTGAAAACGTAGTTACTCAATCGTGTCTGAATCTTTGTGACCCCATGGACTGTATGTAGCCCGCCCTGACTCCTCTGTCCATGGAACTCTCCAGGCAAAATACTGCAGTGGGTAGCCATTCTCTCCTTCAGGACCATCCCCCCTCCAAGGGACTGAACCCAGGTCTCCTACACTGCAGGCATATTCTTTACCATGCAGGCATATTCTTTACCATCCAAGCTACCAGGGAAGCACGTGACCAGTCACAATAAGCCTATTCTTCCCATAATCCTCCAGTGTGCAACTTTTATACCTCACAAAGTTCTGTGTTGGTATAACTTGAGACTTTGGTGACATCAGTTATTAGGCTAATGGGGTAAAGGGAATTGTGGTCATGGCCTTGTCTATCCTCTTGTGCAAAAAGAAAGGCAAAGCGAAAGGGGATGTATTTAGTTTAAAATACTAGACATGACTTGTCCATGTGTAGAAGAATGTGCTATTTAATTTTTGTCTGGTTTCAATAGCACAGCATGTATGCAAGAAAACATGAATAAACATACCGCTCCATCTTGCACAGACTGGAGCTTGAGCATTCTTTGAACTTGGATGTAAAAGTTGTACTTGTGTTGGTCACTTTGTCCCCTAAGAGTTTGAATCTGGCCCCAGAGATGAAGCCACTGAACTGGTTGTTGGCCTCAGGCAATGGTTCCTTGAGAGAGCAAAAAACAAGCAGCTAGTATCTGAGTCTTCAATGCTTATATCCCTGGGAGAGTCCTGCTTGGTCATGTGTAGCTATGCACACAACCTTGGTTACCCAGGAAACCAAGGCCAAGTAGGTTTGGATGCTTTTCCTATGGCCATCATATCAGATGAGATATTTCCAGAGAGCTCAGCTGTGAGCATCTTAGAGATGAGGGATTCACATAGATGCCTTCATAAATGCATGTGACGAGTGTGATCAGGGGCAATTTGTGGTGACAAATACCACTGAACACTGGAGTAAATTGATATTACTCTGAAGGTCTTGTACCTTGGTATACAAAATGAAGATAGACTTTCATTCATTCAAAGATTAATTACTATGGGACAGGCAGTAAACCAGGACTTGAGGATAAAATGATAGTTGAGAGAAAGTGCCTGATCTCATGACTTTACATTCTGTTAAGAGAGATAAGTATTACCTAATCTCATGAATAAATATACAAGTTTAGTTGCTAATAAAACCTTTAAGAAAATAAAGCATCGATATGTGGAAGGAGGTACCTAGCACATGTTTGTGGGATGGGAAAGAATGCATTTTGTAAGGGGAAGGGAGTAAAAAAATACTCTCTGAGGTCACATTAGATCAAGAAGATCTCACTGCCACTAGTGCACCAGCTGAGTGAGCGTCTGCAGGAGCGTTTGGGACAGAGGGAATGTGTAAGACCTTGAGACAGCAAAGAGGGCTCTCCAAAGTGTTAGGGGGCCTCTGCCAATTTAAACAGGTCCATTTTCCGACTGAGTGTGGGAAAAGCTTTGGAAACAGAGGAACTGGAGTGTCAGAAGAGGGTGGTAGATGAAGTCCTGGCCAGAAGGAAAAACCATCAGCACTTCTGTCTCATATTACACTCCATGCTGAGCCTCAGTTTCTGTATTTAGAAATGAAGGGGTAGGGCTAACTCAGTGATTTCTTTTGGCTTCCCACCCCTTAAAGATATTGAACCTTTTGTTCAAAGAAAATATATAAAACAATGAGGATACAGAGTACAGTTAGCAAACTCTGGATTAAATGATGTGTGAAGAATCCTCCCCCACTAGACTTGGACTTCTAGGATCCTAAGGGTCCAGGCTCCCTTGATGAACTCTCAGATCCAAGAAATCTGCTTATATCTTAATGTCAGTCTGACACTCCTGAGACTTAACTAGTGACATGTAAAATCCTGGGGCCCTATTTGTCTGGACCCCTCCAGAAACTTGCACAAGAGTCTGAGGATCATATCATGCCTGACTCTGGGTGACCCCATAGATGGCAGCCCATCAGGCTCCTCTGTCCCTGGGATTCTCCAGGCAAGAATACTGGGGTGGTTTGCTATTTCCCTCTCCAAGGCATGTATGCATGCTAAGTCGCTTCAGTCATGTCCGACTCTGTGCGACCCCATGGACTGCAGCCCACCAGGATCCTCTGTCCACAGGATTCTCAAGGCAAGAATACTGGAGTGGGTTGCCATTTCCTTCTCCAAGGTCTGCTAAGTCAAAGTGAAAGGCTACACTCAGGACCACAGAGCCTAAGCCCCAAAGAGGACTCAGGGGCCCCTCTAAAGACTTTTCCCCCTCTAAGACCAGAGTCATATAGTTTCTAGGACCCGAGGCACACAGACAGGATCTCCGCCCCAAAGGCTTCTCCTCTTTGGCTAAAATATGGAATAGGAAAGGAGAAGCAGGAGCAGGTGTGCTCCCTGAGCCACCTGGAGGGCCCATGGGGCTAGTGAATGCTCTGTGCCCCATCTACGCAACACTCCAAAATGGCAGAAATGGGACCGAGACATCTTCAAGTGGCAGGCCTGCTGCCCTCCTGCACTTCCCATTCTCTGACTTTGCCCGTGTCAGCCCAAGGAGAATTATTTACTCTGCATGCAAGCAGAGCCTGTGGTTCTGCTGCCTCGGCAACTTTGCTTTGCGAAGCACTGGGGAGAAAACTCCTCATCACCACCCTAGGACCCACACACACTTAGGGAAGTGATGAAGAGCCCATTAAGTGTTTAAATGTGAATTATCATCTAACTGCATTTTGAGTTAATTTCTCTGAGCATGGTGGGGGGGGGGGCATCTGATTATGTAAATAATGCATAAATCCCCAATGTAAAAGGTAAACGTTTATCAGCCTCAGTAACTCAGGGTAAGCTTAGGACTTTGGATGTGAAGAGAAAGCTGATTTCTTTAAGCATGTTTGCTTGTTTTAAAATGTAATTTAGGGAGGCAGAGGAATATGGTGCAAGAAGAGAAGAGTACTGGACAGGGTGTCCAGGGCCCTGGGGGACCTTCGATAAATCCTTTGCTTTTCTAGGACAGTTTTTCATATCTGATTCAAGTGGACCACAGAATCCCAGTTTTCCTACCTCTTTGGGACATGATGAAGATAAGGTCAGACAATGGATGCAGAGCAATGCTGTTCAAGGTGTGACATCACTCTGCCAAATGCTTGTTACCCATCTGCAAGAAGAGAATTTCAGAAAGCAAGAGCAAGCATTTCATAGACTTGTGGACACAGCAGGGGAAAGGAAAGGGTGGGACAAATTGAGATTAGCATTGACATACATATACTACCGTGTGTAAAAGAGTTATCTAGTGGGAACCTGCTGGATAACACAGGCAGCCCAGACTGGCACTCTGTGATGACCTAGAGGAGTGAGATGGGGTGAGTGAGAGGAAGGCTCAAGAGGGAGAGAATATAGCACAGTTATGACTGATTTGCGCCGGTCTATGGCAGAAAGAAACATTCCATTGTAAGGCAATTATCCTCCAATTAAAAATAAACATATTAATTAAAAGTAAACAAACAAAAAATGTGGCAGCAATTTGACATGCTGCTGCTGCTGCTAAGTCACATCAGTCGTGTCCAACTTCGTGTGACCCCATAGGTGGTGGCCCACTAGGCTCCTGTCCCTGGGAGTCTTCAGGCAAGAATACCGGAGTGGGTTGCCATTTCCTTCTCCAGTGCATGAAAGTGAAAAGTGAAAGTGAAGTTTTGACACGGCCGTGACAGCCAAGTGTGTGATCGGGGGCCTCACTTCACTCAATAGAGTCTAAAGCAGTTTGAACGCTGTCAGCTTGACATGATGAGTTGTTCCTGGCAGGAGCTTCATACTAGTGAAAGTCCATGATGGATTAGAAATAAAACCAACAAAAAGCAACCGCAGTGGAAACTGGCCCTTCATCGCAAACACTTTGAGAAGTGCAGATGTAGATTCTTGCTTGTAGAAGTCCTGAAGCCTTAGGAAACAACCTGTGACTGAATGAAGTGTGGTGCAAAGTGGCTGAGAACGGAACAGAAGTGATGTAGGAAGTACTTGGCCTGGCTGCTCTGCTCACTTGCTCTATGACCTTGGATAAATTACCTGTCTCTGGACCCCTGATGCCATATGCAATTTCTACCTAAGGTTTTTCTTTTTGTCAAAATAACTGGTATAACATTAAGAATATCAGCATATCTGTTAATAAAAGGGACCAAAATTGGCTAATGGGGTTAGGAGTGGTGGTTGATTGCCCCCAAAAGAGCCACAGTCCTTCATACCTCCATCTATCCACGCTGCAGTGTCGGTCGTTCAGTCCTGTCTGACTCTATATGACCCCATGGACTGTAGCCTGCCAGGCTCCTCTGTCCATGGAATTCTCCAGGCAAGAATACTGGAGTGGGTAGTCATTCCCTTCTCCAGGGGATCTTCCCAACCCAGGGACTGAACCTGGGTCTCCTGCATTGCAGGCAGATTCTTTACCATCTGAGCTACCAGGCAAGCCCAATCAATGTTTCAAAATGGATTTATATCCCATTCCATCAAGATCAGGAACCCTTCCTTTGAATATGGGATTGCTGGGTGACTAAATTAGACTCATACAATGCAACAGAAGTCATGGTAGCTGGTTCTGAGCCAGGGCCCCACGTGGCTTCCGCGTGCTCTGTTAGATTCCTGCCCAGCGGCCATGTGAACAAGCTACGAGCCACCCACCTATGGCCACCCTAGGTCAGTCAGTTCCCAGACAGCCTGACAGCTAGCTGGTGATTCCAGAGTGAGACCAGCTGAGATCAGAGGAAGCACCTAGCTTTCCGGTCCAAACTGCTGACCAATAGGATCACATGTTAAGTAAATGCTTATTGTTTTAAGCAATTAACATTTGAGGTGATTTGTTATACAACAGAAGCTAATTGATCCAAGAATAAAATATTACCGGGTTCAGGCAAACTAATGATGGTTCAGGCAAAATAATGATAGAGCCAGTTTGATGAGAGCATCCTTCTTCCCCTCATTCCCGCTCAAATTTACTTTTGCTAATACATGAGGCATGGACATAAAATACACAGTGTGAGGAGTATAGTCAGTAATTATGTAATATCATCGTATAGTAACAGATCAAAACTAGACTCATCATGGTGATCGTTTTAAAATGTATAGAAATATCAAATTAGTGTGTGGTATAAGAGGAACTAGCACAATGTTGCAGGTCAATTACACTTCAAAAGAAATTCAAACGTGTATAAAAAGAGATCACATTTTTGGTTACCAGAGGCAGGGGATGAGGAGGATGGGGTAGCCGAATGAAGGCAGTTAAAAGGTAAAACTTCCAGCAGTAAGATAAATAAGTACGTGGTATGTAGTGTACAACATGATAAAGATAAATAATACTGCTGTATGTTTTATAGGAGAGCTGTTAAGAGAATAAATCCTAAGAGGTCTCATTACAAAGAAAAATATTTTTTCTGTATTGAAAATGCTGTATCTATGTGATATGATGAGTGTTCACCAAACTTACTGTGATCATCATTTTGTGTGTAGGTAAGTCAAATCATTATGCTGTATACCTTAAACTTATGCACTGCTATGTTTCAATTGTATCTCAATAAATCTTTTTAATTGAAAAAATTTAAATGTATTTTTAAAAGTTGCTTTTGCTTTACTAATACCATTCAGTGAGTTGTGCTTTTTCAAAATGTGCCTCCCACTATCACAAACCAACAAATCTTCAACATTGTAAATAATAGACATCTTAGAATCTGATGAAAGCTGAGGCTCCACAACTCGGAGAAAATGCATATCTTCACATTTACATATACTCTTTATACTATTTTAAAATTCTAGGGTCCAACTGTGAACCCCTCTTCTCTGGTTATGAGCTGTAGGTAGAGACCTAGCCTCTCTCCTACTCTTTTCAAATCACTCTCTCATCCTATACTGTTAATATTCTCAGTCCTCCACCTGAGCTTCTGAAGGTCTCTAACCTTATAAATTAATCCAGACAAGACAGTATTAGGACAATAATTAATTTAAAATGTACAAAATGAAAAACAAGTATCATATATTAATACATATATATGAAATCTAGAAAAATGGTACTGACGAACCTATCTGCAGGGCAGGAACAGAGATGCATAAGTAGAGAACAGACTTTTGGACACAGTGGGGGAAAGAGAGGGTGGGATGAATTGAGAGAATAGTGTTGACAGATATACACTATCATGTATAAAATCAATAACCTTAAATATGGAGATGACATCACCCCTAATGGCAGAAAACGAAGAGGAACTAAAGAGCCTCTTGATGACAGTGAAAGAGGAGAGTGAAAAAATTGGTTTAAAACTCAGCGTTTAAAAACCTCAGATCGTGGTATCCAATCTCATTGCTTCATGGCAAATAGACGGGGAAAAAGTGGAAGCAGTGACAAACTATTTTCTTGGGCTCCAGAATCACTGTGGATGGTGACTGCAGCCATGAAAGATGCTTGCTCCTTGGAAGAAAAGCTATGATGAATCTAGACAGCATATTAAAAAGCTGAGACATCATTTTGCTGACAAAGGTCTGTACAGTCAAAGCTATGTTTTTTTCCAGTAGTCACGTATGGGTGTGAGAGTTGGTTCATAAAGAAAGCCAAGTGCCAAAGAATTGATGCTTTTGAACTGTGGTGTTGGAGAAGACTCCTGATGTCCCTTGGACATCAAGGAGATCAAACCAGTCAATCCTAAAGGAAATCAACCCTGAATATTCATTGGAAGGACTGATGCTGAAGCTGAAACTCCAATACGTTGACCACCTGATGTGAAGAGTTGACTCATTGAACAAACCTCTGATGCTGGGAAAATTGAGGGCAGGAGGAGAAGGGGTAATAGAGGATGAAATGGTTGGAAGGCATCCCCAACTCAATGGACATGAGTTTGAGCAAACTCTGAGAGACATCGAAGGTCAGGGAAGCCGGGCATACTGCAGTCCATGTAAAGAGCCAGACATGACTGAGCAGGTGAACAACAGCAGAGTGTGTAAAATAGACAGCTACTGGGAAGCTGCTGTATAGTACAAGGAGCTCAACTCAGCGCTCTGTGATGGCCTAGAGGGGTGGGATCAAACATAGGCTCAAGGGGGAGGGGATATATGTATCAGTTCAGCTCAGTTTGGTCAATTCACGTTGTCATAAAACAGAAACTAACACAATATTGTAAACCATTTGTACTCCAATTTAAAAGTAAATAAAATGGAAAAGAAAACATGAAAATTTTTAATTTGAAAAAATATAGAAAATGTTCAAAACATTCTCATACATAGTATCTCAGTTAGCCCTCTTAAGAGCTCAGTGAAGTATGTGGTCAGGACCTACTGTTCCTATTTATCCAATGAGGAAACTGAGCCCCAATCCAAGGGCATTACTGCCCAAGAACACTCAGCTAGGAGAGGGCAACATCTGGCATCCTATTGCCATTCCATGTTACTTTGCTTTTTAGAGATGTGTCTGACTAATGGCAACAAATCCAGATAAGGAATGCTTATCCTTCTGTGAGGAGCCTTAGGGAGGCCCATGTGGCCATGTGGAAAGCAGGAAAAAAGTGGTGGAGTTGAGGTCAAGAGGTCAGAATGCTTAACAAACATAGGATCTTGGAAGCCTATACTCCCAGAGGATGAGCAAGAAGATTGTAATGTTTTAAGTTTAGCCTCACTTAAGAAAATTCCATCATTAATTGCATCAGTCTATATATATCCCCTTTCTCTCCCTCCTCCCAAAAAGGAAGGAATCTCAGAGTCTTTCACACAGTCCAAACTTAGAATGATTTACACTCTATCTTAAACATGCCAGTCTATACCTTTCAGAGCAAAACACAACTTGTTGAATTTTATTTTTAAAACAACGGAGAAGAGTCTGACTTGCGGACCTGACATTCTTTGAACAGTTCAAGTGCCTACCAGGTGCTTTATTGAGCACCTACTAGGTTCAATGCCCTGTCCAGGATGTGAGATTGATGAGCATGAGAGAGGGTTTCAAGTTGGATGAAATGTCTTGGATCCTCAAGAAAGACCAGGAGAGGTAATAACCACTTCACCCACCTTGCAGGGGCTTCCTGAGTGGCTCAGCAGTAGAGAATCTACCTGCAATGCAGAAGATGCTGATTCATTCCCTGGATGGGGAAGATCCTCTGGAGAAGGGCATGGCAAACCACTCCAGTATTCTTACCTGGAGAATCCCATGGACAGAGGAGCCTGGTGGGCCCCAGTACATGGGGTCACAAAGAGTTGGACATGACTGAAGCAATTTAGCACACATGCACAGCAACACCCAGACTACTTTTCAACCCTCAAGCAAGTTTAATGTTGTTTTCTTCCCTGCCCTTCCCACACCATAAGGAAGTGTTTTCTCATTTGTACCTGCTCTCTATAGCCAGAGAACTGGAAAAGACATAAATGGGAATCTGTAATGTATTGTGACTTACCTATTAGCTTTTTTTCCTTGGTCTTTTCCATTCATCTGTGAGCTCCTTGAGGGCAGGCACATGCCTATTTCTCTCCTTTATGCACTTCCTCCATTATAGTTTTCCAACACTAGGCCAGTGAATACATTTTGAATTGACCTGAATAATCACAAAACACAGAGAAAATGCTGGGACCAAGAAGAGATTCAGACAAAGTCATCAGAGTTGTGTGGTAGGGAATCTACTCACATTACATGATTGCTTTTCTTTTTGAAGACATAGACAACAACTCCATTAGGGGGAAAAGACTAATCTTAAGCACTTAGTACAATGCTGCTAAGATAGCAACTGCTTACAGCATTGAATATTACTATTACTCTTGCTGCTACTATTATATTATTATTCTTTCAAGCAAGAGCATCTCTGTAGAAAGGAATTCTGAAATCTTTATAGAACCCTCCCCCTATTTCTGTGGTCCAGAGAGCTGCCCTGCCCATTCACTCAGTTTAATAGAGAGAAATTCCTTTTCTTTCTCCAAGGAAAATGAACTGCAGAATATCCTTGCCCTGAGATATTTGTCTTTGACTAGCCTGGGAGCCATGGGATTCAATAAGCATATTCTCTCCTTTAGGGTTCAAGGTAATAAAGCACGCATCTGCATTGTTACCATGGCTCCACGGCTTGGTTGGTTTTCTGTGAGAGCATTTCCAACATCACACCCCTTGTTGTATTTAAAAATTGGTCTATTATCTACTCAGGAGCTGGAGAAGAGGGCATGCTGGGCATGGAAAGTCTCAGTGATTAGAAATGAACAGAGTGGGGACACTGGTCTGAGGCCACCATGCACAGCTCATTTGGTTAACATTATTTCTGATCACTGATTTCTTATGGGTTAATACACAGGTCCCCAATCAATATACAGGTCTCTTTCACACGAGGCCCAAAGCTGAGGTTCATTTCTTGCAGGAAAGGAGGAGCAGGGTCTCAGTTAAGACTCTTTCGATTGAAAGTAATGTAAACCACTCAAGCTGGCTTAAACAGAAAAAGGAATTTGCTGAAAGGATAGTGGGTCTTCTTATGGAATCCTAGAAAGACAGAATAGTCTCATCTCTAGAACAAGGTGGAGCAGGACATCTTTGTTGACACTGAATGTTGTTGGTTTTGACTGTTCAACATTCATCTCTCTTTCCACCATTATGCCAATCTCCTTTTGAAAAATCATAATTTCTCTTTTGAGTACAGCCTGGTGGAATTATAAATTGGGATCCTACCTGGGCTTCCCAGGTGATGCTAGTGGTAAAGAACCTGCCTATCAATGCAGAGACTTCAGAGATCTGGGTTCAATCCCTGGGTTGGGAAGATCCCTTAGAGAAGGGCATGGCAACCAACTCCAGTATTCTTGCCTGGAAAATCCCATGGACAGAGGAGCCTGGCAGGCTACATGTCCATAGGGTTGCAAGGAGTCGGAAACAACTGAAGTGACTTAGTGCATACTGCCCTAGTGAATTAGGAAGCCACAGAATCCAAGACAGGCCAATTAGATGTTTGCTCCCAGGAAACTGTTGAAACTCATCTATTCTGGTTGTAGTACAAGGAGCAGTCTGTTTTCCCCGTAAAATGATTCCTGAAGTTACCATTTATTAAAGTCTCAGGGTTGTCTTGGTTCTCTGATTTTCAGGATTTTTAGCTTTCCCAATAATTCTCCAAGTTATCCATATTCTAATAAATATTCATTACAATAAATGAGCAAAGTCAGTTTTTTGGCTGGTAACAAAGGAACTCTGGCCAATATACAGATCATCTCTGTAGCAAGTTGCTATTGACATGGGTCAGTTTATTATCCATACTTCCTATCTCATTATTAGAATATTTTAGGACAGAAAGTTTGGCTTATTTTGGTCCAGTGTCCCCTTGGCCCAATCAGCTGAACCTAAGGGCTGGTGCTGCTAAGTCGCTTCAGTAGTGTCCAACTCTGTGCGACCCCACAGACGGCAGCCCACCAGACTCCCCCGTCTCTGGGATTCTCCAGGCAAGAACACTGGAGTAGGTTGCCATTTCCTTCTCCAATACGCGAAAGTGAAAAGTGAAAGTGAAGTCGCTCAGTCGTGTCCGACGCTCAGGGACCCCATGGACTGCAACCTTCCAGGCTCCTCTGTCCATGGGATTTTCCAGGCAAGAGTACTGGAGTGGGGTGCCATTGCCTTCTCCGGAACCTAAGGGCAGGTTCATATATTCTGAACATATCGCCTGAGGATAATCCCTGTAGAAGAAAGGCAGTTCCCAGAGATAAGGCTAGGACTGCTGGACTGAGCCAACCCTTTCTCTGAGACAAATGGACTACAAACAGAAAATCTTTGCTGATCAAACACATGGCACGATGTGTTGAAGCAAATCGGGTCCTGGGAACCAGGTGTGACCAGTAGATCATGTACTGATTGAATCTGAAGAACGGTCATGAAACCCACGTTTTGAATAGCAGCACAGACTTAGGTTAAAGCTGTCCAGAGGCTCTGTTTAGAGCCGTGTTTTCATCTATAGGGACTGTTATCCCTTTAATATACCCAAACAGTAAGCCTAACTTTGAAAGTCCAATGCGTAAATACCCATCTGACCAAAGACATGCTCATGCAGTGCTGAATCTCAAAACTCTTGTCTCCTTTCTCCTAAAGTTATGTTTCTTTCCCAATCTCTTCTACCAACCCAGTTCTGTGATAGCAGATATGAATTATCTGGATATTTGATTTAATTCTGCATTTCATTAGGCACGCATAATCACAGTTACGTTCTTCCAGTGGTACTCTTTTCCCCAGTCATTGGTTGGATCGTTAAGGGAAGGAGTCTTGCAAAATCTGCAATTCTGATTTTATGTGCCTTCTCTGGTCTGTTTTAGTCAAATGTTTAATGTTTGCTTGCAGTCTCTTGCAAAAAAACTTTTCTGCATGCTTGCTTGACTTGCACATCTTTAAGAGGTAAATTCCCAATATCTTTAAATCAAAGGCTACAGAAGCAGCGAACCATCAGTAGAAGCCCATTTGCCTTTGAAGGGAATGTCCTGGGAATCCTTCCTTGATTGGTTAGAACTAAAATTTCCAGTGCTTTCCTATGTTACCTTATGAACATACACGATGTGCAAAGATACAGTCTTGAGGTCATTTCTGACTCTTCTTATTTTTTCCAAAGGATGCTAAGGCAACCAGAGCTCATATCATGGGCTGTCAGTGCTGCGAAAACCCACATTCCCTGCACTTCTAGTATTTCTGATCAGAGAGGAGTGCTCCATTTCTTTATATATAATGAGTTGCATAGTACAGTATCCAAAATCCCCATACTGGACAATTGGACATCTATTATACATGCAAAAAAAGAAGATTCTAGATACAGACTTTATACCCTTCACAAAAATTAAATCAAAATGGACCACACACCCAAGTATAAAATGCAAAACTACAAAGCTCCTAGAAAATAACGGGAGAAAAATCTCGATGACTTTAAATTTGGTGATGACTTTTTAGATACGACACCAAAGGCATGATCCATAAAGGAAAGAATTCATAAGCTGGACTTCATTACAGTTAAAATTTTCTGCTCTGCACTGTCAACAACATGAAAAGACAAGCTATAGATAGGGGAAAAATGTTTGCAAAAGACATCTGATGCAGGACTGTTTTCCTAAACATACAAAGAATTCTTGGAACTCAATAGTAAGAATATAAGCAGCCTGATTTTAAAAATGAGCCAAAGACCTTAACAGATACCTAATCAAAGAAGATGATGAGAAATAAGCATTGGAGATGATCCACATCATAAGTCAGGAGAAAAATGCAAATTAAAACAGCAACAAAATGTGACTGCATATCTATTAAGACAGTGAAAATCCAGAACACAGGCAACACCAGCTAATGACAGCAATGAGGAACAAGAGAAACTCTTATCCATTGCTGGTAGGAATGTAAAATGGTACAGACACTCTGGGAGAAAATTTGGTGGTTTCTTAAAAAATGAAACATACTTTTACCACAAAATTCAGTGATCGCATTTCTTTGTAATTACTCAAAGTCACTGAAAATTTATGACCGGGTTAAAGCCTACACACAGATGTTTATAGCAGCTTTATTCATAACTGCCAAAACTAGGAAGCAGCCAGGATGTCCTTTAGTAGGTGAATGGATAAAAAGCTGTGGTACATTCAGACAATGGAATATTATTTAACACTTGAAAGAAATGAGTTATTAAGCCATGAAAAGACATGAAGGAAATTTAAATGCATGTTACTAAGTGAAAGAAGCCAATCTGAAAAGATACTGTATGATTCCAACTCTACGGTGCTTTGGAAAATGTAAAACTATGGAGACAGTAAGAAGATCAGTGACGGTCAGGGATAAAAAGGAAAGGGGAGGGGTGGATGAATAAGTGGGTCACAGAGGATTTGAGGGGCAATGAAACCTCACTGTATGATACTACAATGATCATTTAAGTGTGTCAAAGTTGCTCAGTCGTGTCCAGACTCTTTGTGACCCCATGGCCTGTAGGGTGCCAGGCTCCTCTGTCCATGGGATTTTCCAGGCAAGAATACTGTGTGGGTTACCACTCCAGGGCATCTTCCCAACCCAGGGATTGAACCTGGGTCTCCTGCATTGCAGGCACTCTTTACCATCTGAGCCACAAGGGAAGCCACACAATAGTTGTTACGTGTTATCATTTATATATCCAAACCCACAGAATGCACAACACAAAGGGTGAAGCATAATATAAGCTATGGAGTTTGGGTGATAATAATGCATCAGTGTAGGTTCATCAATTGTAATAAACATACCTCTCTAATGGGGGATGTGGATAAAGGAGGAAGCTATACATGAATGGGGGCAAGGAGTATATAGGAATTCTATTCCTCTCCATTTTGCTATGAACATAAACTTGCTCCAAAAAAAAAAAAAAAGTCTTTTTAAAAAACATCCCACTATTTAACAAAGAATCAAGTCACCAATGCTATCTTGCGCTGAGCCCTGTGCAGTGCTGGGGGGATGGAGGTACAGTCCCTGTACTCCAAGAGCAGCCTCTTGGGGAGCATTTGTGATGGAGAAGCCCTGTGCTGGAACCCTTAGGTCAGCATGATGGCATATACTCTACAAGGATCCCCATTTTACTGGTGAGGAAACTGAGACACGGACAAGTCCATGAGACTAGTGATTAATAGAGCTGGGATTCAAACATAGGGCTCTCTGGTAGCAAAGCCCAAGCTTCCTAGAAAACACAGGAAATCACTCAAACAAGATAAGATGAGGAACTAGGGTGGGTCAAACACAGAGGTCTGAGGGGAGGGCAGGTGCCAGAAGGCGGGAAGGAGGGGAAATCATGGTTATCTAAATGAAGAGAAGTCTTTCTGAAGGAGGTAGAGATTTCCAGATCTTTGACATGTATTTTAGAAAGAAATAATTAATTGACTGGGCTTCCCTTGTGGCTCAGTTGGTAAAGAATCCGCCTGCAATGCAGGAGACCTGGGTTCAATCCCTGGGTTGGGAAGATCCCTGGAGAAGGGAAAGGCTACCCACCCCAGTATTCTGGCCTGGAGAATTCCATGGACTGTATAGTCCATGGGGTTGCAAAGAGTTGGACACGACTGAGCAGCTTTCACTTTAACTTTCATTTAATTGATTGAAGAGCCTCTTGATGATGGCAAATAGATGGGAAAACACTAAAAACAGTGACAGAATTTATTTTCGTGGGCTTCAAAATCACTGCAAATGATGACTGCAGCCATGAAATTAAAAGACACTTGCTCCTTGGAAGAAAATCTATGACAAACCTAGATGGTGTATTAGAAAGCAGAGATATCACTTTGCCAACAAAGGTCCATCTGGTCAAAGCCATGGTTTTTCTAGTAATCATATATGGATGTGAGAGTTGGACTATAAAGAAAGCTGAGCATTGAATAACTGATGCTCTTGAACTGTGGTGTTGGAGAAGACTCTTGAGCATCCCTTGGACTGCAAGGGGATCAAACCAGTCAATCCTAAAGGAAATCAATCCTGAATACTCATTGGAAGGACTGATGCTGAAGCTGAAGCTCCAATACTTTGGATACCTAATGCAAGAACTGACTCCTTGGAAAAGACCCTGATGCTGGGAAAGATTGAAGGCAGGAGAAGAAGGGGTTGGCAGAGGACAGGTGCTTGGATGGCATCACTGACTCAACAGACATGAGTCTGAGCAAATTCTAGGAGACAGTGAAGGACAGGGAAGCTTGGTGTGCTCCAGTACATGGGTCTCAAAGAGTTGGACATGACTCAGTGACTGAACAACAACTGCTACTGCTGCTGCTAAGTCACTTCAGTCGTGTCCGACTCTATGTGACCCCATCGACGGAAGCCTACCAGGCTCCCCCATCCCTGGGATTCTCCAGGCAAGAACAACCGCCACCAAACTTAATTGACAACATTTACAAATAAGGAGATTTCACATATAAAAATATGAATTTATATCTTCTTTTAAAAAATCATCTCTGGAAACCCAGAGTCTCCCCCTGCATGTCACAGTTGGCTATACTGAGTAGGCACTCCTCCTTTTATAAGGAGTTACCACTCTCTGGCTGTTCGTTTCCCTCTCCAGGGCTGCTTCAGACATCAACAATAACTGCCCGGGCTCTGTAAACTTTTGAGTTTGGGACACCCACTCAATGTCTAAAGGACTTCACCACCCACTTCTGCTCTCTTCCTTCTGACTTTCAGCCTCATCCCAGGAAAGAGCTGATCTGCTGCATTCCCCAAGACCAAAGACAGGTTTGAGCCAGAGTGTCTGGAGATGAATGGATTCACGTGGTGAGAGAAGAGGTGAAGAGCATTTCCCCTGGTGGGTGGGACTCTTTGGAATTCCTTCCCTTAAGCCAGAATGTCTGAATGCGAACTTTCAAAAACAGGCCAGAAGTAGGATTGGGCGGGTAAAAATAAAAGATCTTAAATTGTCCTGAAAGAAATTTGAGTCACACATCTTCAAGAATTTCTTGTGTTTTTATAAAAATGGCTATGGACTGCTGGACAATTTTTACACTTGGACTAAGTCCTTATATCAGATCTGCCAGGTGACCTCCTCCCTGCATAAACCCCCCAATAATCATCACAATTATGACAATAATAAGAGTGGCATCAACTACCGAGAACTGACAACATGTGATTCTTAACTAAGGGCTTTGAACATCTTAGCTCGTTTAATTTCCACAATCACGCTGTAGGTGGGTATTGCCATCCCCATCATACAAATGAAGAAACTGGGGCTCAGAGAGATTAAGAAACTAAACCCAAGGACATAGCTGGAGAGTGACAGAAATGAGACCAGGCCCAGCTTTCCGAATCCCGAGCTCATGTCCTTAGCAACCATGTCCGGGTCACTCAGCGTGTAGGACGCAGCTTCCTGGCATCAGAATTACCTAGAATGGCCAAGTCATAAAAATGCATCTTCCTGGGTCCCACACAGGAGCGCTGCAGAGCCACAGGGGTGGGGAGGTGGTGCCTGAATCTCGCTAAACTTTGAGGGGCTTTAGTGAGCTGCCTGGGCTCCCTCACTCCCAAGGCTCACTCTTGCACTTGCCAGGCACAGCCTGGCTCTCTGCTGCTCCAGCCTGGGCTCTGCAGGCTGATAAATTATTGAAGTTGTTTCATGGGATCAGAAGGAATCTTCAAGGGCATTACGTTTGTCTCCTTCTTTTTTAGGAGAGAGTAGGCTGAGGCTCAGAGAGGAGGACTGACTATAACCAGGACACACAACAAAACAGGGATCCTGCCTCTCCATCTCCCTGTGTTGAGTCCCTGCTTCCTCTGTCCCTTTCTTTCCCTTTTTGGACAGATGCCCTTTTCTTCTCTCCTGCAAGGTGGACAGAGCCTGAGCTTTTCTTTTGGGCTGGCACTTACGGAGACTGAGAAAACCTACAACTGGGTCACTTCTATAGCATTCAGGAAGGCATGTGGCCTGTCTTGCACTTAGGGCAGAGAGTTGTCACCTAAGGGTGTGCAGCCACACCATTTGGAACTGCTGAAAACAAACAGCTCCATCGGAAAATCAAGAACTTCCCCCATGACTGCCCCCCACCATGCCCTCGGGTGAGCCCTTTGCTCTTAAAATCCCTTGCCTCAAACCTTTAAAAACCAATCAAAATCTTCAAGTGCCACTTTCCCTGGCTTTGTGGTTATTTTTCCTCCTCCTCCTTCTCTCTCTCTCTTTTCAGCTGCCTTCAAAACAGAGAGGAGAAGCCTCTATTTGGCTCTGACAATAAGATCTCCTGGTGCATTTTTCGCCTTGTGTTTTACTTCTGTCATTGATCAATAGACTTAAATGCCAGGCCTCCATCACAGCCGCAGACTTTGATTGCCCAAACTGTCTTGGCCCAGCGGAGCTTGTCTGCTTGAGTTCTGATGCTGAGAAATGTCACAGTAGGGAGGGGTTAGGAGCCTCTGTCAGTGTGCAAGGGAGGGGGGCCAGTGACAGCTCATTCAGGGCCCCTCCAGGCATCCCACAGGCCCCAAGGGTTACCACTGGCTGGAATTCATTCCAGGCGGGGGCTGTTTGCAGCCACAGGTAAAATCTGTCACAGCACAAGCACTGAGTGGGGGAAGCATCCACTGTACCCATGGCAACCAAGCCTCATTAATCTGCTTGTTTTGAAATCTGCAAGGAAAACAGACAACCAAGAGAAGACCCTGAATCCTGGTCTCACTAGCAGTGTGACCTTTGTCCTGTCACTCAACTTACCTGTGCCTCAATTTCCACAGCTCCTATGCAGCTCCCCACCCTCCCCACAGTCTGAGAAATAAATCCAACAGACATGAAAGCGTTCTGGGAAGCGTAGAGTGCTATAGCAGGGGGAAGCATATCATTCTTATCCCTGTTGAAAACTAGAGAAACAAGTGCTTTTTTAAACCTCCGTCCACTGAATTGTGTCTCAGTGCAGAAGTCAATCAGGAGCTGTGCTGTTTACAGAACAATTCTAAAGTACTAATGAGAAAATTAAAATTGTAGGTAGATGTGGGAGAAGGGAGAACTAGGCAGTTGCTAAACTATTTGCAAATGCTCTTGTTCAACAGTTCCGTTTCAGTGATCCTCACCTCCATCCGCCTCGAGTTTGGGAAAGCTTTGCCTGCCCAGAAGCATGCCTGCCTCGCAGGAAGCTCAGTCTTGCAGGGAGAGCACGAGGTGTTGCGTGGCATCTGTCTCCTTTCCCCAGTTGAGGGGTGCTGTGTCTTTACCTTTGTCAGTTTCCTCTGTGAAGCAGAGCGTCAGTCTCAGCCGCTGGGACTGAGGGTTATACTCCACTTTCATTAGCAGAAACCTGCACAGCCAGCACTCCCTGATGGCTGGTGTGATGTCACAGGTCAGATCCGAGATTAGCCTTCCCCACCTGCCTGCCCCCGCCCCAGGGAACTGGGCTCAGTATCTGTTTGGGGGCAGAACTACCAAGAGAGTGTATCCAAGAACCACTTATCTCTGCCCACATGCCCACCAACTCTTTGACCACCAAGGCAGACAGTAGGATCTCCTAGGCCAGGCCATCAGTGGCAAGTTGACAATAAAAACAAGTACAATGGATAGCTAGTGGGAACCTGCTGTACGGCACAGGGAACTCAGCTCAGCGCTCTGTGGTGACCTAGAGGGTTGGGATGGAGGGGTGGAGGTGGGAGGGAAGTCCAAGAGGAAGATGACACCTGATTCGCTTTGTTGTGGAGCCGAAACTAACACACTGTAAAGAAACTATGTGCGTGCGTGCCAAGTCACTTCAGTCGTGCCCAACTCTTAGACCGCCAGGCTCCTCTGTCCATGGGATCCTCCAGGGAAGAATACTGGAGTGGGCTGCCATGCCCTCCTCCAGGGGATCTTCCCGACCCAGGGATCGAACCCTCATCTCTTAGGTCTCCTGCATTGGCAGGTGGGTTCTTTAACACTAGTGCCACCGGGGAAGCAAAAGAAACTACCCAAATTGAAAAACCAAAAAAAAAAAAAAAAAAAAAAGACAAGTTTATCTGGATGAGTGGATTCTTTTCTGAATCAAAGAGTGTTCTTTCAGAGAAAGAGGTGCTATTACACAGTTTCAGCACCTTGTTGCTAAGGTGAGGCAGGCCCAGAGCTGTTAGGCCCCCTGATGCTTCAAGAGAAGACTGGAATGGGAATGATGATGTAAATGTAGTGAAATTTTCAAAAACCAAAAAAGCACTTGTGGGCCACCAGCTTGGAGTTTTTGGTCTAAGGAGATGCTGAGTGAGGGTGAGCAGGAATCCAGAAGGGCAGGCGTGAGGAAGCCCAATCCATTTCCTTTTCCTGTCTTCGAGCTGACCGGGTCATGAAGGCAGGGCGCTTTCAGCGCAGACTCCGCATCTCCCACACCCCCGCTGCCTCTCAGGTTTCAGCAGTTACTACTCACACCCCTTCTCCCAGTAGGACCAGTGATTGGAATATCTATGTGCTTAGTAGTTGCCCCTTAACGCTGGTGTTGGATACACAGCCGCTCTCTCGAACATCAGATGCAGCACAAAAGCTAACATTGTATGTCATGCCTGTTGGGGTGGGAGGAGTTGGGTCGTCGCCATTATTTTCAGAAGTTTCCTGTTCATTTACACTTAGTTCAGGGAAGCAGTGAAGCCACGACTTATGTGAATCTCCTCTATGTTAAGGAGACTATCCAGACGTTGCTAGAAAAAATATTTTTTTAGAAAAGGCAATTGAAGCGATTCTAGTGATTTTGCTTATGAGTAAGACTGGAATGAGAAGCCTGCAATCATTCAAATACCACTTGCCACTGTTGGTGGGTTTCCATTTTTAAAGGACAAATTGGTGTGAAATGGTACCTCATTGTGGTTTTGATTTGCATTTCTCTGATAATGAGTGATGTTGAGCATCTTTTCATGTGTTTGTTAGCCATCTATATGTCTTCTTTGGAGAAATGTCTGTTTAGTTCTTTGGCCCAGTTTTTGATGGGGACGGAGGTAGGAGGGGGGTTCAGGATTGGGAACTCATGTAAACCTGTGGCGGATTCTTGTTGATGTATGGCAAAACCAATACAGTAAAGTAAAATAAAGTAAAAGAAATAAAGAAAGAACAAATTGTTCATAAATACAGCCTGAGATGTGCAAGTCTCTACTTTGAGCTGCTCCCACATGGCACTGAATACTGGACTTAACTGGTGATTTTAAGCCATGCTGAAGAGCAATTTGGGCTGACTTGATTTTCACTTTATGCTCTAGAACCCACCATCTGGTGAGAGAAGCCAACCCTGAAAGTAGGAGCTAAGTTTGGACCTTAATTTTTATCATTCAGAGCTCATGCAAACAGATATAACAGCATCTTTCCCATTAATTTTGATGCAGAGAAGAAAGGGACAGTGGTGCAGTTGGGGTGCTGAACCCTGAGAGGCTGCTAATGACATCACCAGGCTGGTTGTGGGCATCACAGAGCTGTTTGCTGCAGTTCCCTGCCACGTCTTGGCAGGCTTCATCAAAATCGGGGATTTGAAGATCACCTGTTAAGTGCGTCAATAGGAGATTATCAAATGAAGATCAAAGTGAGTCTATCTTTCTTTTTCATTCTTTGTTTCTTCATCTCTTGGGAAATAAGCTAGTACAGTTTAGCCCCGCCTCCACCCCCCGCTTTTTGCTTCTTCCTCCTTCTCCTCCAAGAGGAGAGCTGCTTTGTGTTTTTTTCCTTCCGTATTTTTGACACTTCACTCTGTATTAACATACACTGCTAACAGAAACGTCTGCTTTTTATGTGCTCAGACTGACATCATGCTACCAAGCAGCACAGACTCCTTTGATTTTCTGCTGCTAGGCTACAGTCCATGGGGGGTTGCAAAGAGTCGGACACGACTGAGTGCCTTCACAGGCTTGCTCTCCTTCTTCCTGTAAAGCAACTTTCCCCAGTTCTCTGAGTGCACGTGGAGTCTCGCACTCTCCAGGAGGCTGCCCTGCTTGTGCCAGCACTCACCAGCTCTCCTCTCATCAGGACCCATCCAGCACTGACCTGGGGGCCCTGTCCACTCCCTGGTTCATCTGTGCTAGTCTAGCTCCCCCAGCTGGATCAGACCCTGTCTGAGGGCAGCTGCTGAGTCACACTCTTTTTTGTGCCTCAGCCTCCCCTCCAGCCCGGCCGTAGGGTAATACCCTATGGAGTGCAAGCAGACGTGCACTGTTAGTGTTAATCAGTGTTCTGTGGGTGGTGAAGGCATGAGGTGTAATTCTCTCCTTCTTCAGGCTGGCTTTCATTCCTTAAGGGCTTTGGAGGACCCAAGAGAAAGCCAGAGATATCCCCCTGCAATGAGAGTCTCAGCTCCACAGGAAAAGGGTAGTCAATTGACTGGCCATTTCATCCCCCTAACTTACAACTTAATCATACATTTGGAGGGAATTTTAGGAGCAGGTCCAGCCAGAGTTTCGTTGAGATATTCTTTTCTCTTTGAGCAGAGGTTTCCAAAATTGGTGCTTTTCCAAATTCATCGCACTTCATAATGACCCTAATAAATGTGAGGTTTCTGGTCTGACTGAGGTAGCCAGGGGCTGGTGACTCAACATTCCATTGGTCATATTTTTTTTTCCCACAACCAGTATCAATTTCACAGGGGTAAGTTAACTTCCTCAAACATGCCCCATCATCAGGCCCACCTGAGAGGGCTGCTTAAAAATGCACAGAGCAGAGGCTCCACCCCAGCTCTACTGAAGCTGAATCTCTAAGAAAATTTCCTAGAAATTTCACTTTTAAAAGCAATATTCCAGGGGATTCGAATCAGCAAAGTTTGCAAAATGTTCGTTTTTACAAAGTAACCCTTTCCTCAGTATTTTATTATGAATATTTTCAAACATACAGAAAAATCCAAAGAATTTTCAGTAAACATCAGCACACCCATGATCTAGATTCTACCAGACACTTTACTTGTTTTATTATATTACATGTCTATCTGCCTATCCATTCCACTCTCCATCCAGCAACCTGGCTTTGTTTTGGGGGCATTAATGTAAATTGCAAGCATCAGTACATTCTCTCCTAAATACTGCAACATGCATATTATCAACTGGAGTTCAATATTTGTTTATGGTTTTTTCTTTCGAGATAAAATTTACAGAGTGAAATGCATAAATCTTACATGTATTACTGGATGAGTTTTGACAAATACCTTCACCCACGTAACCCAAACCCCTGTTACGATATGGGGTATTTCATGTCCTTTTGCAGATAATTTCTGCCACTGCCCTTCAGAGACAATTATTTTTCTGATATTGTCTACCACAGTTTGTGTGTGTGCTCAGTCATGTCTGGCTCTTTGCGACCCCACAGACTGTAATCTATGAGGCTTCTCTGCACATGAGATTCTCCCAGCAAGAATACTGGAATGGGTTGTCATTTCCTTTTCCAGGAGATCTTTCTGATCCAGGGACTGAACCCACATCTCCTGTGTCTACTGCATTGCAGGCAGATTCTTTACCAGGGTTTTCCTGAATGAACACAATAAATAAATTTAAATTAAAAAATAAATAATTTTTTAAAAGGAAAAAAACTGTGAAAAACAAACAAAAATAATTCTAACAAAATCATAGTCAGACCTATTTTATTTTTATTATTTTATATATTTTAAAATATTTATTTCTTTTATTTATTTGGCTATTCCAGGTCTTAGTTGTGGCACACAGGATCTTTATTTGCAGCATGTGGGATCTAGTTCTCTGACTAGGGATCAAACCCTGGCCCCCTGCATTGGGAGTGTGCAGAGTCTTAGCCACTGTATCACCAGAGAAGGCCCCCCCCTCCCCCAATATTTTAAATAACTAAAGTAGAGGTGCTGCAGGTAGCACTGAGTGGGGATTCTGAGTCCTGACCCCTGGGTCTCCATATTGTCCCCCTAAGCACCCCACTTTAGTATTCTCGCCTGGAGAATTCCATGGACAGAGGAGCCTGTCAGGCTACAGTCCACAGGATCACAAAGAGTCGGACATGACTGAGAGACTAAGAAGCATCCTTCCTGGTATCACTCTGGTAAACCTTCTGGTTTACTTCCAGAAACCCTTCCTGAAGCTGCTACCCTAGAGGCCTGCTCTGGCAATGATGGCCTTCCTTCCTATGGGCCTTAGAGTGCCTGCCACTTTATTCTGGGAAAACTTGTTCTCTTAAGTGAAAAAAAAAAAAAAGTACTAGATTCCTGGCTACAGCTTGCTACAATAATTTTACAGAAAAGAAGAAAAATCAGAGCTCCAGTTATTGGTTTTTTTTTGTTTGTTTGGGGAGGAAAGCTTTCTCGTTCAAATGTGGGCACATGGGTAACACAGTTTCATTTCACAGTTCGCAATAAAGATACCTGAACTCTGATGGTTTCAGCAACCTCCGGCTACTTCCCCAACACGAGCTCTGTAATATAAGCTGTAATTTTCACTGTGCGGCAGGGCAGGCTTTATGGGCTGGGGGATGGAGCAGAGTGTCATGTCACCGCCTGCTTGCCACAGGCTAATCGCGTGGAACAGAGCTCACCCTCCAAATGTCACAGAGAATGAGGGAACAGCTCCACCCCACCCCCACTCTACTGGCCCTTTGGATGAGAGAAGCAAGTGGTCTCTGGGCCCTTCTGGCCATGAGCCGTCTACCAGGCTCATCTCAGGTTTCATTTCAACTTCCTGCTCCAGGGCACAGTGGCTCCTCCACAGAGCTGCTGCAGCCCAGCTCTGTTCCACTGGGTCTCTGTTCTCTATTTCCACAGCTTCTCTACCCTTCTTCTTGAGGTGTGGTCAAATTTTAACACACAAAGCAGGTTTTCAGTGACTGCTGAATTGTTACATAAGAGGCTGGATCATTGTGACCTCATCCCCACATGGGCGCCATTCCTCGGCCTCAGGCCCGATTGCTGTCATTCATTGCAGGCAGCCGGTTATTGCTTCTAAGGCTGCAGCAGGGACTCTCTTGACCTCAGCACTGAAAATGGGGTTTTAATCAAACACAGGAAAATTCATAACCACTCCAAGCTCCTTGTCTGTCCATTTTTGGAGAGTGGTATTACTAGTAAATGAAGATGTCTAGGAAGACCAATGGATAGGTCAAGGCTCACTCTTGTGATATGAAGCATGGCTTTTTGTTAGCTTGTAGCTCAGGCTGTGCTAGATTGTAATAATCCATCCATGGAAGTGTTGACTGAGCCTAAATCCCTGTTATAAAATTAAAATATATTTAGTAGGTGGAAATTCAAACACATTTAGTAGATGGAAAGCCCACAGATGCCTGAGTGCAGGAACTATGTCTACCCTTTATTTGCTTTGAACAAATCAGTGGGAAATCCATTCTCAGCCATGAAGGGCACAGTCCACACCCCAGGTTTGCTGAGCTGCTAGTGCTTTAGAGACTGATGCTGTTTGCAAAATATTTTGATTTTTCCCTGTTTCTGGGACATGGTACTATTTCACTTCATGAGTCCCTTTTGATTGGGTGTAGTCTGTTGACTATTTGTGACCAGTGTGTTGTGAGTAGAAGTAATTAACCTGATCCTTGGCCCTATGAGAACAGGCAGCCACAGTACCTCACACTCAGAGGAGGAAAATGTGATGTAGTAGAAAAGCCTTGGGCTTGAATTAAAACCGTGGCTTTGTAACTGACCTGCTCTGGGGCCTTGACAAGTAACTTAATGGGCCTGAGTCACTGTTTTCTTTCTTTCTTTTTTTAAATCTTTTTACTGTTTTCTTACTTATGAATTGGTATTCAGGATGCTTATTGCTCCATGGAGTATTTGAGGATTAAGTGGTATCATTTTTGTAAGATCCCTGGTAGAGCACCTGAAACATAGAAGGGGCTTAACAAACAAGAGTTCCCTTATGCCAGCCAGTTAGAGTCTCACAGTGTCTCTCCTTACCTGTCTTGATAGAGGTGTGGGTGGGCCTGGACTTGAAAGCTAATGTTTCCCTCAGAGTCTGCCGTGTTCTGTTATAGGGGCACATCTGAACACAGAACCAAGGAAAACATTTACTGGCAAGGAAGCAGGCAGCTGCTGGGATGCACTGACTCTCTGCATCAGGTCGCTGTTTCAATGGACTGTTAAATGTCAAGTGAGTGTTTTCCTCCTGCCTTGAGACCTTACTGAGATCATCTCTCTGTTATCCCAGTGACAACAGGTTGGCAGTCTTGATCTACTTTAAGGTTGCATGCTATGACTTGGAGGAGGGCAGTTAACTAGGTGTATGCATTAAGACAAAATTATATCTCTAGCTCAGGAGGTTTGTATGAATTCAGTTCAGTTCATTTCAGTTGCTCAGCTGGGTCCAACTCTTTGCGACCCCATGGACTGCAGCACGTCAGGCTTCCCTGACCATCATCAACTCCCAGAGCTTACTCAAACTCATATCCATCGAGCTGATGAGGCCATCCAACCATCTCATCCTCTGTTGTCCACTTCTCATCTTGCTTTCAATCTTTCCCAGCATCAGAGTCTTTTCCAAGGAGTCAGTTCTTCGCACCAGGTGGCTGAAGTGTTCGAGTTTCAGCTTTAGCATCAGTCCTTCCAATAAATATTCAGGACTGATTTCCTTTAGAATGGATTGGTTGGATCCCCTTGTAGTCCAAGGGACTCTCAAGAGTCTTCTCCAGAACTATGGTTCGAAAGCATCAATTCTTTGATGCTCAGCTTTCTTTATAGTACAACTCTCACATGCATACATGACTACTGGGAAAACCATAGCTTTGACTAGATGGACCTTTGTTGGCAAAGTAATGTCTCTGCTTTTTAATATGCTGTCTAGGTTGGTCATAGCTTTTCTTCCAAGGGGAAAGCGTCTTTTCATTTCATGACCTCAGTCACCATCTGCAGTGATTTTGGAGCCCCCCAAAATAAAGTCGGTCACTGTTTTCACTGTTTCCCTATCTATTTGCCATGAAGTGATGGGACCAGATGCCATAATCTTAGTTTTCTGAATGTTGAGTTTTAGGTGAACTTTTTCACTCTCCTCTTTCACTTTCATCAAGAGGTTCTTCAGTTCTTCTTCGCTCTCTACCATAAGTCTGGTGTCATATGCATGTCTGAGGTTATTGATATTTCCCCAGGCAATCTTGATTCCAGCTTGTGTTTCATCCAGCCCAGCATTTCTCATGATGTACTCATGATGTACCATGATATAATGGTCATATGAGTTAAATTCACCCATTCCAGTCCATTTTAGTTCTCAGATTCTTAAAATGTCGATGTTCACTCTTGCCATCTCCTGTTTGACCACTTCCAATTTGCCTTGTATGAATTATGTTACTAAAAACATGTGTGTATGTAATCATTCAAAAATATTTATCAAACCCTATTATGTATCAGGCATTGCTCTAGAATCTAAGGATACAGAGGTAAATAAAAGATAAATATGCCTCCCCTCATGGAGTTTACATTCCAGTGGCAAAGGCAGATCATAAGAAAGAGAAGCAAGTAAAATTTAAAAAAAGTTAAATAGCAACAAATGCTAAGGAGAAAGATTAAAGCATGGAAGAGGAGTAAGAAATGTTGTCATTTAGATTGGATTGCCTAGGAAGGTCTCATGAGATGGAGCCTTCTGAGCATACATAAACATCAGCATCTCCAGGCTGTGAAAATGCCTCTCCATGCCCAATCTAGTACTACCATTCTAGATAAATCCAAAATGATGACCAGGATTTGGTTCATATGATTGGTACTGGGAATAGTCAGAGAAAGGGTGAGCAGAAAGTAAGTGCACTTGAGGACAGATGGTAGGAGTGCTGGGTGCAGAGATGACCCTGAAAAGGTGAAACTATGCTCTTTCAATTGTTTACCCAAAACCTATTTATGCTAAACATGTCATTTTAAAGGGTTTGGGGACTTGCCTGGTGGTCCAGTAGTTAAGAATCCGCCTTGAAATGCAGAGGATGTGGATTTGATCCTAGCCAGAGAACTAAAATCCCACAAGCTGCAGAGCAACTGAGGCTTCATTCTCTGAGCCTGCGTGCAACAACTAGTGTTGATATGCTGCAATGAAAGATCTCGCATGATGCAATGAGGATCCCCATGTGGTGCAACTAAAGCCTGACACAGTCAAACAAAGGAACTAAGCATTAAAAAAAGGGGGGGCTCAAAAATTATAACTAAGCCTTTTAGTCTGTGTCAGGCCCTGTCCATGGTCCTGAAGTCATCAACCCATTAGAGTACCTGCAATTAGGAAAAGGATCCAGAAAAATATTAGTATTAGTAAACACTTACATAAAGTGTGCTGCCTATCAAGCGCTATTCCAAGGGTTTGCATATATAAATTCATTTACTTCTTATCATAACCCTATGGAAAGAACTATTATTATTCCTATTCTGTAGATTAGGCAACCAGGGAAAAGAGAGGTTAATTTCTTGCCTCAATTCACACACCTAGCAAGTATCAGAGCCAGAAGTCTGAACTCAAGCAATCCTATTCCAAACCCTTTGCTTTTAACTACTACACTGCCTGTCTATAAGCAAAACAATCAAAGATTGTAGTATAGCATAATAGGTGTTAGGACAAAACTTGTAGTTTTTTATATCATCAATAATGAAAGAGATGGAAGCAATCAGATTTTGACAAAGGGTCAAGGATTCAGGTGCAAGAAGAGAAACTTATCTCATGCTCATCTTCCTAGGACTGGAGCATAACTGACTTGCCCAAGAAAAAAGGATTTTTGATGTTGAAGACTGGCAGAGAGAAGGAGAAGGAAGTGGCAGGGTCCATGTTCATATATAAACTCTGTCACCCTGTGTGAACTTGAAATGTGTCTAGGAGGAACTGTTAACAGTGTGTGTTTCTGGTAAACACCTTTGTTCCTTGAGTTGACTATTTTTAAACTTTTCAAGCTGAGCTAACTTCAGGTGTGACATTTTAAAGCACTTGGCCAAATTTCTGTTAGGTGAATGAGGGAGGGGCATAGAGGAAAGAACCCAAGATAATTTATTTAGACTTAAGTAGACAATAAGGTAGAATTTTGGACTGATACTTCAGCCATCTGGTATACTTCTGGTGAAACTGGTATGGCAGAGGGCAGGAGGTGAGTGAGGTGGAGTGGAATATCCTTTATCTTTTTTTTCCTTCAGTTTAACAAGCATTGATGTGACCACTGGCTCTTCACTTAGATTGTGCTGAGTCCCTACTCTCCAAGATGTTCTTGGATGCATTATAGCAATAGTAGTTTCTGATGCATATTCATTTCCTGTACTTCTTGTTTTCCTGGTTAGCTTTGAGTCTGAAAGATAACATTTTAAAGACCATAGTTGTCAAGAGGAAACACATATTCTAAATTTCAAGAGCTGCCCTATTTATCAACCAATAGATAGGCCTAGCTAACTCAGACTCTAATCTTCATTCCTCACCATGTTAGAGAAAATTTTTGAACTGGAGAACTTGTTTTTTATTTCTATGGATTCAGTTTGGAAAATACTGCAGGCCCCCTAAGAAAAAGCTTCATGTTCAGTGTGGTGATGAAACAATACAGTTCCTCACAGTCTGTAGCCTGGATGAGTACAGGGAACTGTGTAAGCAATGAATGGTTTGCCATCAGCATTTCTCCAGCCTTCTTGACTCTAGTCATGGGAGAAGCACAAAGATTTCACTGGCTTTCTAAGGGGATGAGGCTGGTGGCTGAGTTGCATTGCAGGACCCCTCAGAGCTTGGGTGAGGCTGCGGCAGCTGGGACTGAGGAAGGATTGATTCTTTGGGACACTATACATTTTAACACTATGGCTACAAATGTCAAGATATGGCCATCTCCAAATCAAGCAACCCAGAACCTCTCCCCAGCCCCTACCCCCCAAAGCCACACTTTATTCAGAAGCTCCTCATCACTAGGCTACCACACAAAATCTCCCTTGAACTCAGCATGACCCAGAAATACAAAAACAGAGAACATGGGGAGAAGACAGTACTTATGAAATTTTGTATTTCCCAAATGTTTACCTAAGAATGTTAGGTATGATGACTTTTTCCCTTTCACAGAACTGGAAAGTTATCCTCCCTGGCAGCTTCCGGGATGCAGGCTATTCCATTGCTCCCTTCTGAAATCTTTGGGGCAGGGAGTCTTCTTCCCACCTGAGGCTGGTAAACACTTCACAGGCACTTGGTACACACAGAGGAGAGGAAGGAGTTGGGGGTTCGGAGGACTTGAGATGGAAGGAGGAGGAAGCTATATTGGGAAAGTAAAAAGGGTGTGAAGAGCTCTTAGCCATCTTTCTGTGTGGAGGCTGCAAAGGGATCAGGCTCCATCCTGCTGATTTCTACAGTTCTATTTTAGAGGCCTATGTGGTCATGTTCTGAAGGACTAGACCCTTAATGATAAGAGCCTTTTTCATGAAGTATTCACACACTTGAGGGTCACATATTCTACCAACCTTAAGGAAGAAACTAGAGTAAACTTATCACACACACCCCCAAGACACTGGCGAGCCAAAGTAGAACAAGACTTTCCTCAATGTCCTCTTTTCTCCACTTTTAAAACAGAAAATATAAGAAATGCAGAATAAGACAAAATATTCTGCTTAACATATGTGCGATCACCCCCAGAATGAACAAATATTGATATTTTGTCGTAAATGCTCTAAAATACATTATAGACACAGTCAAATTTACCTTTTGAAACCTTCATGAGTCCATCTCTCTCTCCTTCCTCAGGGAGAACAGTTGTTATAGAGTTTGTGTTTATCCTTTCTGTCCATGCCTCTATTATTTATGAATTCATAAACAAAGGTATGACATTAATATATATGCTTCAAAATTTTTTTCTAAATGATAGCACATAGAATGTATCATTTTGCAACTTGCCTTTTCTGTGCAACAATTTTTTTTTAGATCATTCTGTGTAAATTTATGTAGTTAGACTCTGTTAGAGGCTGGATTGCATCCTTCCCAAATTCATATATTGAACTCTTAATCCCTAGTACCTCAGAATGTGGCTGAGTTTGTAGTTAGGGCCTTTAAAGAGATAACAAAACTGAAATAATGTCATTAGTGTGGGCCCTAATCTAATAGGAATGGTGTCCTGAGAAGAGGAGGGAATTTGGACACACACACGTATAAAGACCGTGTGAAGACATAGGCAAAAGATGGCCATCTATAAGTCAAGTAGAGAGCCTAGACCTTTCCTCATGGTCCTCAGAAGAAACCAACCCTGTCAACACCTTGATCTTGGACTTTCAGCCTCTGAAATCATAAGAAAATAAGTTTCTGTTGTTTAAGTCAATGGTACTTTGTTATGGCAGCCATAGCAAACTAATACAGGATAAACCTAATACAGGATACTTTGCAAAAAGAAATATTAGTGGAGCGTTACCAGCTATTCACAGACTACTATGTCACTTTTCCTTGGGATCTGTGGATTTTATCAGATGAATTGACAAATGTCTAATGCCACTACCTTGTTGGATTTGAGTTGTAGGTACCGTCACAGGTTTTTGAAGAATTAATCTCAGGGTGAGAGATCCTTCCAGAACCCGATAATTATCTCTAGGAAGTTGGTCTTCTATGATGATTACACAAAAATTCCCAGATCAGAGACTGACACATCACTGGACTCATCCAAAGAGCATTATTGGAGAAGGCTATGGCCACTCCAGTACTCCTGCCTGGAAAATCCCATGGACGGAGGAGCCTGGTAGGCTGCAGTTCATGGGGTCGCTAAGAGTCAGACACTACTGAGCGACTTCCCTTTCACTTTTCACTTTCATACATTGGAGAAGGAAATGGCAACCCACTCTAGTGTTCTTGCCTGGAGAATCCCAGGGATGGGGGAGCCTGGTGGGCTGACATCTATGGGGTCACACAGAGTCAGACATGACTGAAGTGACTTAGCAACATAGCAACAACAAAGAGCATTATTAGCCACTGGCTTCTAAATTCTTTCTAGTCTGCAGAGTTTGATCTGTTCTCCAAGGGGCTGCTCTCAGTCCAAGAGATCAGCATGAGAGCTGTTGTTGTTTAGTCACTAAGTCATATCTGACTCTTTGAGACCCCATGAACTGCAGGACACTAGGCTTCCTGTCCTTTACCATCTCTCAGATTTTGCTCAAACTCATCCACTGAGTCAGAGATGCCATCCAACCATTTCATCTTCTGTCACCCCCTTCTCCTCCTGCCTTCAGTCTTTCCCAGAACCATATTCTTTTCCAATGAGTGGGCTTTTCATATCAGGGAGCCAAAGTATTGCAGTTTCAGCTTCAGTATCAGTCTTTCCAATGAATATTCAGGATTGATTTCCTTTAGGATTGACTGGTTTGATCTCCTTGCTGTCCAAGGGACTCTCAAGTCTTCTCCAGCACCACAGTTTGAAAGCTTCAGTTCTCCAGTATTTAGACTTCTCTATGATCCAACTCTCATATCTGTACACAACTACTGGAAAAACTATAGCTTTGACTATACTGATCTTTGTTGGCAAAGTGATGTCTCTGCTTTTTAATATGCTCTCTAGGTTTGTCCTAGATGGTCTTGCAAGGAGCAAATGTCTTAATTTTGTGGCTGCAGTCATTGAAGTGATTTTCGAGCTCAAGAAAATAAAATCTGCCATCATTTCCACTTTACCCCATCTATTTACCATGATGTGAGGGGGCTGGATGCCATGATCTTAGTTTTTTGAATGTTGAGTTTTAAGCCAGCTTTTTCACTCTCCTCTTTTACCCTCATCAAGAGGCTCTTCAGTTCCTCTTGACTTTCTGCCATTAAAGTGGTATCATCTGCATAACTGTGGCTGTTGATATTTCTCCCACAGTCTTGATTCCAGCTTGTGAGTTATCCAGCCTGGTATTTCTCAAAATGTACTCTGGATATAAGTTAAATAAACAGGGTGACAATATACAGCCTTGATGCACTCCTTTCCTAATTTTGAACTAGTCTGTTGTTCCATGTCCGATTCCAACTGTTGCTTCTTGTCCTGCATACAGCCTTCTTAGGAGACAAGTAAGATGGACTGGTATTCCCATCTCTTGTAGAATTTTCCACAGTTTTTTGTGATTCACCCAGTCAAAATCTTTAGCATTGTCAATGAAGCAGAAGTGCTCTCAGTTCAAGAGATCACATTTCAGAAGTCTCCAATAACACTAAAAGGTCTTAGAAAAGCAGAAGATGTCATCATACATCCTAGAACCAGCTTGGGAAATCATACATCATTTTTAATAAGGCATTTGTGGCGCTATGGAAAAGGCTTCTGCACCTCTAACACTGACCCACAACTGAAGGAAACACCTGGATAGATTCCATCTGGTCAAAGGCCAAAAAAGTCAGCAGGTCCTAAACCTACACTTCAGATTTGCTCACAGAAACTTCGCAAGTTGACCTGCAGACTCTGACCTCCTGGCCTTGCTGCAGGGATGGAATAAAATAACAGCAGCTAGGAAAACTCTTTGCTGTGTGCAGGCAGCTCATAAAGAAACCACAAAGTTTGCTTGAAAATTCAATCCTAAAATGAAAAATCCATTTTAGCCCATGTGTTTAACATGCTCAGGGAAAAGGAGGTGTTTGGTCATCTTCAGAAGCATTTGGGAGACATTGTCTATAGTGGTGAAAAATTGGAAACATCCCAAATGTCCACAGAAAGAAATCTTTAAAAGTGAAATTTGCTAAAGTAAACTGAAGCATATAAATGTATACAGCATATACAGTATACCATTGCAGCCATTAAAAGGGTATACACTGACATGGAAAGATGTTGAAGATGGTATGACTTGGGGGGAAAAAGGATAACTTTAATTACTTTAATAGTCATTAGGCTCCCCTGGTAGTGGTTAGGAATCCACCTACTGGCGCAGGGAACATGGGTTTGATTCCTGGTCTGGGAAGATCCCAAGTGCAGCAGGAAAACTAAGCCAGTGCTCCACAACATTGCTACCACAATGTGAAGCCCACGCATAGCAACAAAGAGTAGCCCCGACTCACCACAACTAGAAAAAGTCCAGGCACAGCAATTAAGACACAGCACAGGCAAAAACAAACAAATAAATAAATAAATAAATCTTTAAAAACAATGAGTACACTGTAATTCTATTTTTCTTTTTAAGTAATACATTTACAAAGAGGAGACTAGTCATATGTAAAAATGATAGCTGAGTTATCTCTGAGTGGTAGGTTTATAGATATTTGTATATTTTCTCCTTGCTGCTTCTTTAGGGATGCATGTACCCATACACAGGCACTTCACAAAGTATAATTTACTCACTCTGAGATTTAGTTTCTCTCCATGTAGTGAGAGAGAACTAGGCAATCTTTAGGCCTCTACCAGATGTGATATTCCAAGACTATGATTCCAAAGAATGGGAACTTAGCTAGACTAAGTGACCTAAAACATGATTACCAGAAGATTGTTTACTTGATTAAACAATCAAGTTGTTGAGGACCCAGAGCTGACTGCCACACCTACACAATCCATTGTCTTCCATGATGTGTTTCCTTTGAGAGAAAACAGTAATAGTTCATAGGTACTAAATATATCATAGTCTTGGCACTGTACCAAGTGTTCTCAATGAATCATTTTAGTTAACCCTCATGATAACCCTATGAGGCAGGTGCTACTGTTGTCAACATGCTTCAGATGAGGAAGCTGTGACTTTCAAGAGATCAAGTCAGAGTTCAATGTTAATAACCAGAAAGGATAGGAAGGTGGGTTTGAACACAAACCTGAGATCCTATAGCCTCAGTTTTACACTCTGCAGCCACTAGAAGAGCGCTTCCTCCCAGTCCCGAGCAGCCCACCATGAGACGCCTGAGAGCTTAGAGCCAGGCGAGGGACCAGGAGGCAAATGTCAGCCTCTAAGGTCCAGGAGCAGTGGTGGAGAATGATGAACTTGCATCTCACTAGGGCAAAGGACGCCACTCCCAAGAACTAGAGCTGAGCTTGGCGAGGAATGCCTTGGAAATGTCAAAGTGGTTTCTCTCCATGCAGACTCAAAGAGACTGGATTTAGGAGAAGAACTGCTAGTAACAGAGGACCAGTGAGAGAAATAAGCTATACGTAGGTGCTTGCATTTTCTTAAAAGTGTTATGTAAGGTTTTTCATATTGGAAGTGAGCTAATGGATCATGCTGTCATTTTAATAAAGTGTGCTACTTTTAGAAGTAATAGGTATTGGATTGGAGCTATGCTATTCCATCCTTGCCCTGCTCTGCAGGGCAGGGCAACCCAGGTTCTCAAGCCAGCTGACCTCCCCCGGGGCTCCACAAAAGCAGCACTTGTTGAGTCAGATGACATTGATGGAGTCAAATGATCAGAGGAAGAGAAGAGCCAGGCTATGTCCCTTCTACTGCCTTTAGCAACATCCCTGTTAATGACTGTACTTCCTCTGAAACTCACGCTTTCACTGAATGACCTGCTACATTTCCAGCTTCTGCAGAGTCACCGAGGGTCCAGTAACCCCACCTCCCCCACTGTCCTCCCAGTCTTGTGGTAGTAGCAGCTTCTTACTATCATTAATCTTTGGCTAGCTTGCCATCCTTTGCCTGATTTTTCTATTCTTACATCCTTTGTGTAATCAATAAGTTTCCCTCTTCTTGGAGTGTTTTCCCCCTTATTGGGTGTGGTTGATATGTTCCCTCAATGATCAATTTCTGCCATCAGAAATATCTGCCATACATGGCAAAGTGTTTCAGGCAGTATAAAGGAATTTTAAGGGAGTGCTGCAATAACTTAAAGATGGGTGATATTAATACCAGCCATGAGTTATCAGGTGTGACATTTAACTTGGCCGTTAAAGAATAAGAGAGTTTGGAAGACAGAG
This sequence comes from Ovis aries, assembly GCF_016772045.2. Lineage (NCBI taxonomy): Eukaryota > Metazoa > Chordata > Mammalia > Artiodactyla > Bovidae > Ovis > Ovis aries. The sequence continues at coordinate 17,062,219 of NC_056067.1, read as the reverse complement.
AAAGCAAGTAGAGCCACAATTCCACAGTAGCTGGAACCAAAACCACCTCACAGAAAGTTAACCAGGATGAAAAAAGTGGAGGGCTCTGTCCCAGATAAAGAGGCAAGTTAAAACTCCAGAATAACAACCGAATGAAGTAGAGATAGGCAATCTCCCAGAAAAAGAATTCAGAATAATGATAGCAAAGATGATCCAGGATCTCAGAAAAAGAATGGAGGCAAAGATTGAGAAGATGCAAGAAATGTTTACTAAAGACCTAGAAGAACTAAAGAACAAACAGATGAGCAATACACTAGAAGGAACCAATACCAGAATAATGGATAAGTGACCTGGAAGATGGAATGGTGGACATCATTGCCACAGAACAGAATCTAGAAAGAAAAAAAAGAATGAAAAAAAAAATGAAGACAACCTAAGAAGCTTCTGGGACAACATTAAATGCACCAACATTCACATTATAAGGGTCTCAGAAGAAGAAGACAGAAAGGACTCAAGAAGATATCTGAAGAAATAATTGCTGAAAACTTCCCTAACATGGGAAAAGAAATAGTCAACCAAGTCCAGGAAATGCAGACAGTCCCAGGCAGGATAAACCCAAGGAGGAATACACCAAAACATATAGTAATCAAAATGATGAAAATTAAAGATGAAGATAAAATATTAGAAGCAACAAGAGAGAAAAATGGCAAATATCATACAAGGGAACTCCCATAAGGTTATCAGCTGATTTCCAACAGAAACTCTACAAGCCAGAAGGGAACGGCATGATATATTTAGAGTGATGAAAGGGCAGAAACTACAACCAAGAATACTCTACCCAGCAAAACTCTTGTTCAGATTTGATGGAGAAATCAAAAGCTTTCCAGACAAGCAAAAGTTAAGAGAATTCAGCACCACCAAACCAGCTTCATGACAAATATTAAAGAAACTTCTCTAGGCAGGAAACAGAAGTGAGGGAAAAGACCTACACAAAATAATCCCCAAACAATGAACTTTTGTTTAATAATAGGATCATATATATATATATATATATATATATATAGTAATAATAGGATCATATATATCTATAATTACCTTAAATGTAAATGGATTAAATACACCAACCGAAGCCATGGATTGGCTGTGCAGATGAGAACACTCACGTGTATGTGCTTCCTCTTACCACAACACTCTACTTAACTCTCCAAATTGTATGTATTATTTTACATTGTTAGGTTAATCATGTTTACACTATGGCTTGCAATTATAATTATCTTTTATTTTTTGTCTGGCTATCGATAATGAAAACACGATAAACATCTTTTACTACTGCGATTATGCAACTATTATTTGCTTAATACCATTGTATCATGATTGGTCAACAGAAAAGAATAGAACTCTGTATCACTAAAATTACAGTTTAATAGAAAAATTTGTAATCCCTTTTTAAAATCCAGATGCATGACAGAGTTATTCTGGAATTTTTTGAATAATGCAAATGCCCAGGTGTTGCTGCATGAGTGTGTGCTTCGTGGCTTCAGTTGTGTCCAACTCTCTGCGACCCTATGGACCATGGCTTGCCAGGCTCTTCTGTTCATGGGATTCTCCAGGCAAGAATACTGGAGTGGACTGCCTTTTCCTTCTCCCAGGTATTGCTATTCTTTCCCAAAGATCCAGATGTGTTTCTAATGAGCAGTTTTGTTTAAAAACAGCTGGACTATGTATATATGATGACCTTTTACTTTTATCTAGTTTGTTTCACTTTTTCTATTTCATAGTTAGTGCTTCCATTTCATTTAGTTAATGTCTTTTAATTTCTCTGTCTCTTTGTTGTTGTTCTTTCTCAAGACTTTGTCAAACATAGTAGAAAAGCTTTTGTTTACATATATAAATATGCATTTTAGAAAATTTAGAAATTCATTTAAAAAAAAGAATAAGGGAGCTTGAGGGGATAAGAGCATTGTGGTTGGAGAATCTGTATAAGCAAAGGCATTATCCACGGCCTTATTGTAAATAATGAGAACCCTGGCCTTATTGTAAATAGTGTGTTGGTAATAAAAGACAAAGTGGATAAGTGTCCAACACTGTGCGCAGAAGTTTCTCAATCAAGATACACCTGAACGTGGGATGTACAGAATGTGGGGGAAATTATAGATGGTGGACAAGTCTAGAATGTAAAGTAGGAGGGTACCAGAAGGGGTAAACCAAGACAGGCATATCAGGGTCTGACAAAATACCAGCTTAGAGGTTTGGGTTTCATCTTAAGGAAACCTCAGTCACCATTGATGCCCAGTGCCTGGCATGTGAAAGGTTGAGTAAATGAGCAACTACTGACAATTTTGATAAAGGGGAGGGAATGGAGGCATGCTCTACAAAGCTTGCTCTGGCAGAAATGTGGGGTAGCTTAGGGTGGGCAGAAAGGAGAAGGGAGAAGAAAGGACCCGTTAGAAAACTGTTGCAATCAATCATGGACATGAGAAAGACAAGAAGGACTCAGGTCTGTTAGATATTTTAAAAATGGAGTTGCAGATCTCAGATGTGGGGGATGATGGAAAGAGCAGTGTGAAGTTGTCTCTGGGGCCCAGCACCTAAGTGACTAGGGGAGGAGATATTCCACTGAATCAAGCAGAGATCCAAGGACAGCAGGAATGAAGACGCAGGAGATTCATATTTAGTAGTGACAATTATTTAAAACCCACCCTTGGATCTTCTGATTTTTTTCCTTTCTTGTTATTGTAAAGACATTCATTTTTCTTCCAACCAAATAAATTATTCTCTGTCAGCAAGCTAAGGGGGAGGGGATGAAGAAAAAAGATCTTGGTTTGCTCTTGGCTTTTCCTCTGTCTAGTCCAAACACTGGAAATGTCAAGTTTGCACACTAATTAAACATGTCTGTCTCGGACTGCACTTGTATCTTTAACTGAGAAGGTGTAGATTTCCAGGGAGACATTACACATTCATGTTTTCAAATAACAGCATTTTGAAATCTCCCTGTGTGACACAAATACCAACTTTGTGAAAGTGTCTCCTGATAGGAAAGACACCTGTGTAAGGCAGCTTGGGTCTGAGAGAGCCAGGTTGTGCTCAGTCCATGCCCTTTAATTTATTTTCTAGGAGAGCCACTCTGGGAGCCTCTGTAGGGCCATCCCTGGGCCTTTCTGGATTTCCATGAATTCTACTGCTCAGCTGATACCTCCCAAGACTTGGTCTCAGAAAAGCTTATTCCCTGGTTAGGTTGAAATTATCCCTGTCATGATCCCTGGTGTCTGCAATTTTGTCTTTTTGCCAAGACTTTGCAAAGCCTTACTAGAATCTTATATGGGAGGCATCATTATCACCCACATCCCACAGACGAAAAAATGCAGCCTTAAAACCCTTATAGAATGAGATTCAATGATTACATATTTTCTATGTGATAAGTATATGCCAGACATGGTTAGATGCTGCAGATACAATTGCAAACGTGACCAACATGGTCCCTGCCCACATGGGGATTTAGTCTGGTGGAGAGAAAGTAAATTATTGGGAAAATGGAGAATCAGAGTTTAGATCATTTGCCAGTGACAAAATACTAAATGGCCATGCCCACTCAACTTCAAATCTTGAATTTGTCTTCTTAGGGAGTAAAACATGGATCTTAAAAATGGGAGGAAAAGTTGTGGGTATCATCTGAATCCCTGCAAAGTCAAAGGAAAATGAGAGTTAGAGGGGAAATGGCTGAGACTTATATGTGTGAAAGGGTTATGTTATGCTGCCCAGATTGCCTGGAGGGGCTGACTTGCATGGAGGAGGCCCCCACTGACCTTACCATGGCCAAGTTACCACATGGTGAGGATAAATAAAAGCAGCAAGGCTGTTCAAAGGCAGAGTTTTCAACCAGCATTCCAGGACCTGTTTTAAGTCCAAAAAATCTCATCTTCCCCAACTGAACATGGGCACTTTGACTCATCACTTGATCAAGGGTTCCCAGTCTTGGGGATTTCAAGTTCAGTTCAGTTCAGTTCAGTTCATTTTGATCGCTCAGTCATGTCCGACTCTTTGTGACCCCATGGACTGCCACATGCCAGGGTTCCCTTTCCATCTCCAACTCCTGAGCTTGCTCAAACTCATGTCCATTGAGTCGGTGATGCCATCCAACCATCTCATCCTCTGTTGTCCCCTTTTCCTCCTGCCTTCAATCTTTCCCAGCATCAGGGTCTTTTCCAATGAGTTGCTTCTGTGCATCAGGTGGCCAAAGTATTGGAGATTCAGCTTCATCATCAGTCCTTCCGATAAATATTCAGGACTGATTTCCATTAAGATTGACTGGTTTGATCTCCTTGCTGTCCAAGGGACTCTCAAGAGTCTTCTCCAACACCACAGTTCAAAAGCATCAATTCTTCGGTGCTCAACTTTCTTTATAGTCCAACTCTTACATCCTTACGTGACTATTGGAAAAAACATAGCTTTGAAAAAGAAAAGCTATAGATCTTTGGGAATTCCAAAGATCTGTAATATTTTTTCATGTTCAGGGTGGGGGTTCAAATTAGAACATTAGTAATATGTTTTTATAAAACCCCACTGTCTACTACTCAGAGAAAGAAATGGAAACCCACTCCAGTATACTTGCCAAGGAAATCCCATGGACAAAGGAGACTGGTGGGCTATAGTCCATGGGGTGGCAAAGAGTTGGACATGATTTAATGACTAAACAACAACTGTCTACTATTACCAACTCTTGTTAAAGAAAAGGCATTTCCATATCAGATAAAGAGAGAAGGAATAATATCAATGGGAATATGAAATTTAAAACAACTCTTTAAATTGAATTATTTTAGTCATTAAAAATAAACAAACTCTAACTTGTTGTCATTTTTCTCGTTTCCCTGTAGGCTATGGTAAAAACTACACCATGGAGCAGCCCTATCTTTGGACCCAAGCCCAGCAATTGGGAAGATGGTCTCTAGGCTCCTGTCAGTTGCTCTCTCTTTGCGCTGGCCAGGAGATAGTCTGGGGTCTGCAGCTATTCTTCTTGGAAGTGGACCCATCCTGGCAGCATTCCAATCTCAGGGTTGCATCTAGAGGCCTCTGTTTGGTCTGTGATCACTGAAATGGCCATGTCCTGCCAAAGCAGCTGTTTCCAAGTCCTCCCACATGGGGGCTGCATTTCCACTGTGTCTGGAGGCTCTTTTACTCGCCACATCAGTCCCCACTGACAGATTCAACCCAGTCACTCTAGGAAGGGAAACAAGGCTGCCTGATTAAAAGCAAGAGCCTTTAGTTATACATATACATCTATCCATCTTTTTCCAAATTCTTTTCCCATTTAGGTTGTTACAGAATACTGAGCAGAATTTCCCATCCTATACATTAGGTCCTTCTGGTTATCTATTATATATATAGTAGTATGTATATGTTAATCCCAAACTCCCAATTTATCCTTCCCCAACCTTTCTCCTTTGGTAACCATAAGTTTGTTTTCTAAGTCTGTAAGTCTGTTCCAGTTTTGTAAATAAGTTCATTTGTATCATTATTTTCAGATTCCACATATAAGCAGTATCATTTGATACTTGTCTTTCTCTGTCTGACTTACTTCACTTAGGATGATAATTTCCAGGTCCACCATATTACTGCAAATGGCATTATTTCATTCTTTTTAATGACTGAATAGTATTCCATTGCATGCACGTACCGCAACCTCTTTATCCATTCATCTGTCGATGGATATTTAGGTTGCTTCCCTGGTTAGGTTATTGTAAAGAGTGCTGCAATGAACACTAAGGTACATGTATCCTTTTGAAATGTGGTTTTCTCTGGATATATGCCCAGAAGTGGGATTGTTGGATCACATGGTAGCTCTATTTTTAGAATCTTAAGGAACCTCCATACTATTCTCCATAGTGGCTTTACCAATTTACATCCCCACTAATAGTGTAGGAGGGTTCCTTTTCTCCACATACTCTCCAGCATTTATTATTCGTAGACTTAAAAAAAATTCTTCTATTTTGTGTTGGAATATAGCCAATTAACAATGTTATGTTAGTTTCAGGTTTACAGTGAAGGGAGGCCACATATATACATGTATCCATTCTCCTCCAAACTCCCCTCCCATCCAGACTGCCACATAACACTGAGCAAAGTTCCATGCGCTACACAATAGGTCTTTGTTTGCTATCCATTTTAAACATAGCAGCGTGATTATGTCCAAGACTTTTTGATGATGGCCATTCTGTCTGGTGTGAGGTGACATCTTATTGTAGTTTTGCTTAAACTTCAACAGTGGCTTTGTGAATCCTCAGCATTGTAAGTAGACCAGATGGAAGAGCAGATCTATTATCATGAAGGCCAGTGCTCCTCCCCTTCCAAAGGATTCCGCAGTCATGGAGTCACCTACTCTCCTCGCGGATGGGGAGTTGAGGATGGTACTTCCACTGTTACTGCCCCATGAACACGGGAAAGGTCTACTTCACCACTAATACAGTTTGCTTTCCTAGGGTATTTCCATCAGGAAGTCAGTGGTTCAGATGTGCATCTCTTGGCAGAAAGGGAACCAGCATGGAGGAAGGGGGTTACAGATGAGGCAGATGTCCTCTGAAGGGGGGTGTGGCTGGGAGGAGGCAGTGGGGAAACAAGCAGTTTCCAGAAGGTCATCAGGCAAAGCCCTGGAAGGTTAGACTGTATTTGCCAGCCCAGATCTGGACCTGGCTCTGGGGCTTTGTGCCAGGGGGCGCCCACTCTCTTCTCTATGTTGTTATCTTTGTTGGCCTCACTGTGAGGCTTGCAGGATCTCACTTCTCTGAGGATCTCTCTGGGTTCCAAGCTGGACCACAGCAGACAAAGCCCATAATCTTAACCACTAGGCAGCCAGCTGAATTTCCTTTTTTTTTTTTTTTTTCAGCCATACTTTGAAGCTTGCAGAAATCTCTGGTTCTGCAGTAGAAGCAGAATGAAGTCCAATTAGTTTCTTGAGATTCCTCCCTCCCTTCCCTGCTCTGTTCCATGTCTCATGTGACCTGTAAGAACTGCATTGCTTGTCTTCATATTCTTTGGCTGATAGGGGCTTCCAGTGGAGATGCTGGGGTAGATGGAGGAAGAAGGTGGTGTACTATCTTCCCCACTCCCTCACTTCTCTCCCCATCAGGTCACTGTGGGCTAGGCTCTTCAGATCAGAGTTCCTGCCAAGTGGTTCTTTCCCTGCGCTCCTCTCTCTAGTTTGGGACACCATTTCTCCCCTTCCTCCTTCAGATCCAGGCCAAGTGGACAGTTCCCTGCTGATCCTGGCTTTAGATACTCTGCCACCCCATGGTACTTTCTCTAAACTTTGTAAACTAGTCCTTTTATTAATACCCCTCAAGTTACCGACTCCGATCTTTACTACCAGAACTCTGACTGGGTCAAGAGGCTTTAGAAATAGCAGGCAAAAAAAAAAAAAAAAAGTTCCCCTGCCTTCTGAGAGTTTACAATGGAATTGGAGATGTAAGCAGCAAACAGAAAGGGAACAGACATTGCTATTCAGCTATATCTTCTATGCGACATTCGCAAGGCATTTATGTGATCAGAGAAAGGGGACAGAATGGACTAGAGCATCAGAGGAAGCTTTTGAGAGAAGGCAGTGACTGAAGTAGGCCTTGAAGTGTGGTCAGTGTTTTGGGAAGTGGGGAAGAGGGCAGTGGCCCCCTGAGTGGAAGAACAGACTAAGTAAAGAACAGGGGTCAGAAATACCCTGGGGCATGTGACTCCAAGTCTGAGCATCAGTGGCCTGATTGGAAACAAAGTGGGGGAATAAGAAGGGAAATGTCAGAAGAGGCAGAAGATGCATCGCCAGTCTGGGATTTGTTAGAATCAACAGAACCAAAGTCTGCTTGAGGCCCTTTCTCCCTCATCTGCTCCCATCACTGAGCTCTCAGATCAAATATCATTATTATTTTTGTTTTGACAAGCCATCTCTGGTACCCAGCCTCCAAGATTTGCCCCAATGATCTCCTCCTCTTGGTATTTACAACGTAGTCCCTTTCCATTGAGTGAGTGGGGTCTGGACTTGGTGCCTTGTATTTAAAGAATAGAATAAGGTGAGACGGTGTGTGTGTGTGTGGTGTACTTGTGTGTGTCCAAGCCTAGATCATAGAAGGCAGTGTGGCGGCCCTCTCTCTCTCTCTCTCAGATCACTTGCTCTGGGGGAATCCAGATGCCATGCCGAGAGGCTATTCCCACTACCCTGTGGAGAGACCTACCAAGCAGGAGTTGAAGTTTTCAGCCAGTTGCTGTGTGAGTGGGCTTGGGAGCAAATCCCCCAGCTTCCCCCAGTCAAGCCTCAGATGACTACAGTCCCAGTTGACAGCTTGATTCCAGCCCATGAGAGATCTTGGGTCAGACTCACCCCAGATAAACCACTTCCAGATTCCTGACCTATAGAAACTGAGCAAACAAACATTTGTGGTTTTAACCTGCTACTTTATTAAGCAGAAATAGAGGGTAAATGCTCTGTCCTTGATCACAGATATTAAATCCCCACCTCCCTCTCCATACTGCACTTCCCATCACTTTTAGTTATAACCTAAGGATCAGGAGGACTCATTATCCTGGCTCTTGTTATCTCTGTGATCCCTTCTTAGCCCACTCTTCCCCTTACTGTTTCAGCTACACAGCCTTCCTTGCTATTCCTTGAACACACACACCCATTTCAGCATGATTGTATTTACTGGTATTTATTTCTAGAAACGTCTTTCTCAGTTATGTGCTTAGTTTGCTCTCTTCCTTTTTTCAGTTCTCTGCCCACAAGTCAGTTTCTGCATGATCCCTTCCCTGACCATCTTATTCAAACTGCAACCACATCTCACCAATGCCATCCTATGCTCCTCTCTGATTTGCTTTTGTTCATAGGATATAGCCTTTTCATATTGTTCATGGTGTCTCCATGAAAGGACAGAAATGGTATGGACCTAACAGAAGCAGAAGGTATTAAGAAGAGGTGGCAAGAATATACAGAAGAACTATACAAGAAAGATTATTTTGACCTGCATAACCATGATGGTGTGATCACTCACCTAGAGCCAGACATTCTGGAATATGAAGTCAAGTGGGCCATAGGAAGCATCACTGCAAACAAAGCTAGTGGAGGTGATGGAATTCCAGTTGAGCTGTTTCAAATCCTGAAAGATGATGCTGTGAAAGTGCTGCACTCAATATGCCAGCAAATTTGGAAAACTCAGCAGTGGCCACAGGACTAGAAAAGGTTAGTTTTCATTCTAATCCCAAAGAGAGGCAATGCCAAAGAATGCCCAAACTACCACACAATCGCACTCATCTCACACGCTAGCAAAGTAATGTTCAAAATTCTCCAAGCCAGGCTTTAACTGTACATGAACCGTGAACTTCCAGATGTTCAAGCTGGATTTAAAAAAGGCAAAGGGACCAGAGATCAAATTGCCAACATCTTTTAAATCATCGAAACAAACAGAGAGTTCCAGAAAAACATCTATTTCTGCTTTATTGACTATGCCAAAGCCTTTGACTGTGTGGATCACAACAAACTGGAAAATTCTTCAAGAGATGGGAATACCACACCACCTTACCTGCATACTAAGAAATCTGTATGTTGGTCAAGAAACAGCAGTTAGAACCGGACATGGACCAACAGACTGGTTCCAAGTCAGGAAAGGAGTACATCAGGCTGTTTATTTTCACCCTGCTTATTTAACTTGTATGCAGAGTACATCATGAGAAATGCAGGCTAGAGGAAGCACAGGCTAGAGTCAGGATTGCCGGGGGGAATATCAATAACCTCAGGTATGCAGATGACACCACCCTTATGGCAGAAAGTGAGGAAGAACGAAAGAGCCTCTTGATGAAAGTGAAAGAAGAGAGTGAAAAAGCTAGCTTAAAACTCATCATTCAGAAAACTAAGATCATGGCATCTGGTTCCATCAGTTCATGGCAAATAGATGGGGAAACAGTGGAAACAGTGACAGACTTTATTTTCCTGGGCTCCAAAATCACTGCAGATGATGACTGCAGTCATGAAATGAAAAGACACTTACCTCTTGGAAGAAAAGCAATGACCAACCTAGACAGCAAAGTAAAAAGCAGAGACACTACTTTGCCAACAAAGGTCCATCTAGTCAAAGCTATGGTTTTTCCAGTAGTCATGTATGGATGAGAGGGTTGGACTATAAAGAAAGCTGAGTGTCAAAGAATTGATGCTTTTGAACTGTGGTGTTGGAGAAGACTCTTGAGAGTCTCTTGGACTGCAAGGAGATCCAACCACTCAATCCTAAAGGAAATCAGTCCTGAATATTTATTGGAAGGACTAATGCTGAAGGTGAAACTTCAATTCTTTGACCACCTGATGCGAAGAATTGACTGACTGGAAAAGACTCTGATCCTGGGGAAGATTGAGGGCAGGAGGAGAAGGGGGTGACAGAGGATGAAATGGTTAGATGGCATCATCAACTTGATGGACATGAATTTGAACAAGATCTAAGAGTTGGTGATGGACAGGGAAGCCTGAAATCCACGGAGTTGCAAAGCACTGGACATAACTGAACGACTGAACTGACCTGATAGCACATGGCAATAACTCACATAGTACATATTTTATTATTTATACTCTTTGTTGGCATCTTTTCCTATTCAAATGTAAGCTTTAAGAGATTGGAGCTTAGAGGTTACTATTTATTTGCTCCCTGTTATATAATCAGAACTGAGGTCAGTACCTGGAATATAATGGGTACACAGCATTTCCTGGATGAATGACTGTGATATTATCTTTTCTATAAGAGTCTGTATCAGGCAGGATTTTGGCTACTTTTGTGCCCTGGTATCATGCTTATGAACATCGTGCTTATAATACAAGTGTTAGTCACTCAGTTGTGTCCGACTCTTTGCAACCCTATGGACTATAGTCCTCTGGGCTCTTTGGGCCCTGAAATTCTCCAGGCAAGAATACTGGAGTGGCTAGCCAATCCTTTCTCCATGGGATCTTCCCAACGAAGGGATCAAGCCCTGGTCTCCTGCATCATAGGCAGATTCTTTGCCATCTGAGCCACTAGGCCTTAAAATAAAGAGATTACCTTGGATTTTCCACATGGACTCAATATAAATCACATGAGCCTGTAATAGCAGAGAGTAAGGGCAGAAGAGCCGGTCAAAGAGATTCAAAGCTCAAGAATCTGAGAGAAAGCCTGAGAGAAGAAATGTGGGCAGACTTGAGAAACTAACAGTGTGGTCCCCAACTAGCAGTCAGCATGGACACAGACACAGACACTGCAGTCCTGCAACCATAAGGAATGGGATTATGTCAACAACCTCAGTGAGTTTGCAAGAAGGTTCTTACCAGAGCCTCTGGGTAAGAACCTAGCTAGCTGACACCTTGATTTTAACTTTGTGATACCTTGATTTTTACTTACACTTCTGACCTACAGTTCTGTGGGATAACAAATGAATGTTGTTTTAAGCCCCTACATTGGTGGTAATGGGTTACATCCATGATAGAAAAGTAAAGCAAAGTTCCTTTCTTACTGGATAGGGCTTCCCTGGTGGCTCAGCAGTAAAGAATCCAGCTGCCAGTGCAGGAGATGCAGGAGACAGGTTTGATCCCTGGGTTGGCAAGATCCCCTGGAGAAGGAAATGGCAACTCACTCCAGTATTCTTGCCTGGGAAATCTCATGGACAGAGGAGTCTGGTGGGCTAGAGTCCATAAGATCACAACGTTTCTTTAGCATCCACTCAGAGCTATTGTCTGTCTTGTAGTCTCAGTGTTCACAATAGTGCCTGCACAGAGTTTAATATATATTTGCTGCATGAATGAATGAATGGACCCCCACCTTGCAATGTGGAGGGGGTATTTGTTGGCTTATCTAGAAGTTCACTGTGAAGCTCTTGGAAGCCAGGGCCAGTTGCATTTAGCTCCATGGCCTCACTGCCCTGCTCAGACCCACCACAGAAGAAGCACCAGTACACCACTGGTGAGTTTGTGGGCAGCCTAGCACCAAGCCAGAAGTAAAGAGCCTATGTTGCTGGAACTGTTTGCAAAATTCTTACTCTCCCACAGTCTAGAAATCAGATTCTGGCTATACTGGCCAGACTTGCTTCAGAAGCAAGTTTTGGCATCAGATTGAAAGGCTTTTAAAACTATCTGTGTTATCTTGGGAAAAGATTCCACTTCTCTAGACTTCAGTTTTCCCATCTATCAAACGGAAATAACAATAATATCTGCCTGCTAGAGTGTCTTTGTGGGGATTAATGATACTGTGCTAGCAGAGGACTTTGCATACAGTACGTGCTCAACAAACAGCAGTTCTTGTTTTGCCTTATGTCGAACAGTGCACTTTGGTGTTTTCTGGGGAAAACTTCAAATGAGTTTTCAAAGAGAATTACCCTGACATGAATGACAAATCTGATCAACAACGTCTGCTTTGGCTTCAGCCGTGGATTTTTCCCAGCCCCACCTCAGTCTCTGCTTCCACATTCACACCAAAGGGATCAATTTGCTCTAGCCTCAGTCATCCAGAGGCCAATTTACACAAAGCAAATATAACTGATATTAATGGAAACATAACAATTATAAGACACTTAGCAAAAATTACATACTTCAGTCGATCTATTTAGAAATGATAGAATAGGATAAGTAGGTGATGTTATGAAACCCACACATATACTCACCGTACAAACACACATTTGCACATGCACACACTCCTCTGAAAAGGTTAAAGACCCTTAAAGTATCATGGGAAAAGACACAAAATATTGCATGGGGATTTAGAGGCAAGCAATACGAGGAAACATAATGCACTATAAATGAAAGTCATTTATAAAGTGCAACTGGCACCGAGAAAGAAGGCAAAAATGATTAGTCAGCAAAAGTGGGGTATCTTGTTATTTATTTACAGAATATTTCCAGGGACAAAAGAGAATGTGTTTATTAAGGGCCTGCTGGCATACAAATACAAACATATTAATGTCGGGCACTGAGGACATCTAGCTAAATTATTTTCTTCAAACTTGTTTGTTAGTTTTAAGCCCAGAAGATCCCTCTGGCATTCCTTGGAGAGTCTGCTCTCCCATGGACAGGGATCTCATTTGACTACTGGCCCTGCCCAGCTCCATGGACACACAGCATGGGAAGGGTTACTCCCAGAGGTTGGCACAGCCTCACACTTCCGCAGCCCTGCTGTCTTTACTCAAGGATACTGACATGACCATGTGCTGGATTTTTCTGCCCTGTCCCTGCAAATAGCACAGTGTTTTGGTGTCTGAGGAGAGTTACCAGTGGCCCAAGGAGCAATGGATTTGGTTTATTCCCCGGACCTCTGGTTTTCAAAAGAAAAAGTATGTGTTATCCAGGTATCAACTGGGGTTTGTTGTGAGCTTACTGGAAGCAATGGATAAATCTGGAAGAAAAATAGAGAAGACAAAGAAGAGAGTGGGTTATATATTGGAAAAGATAGAGTTGCTGGTAGAAAAGAATTGAATGGTTTTGATGGGGAGAGGGGAAGGGAGGAAGAGACAAGAGCCTGGACTTGAAAGAATAAAAAGAGATCATGCATGTAAAATGTTCAGTACAATATTTGGCACCCAGGAAATGCTCAAGAAATGATAAGTGATTATTCTTACTATCATTTTTATTATGTAGTAAAAAATATTAACAATAAAGATCCATACCTTTTAATAATCTTCTCTTATCTAAACAGCTTGCCTGAATTTTAGAAGCATACAGAATATTTTTTGTCAAAAAGATCATGCTTTCTAAGGCAGTACTGCTAGTTCTAAAACAGAAACCCAACTGAAGTCCCATGGGGACAGTTACCCAAAGCAAATATAAAACCAACACCAGCTCTGATATTTAAAGAGGAGGTATTTCCTAAGATGAAAGAGAAATAGAAAAAGTTACATGATACCACCTGACGTGAGGTAGTTTAAAAACTTGATTCCTCTATTTTCCACCCTACAGTAAGAACACAACAATTGCACCCCATTGCAAAGTTCATTCAGTTACTTCTGAACTTTGCAATGGGTAATACAAGGCTAGGAAGTAACTAAAAGTACAGAAGCTTATGATTTAGGAGCTAAAGTTCAGCCTTCAATAAACAGAAAAACAAAAACAAAAACAAAAAAAACTTGCTTGAGTCCCTAGAAGTGATTAAAGGTAGGACTGAATACCAGACTCCAGACATAATGGACAAACCCCAGGTGTAATGAACATCTATTTTTTCATGCCTGGCCAGTTTCTTCTCTTCCTTCCAGCAACACTCCTCCTAGCCCTCCTTTACAGAACCACACCTCTCCCATTGTCTGTCCATCTGCTTCAGAATGTATCTAACTTTACTCCAGTCCCAGAGGGGAGCTTGTGACCCAGGCCCGGCCAATGGAAACACCACACACCTAATGCGGTGATTGGCTCCGGGAAGACCACATGATCTGATTGGAGGCAGTAAGATTCAGTTATGGGACTTTGATTGAAATTACTGAAAACAGACAACCTCCCCTTCTAAAGGAAGAAACGGAGGAGGAACCATTTGAGCTCCTGGGATCCAGCAGAGATTTCAACCAGTTACCTGCTCATGCTGTTATAGCAAAATACCAGAGACTGGGTGGCTCATAGACAACAGATATTTATATCTCACAGTTCTGGAAGCTGGAAGTCCAAGATCAAAGTGCCAACAAATTCACTGTCTAGCCCACTTCCTGATTCATAGCTTGTGCCTCCTCACTGCGTCCTCACATGGGGGAAGGGGCTAGGGCTCTCTCTGAAGCCTCTTTTATAAAGCACTGATCCCTTTCATGACTGAAGCCCCAGGAGCTGACACCATCATGTGGGGCATTAGATGCTCAGTGTAAGAATTTGGAAGAGGAGAGGAACACAGACATTTAAACCATAGCACCAGTGAGTGTATGTATCTATGTCTATGTCTATTTATCTATCTATCCATCGAGAGGGATCACGTTTACATTAATCTGACTTGGGTTTATGTGATATGCGCCTGAAAGAACCTGAAAATCCATTCCCCTCCTGCTATACCACCCTGTCTCTAATGTTGTCGTCTGGGGAGATATGATGGTACAGTAAGCACTATGGTTTGAGTGTGATCTCAGGGAGAGTCTTCCTCTGTGAATCCAGCACTGGTTCCTGGAACAGGTACTAAGGAGGTGCCCTGGCTTCTGTGCAGAACTGGCTTCTAGGAGGAGGAGGAATGATGGGGAGCGGGGTAAGGGAGGTGCTGTCAGCGATGAGCACACTTCTGCTGCAGGCTTCATGGTGACATAGCACCTGAGCAGGAAAAGCTCTCAGCTCAGTGTCAGCTCTGCCACGGCAACCTTCCTCCAAAAAGACATGTTACCACAAAGCAGCGATTCTGCCTCTGGGGGACTGTGAGCATTGTGAATGAAAACAACTGGCCGAGGCGTAGAGGGATGGTGACTGTGATGCAGAGAATATTAAGGAACCAGGAATTGCAAGATATGAGGTCCAGCTTGGGCTTTTTTTTTTTTTTTTTTTTCTTATAAGGGTCTTTGAAAACTTTACAGACCCGAATTCCCAACCTGTGACATGGGTATAAAGATCCACTCTGACCTCACAGCCTTTCCCAAGGCTGGAAGGTGGTTGTCAACAGCAGTGAAAGTTGCATTTTGTGTTTATTGATGTGTCCGTCACGGTGTTCAGCACTTTGCCTACCTGTCTTCACTGAAATGTCACAGGATCCCTAGGAGGGAGGTGCTAATATTATGGACATTGTGCTGATGAGAAAACTAAGGCACAAAGAAGCGAAGTGATTTTCCCAGGGGCATTTGAACTCACTGTGTGACTCAGGACTACACACCACTTTGTTGCCTAATGTAGTCAAGGAGACCAAGAGACTCTGAAGAGGTGGGCAATGAGATCCAAACGTTCAGAATAAAGCTCTATGTGGATTAACTTTTTCTACTTTTCCATTAGGTTTTATGTTATTAGCACAACAATCCTTATTAAAAAGCTTTGGCTTCCTGGGATAACTTATTGTGTTAGTCCAGGCATGAGAGTTGTTGTAATAAACAACTTTAAAACCTCAGTGACCAAACACAGAATTTTATATCTCAATCATATAACACACTATGAGTATTTGGTTGGTGACCTTTCATAAAGTCACCAGGGGCACAGAATGTTTCTACCTTATAGCTTTACTGTCCTCTGTGGTCCTGAAAGACAGGATAAGAGAGAGAGACTTGTATCTGCAATGGTTTTTGTGGACCAGGACAAGTAGCCAGCTTCACACTGTGTACATCTTATTGGCCTGGTGCAAGACCATGCCTGACAGGCACAGAGATGGTGCACGTAATCCAACTGTGTCCCAGAAAGAAGTGGGTTTTGCTCATGTTGAAGTATGGCAAAACCAATACAATATTGTTAAGTAATTAACCTCCAATTGAAATAAATAAATTTATATTTAAAAAAAAAACCAGACTGTTTTTGGCTTACAAACTCTTAGGAGATCTTATCAAGTTTGTGTGGCCTATGTGAACTGCCCTGGAACAAGGATGTCTTCAGCCCAGTCCTCAAACTGATACTTTGAATAAGACTTAATGTATGCAAGAAAGGAAAACAAGACAATGTCTCAATGAAACATCTGACAATCCCGTCAGTAGCGGATGATGTGGTGTGTCACCGAAATTGCTTCCTTAGGGCTAAGGCACTCATTCGCCCGAGCTGTTGGCAGAGTTGTTGGCAGGCAGATCTCAGCTGAGTTGTTTATATGGGATTGCCCTCAGATGAAAAGAGCCATCGAACCCAAGGTTGTAGCCTAGAAAATGTACCTCAGTGTGGGACAGGGGGGTGACCCCAGTTCCAAAGTCCTCTAGGATTTAGCTGAAATCTTTCATTTTATTTTTAAAATTAGTTTAGTTGGAGGATAATTACTTTAAAATATTTTGATGGTTTTTGCCATACATCAGCAAGAATTGGCCACACATATACATGTGTCCTCCCATCCTGAACTGCCCTCCCGCCTCCCTCCCGACCCCATCCCTCTGGGTTGTCCCAGAGCACCAGCTTTGGGTGCCCTGCTTCATGCATCAAACTTGTACTCATCATCCGTTTTACATATGGTAATGTACATGTGAGATCTTTCATTTTAAGCCCATCCTTTCACCCCATCCTATTCGTCATTCTCCAGCAGATATGGTCCTCAAGATACTCCTGAATGAACTACTTGTGGGCACATTTCCATTTCAGTCTGTGTCCCTGGAAGCCCAACTGAAGGTAGTTGGTGCCAAGAGCCGTGTGAAGAAGCAGAGCTGGGTTTGAGGGGTCTGTCAGCCTGCTAACTGGCTGACAATGATACAAGCCCCTCTGCTTGTGGGCAGAGCATGGATAACCCACTGAATGCTACAGCATTTATGAATGCTAGTGCATTTATAGGATAAGATGATGGTGGAAGAGAAACTGCTAGAAGCGTCGGTATCTCAGACTTGTGAGAACTGGAAGGGAAGTACTAACTGTAAGGATTGGGATTAGATAGCTGTTGTGATAATTTATGCACTGGAAAAAATACAACGAATGGCTGAGGCTGTCTGATTACCAACTAAAGGCTAAACTGAAAACCAGACAGTGTCTTCTGAGAAAGTTTCTCATCCTTTGCAGCCAAAGGCTATAAAAGTTAAGGACCAAGCCACACGTTTAATTACCAAAACATCAAGATTCACAGGTATCTGAATTTAGGCAAAAGAGCTCTGCAAGAGGCAGGCTTAGGAAGGAGTGGGACCCTGAGATGTGGGATGTGGTAACATCTGATATTCAAAGGTTGGAATCCGTAGATCCCTTAGAACATTCTGTGATGAAAGAAGTTGCCCTTTCTCCCTTACCTCACCCTCAGCCCCTGGCAAAGTGTAGCAGGTCTGACTTGCTTGATGATGATGTAGAGGATTCTGCCTCACAAGAAAACATGCCCCCCTCAGGTTCGACCTCCACCTCATCTCCTTGCCAAGAGACAAATTACCAGGGCTGAGTTACAACCTAACTCAGCAAAGGAACCACTGGGCTTACAAAGAGAGCACAGACCTATAACCAGAAGGAGCTGCAGGACCTAGTTAACATTTCCTGGCAGGAGATAGGATAGTGAGAGTGCTATCTGACACTGAGGATCCTAGATGGAGGAGGCAATTGGATAAGGGAGAACTTATCAATACAGGCACATTAAAGAGAGCAACACAGTGTTAGAATGGAAACAGGGATAGAAGAAACATGCATGCTCAGTTGCTCAGTCATGCCTGACTTTGCAACCTCATGATCTGTAGCCCACCAGGCTCCTCTGTCCATGAATTTTCCAGGCAAGAATACTGGAGTGGGTTTTCATTGCCTGCTCTAGGGAACTCCCTGACCCAGGGAGCAAATCTGTATTTCTTGCATCTCCTACATTGGCAGGTGATTCTTTACCATTGTGCCACCTGGGAAGCCCTGGATAGTATAAAGATAAATAGTAAATAAAAATGCCAGAATTTCTAAGGCAATTCAGAATGAAGGGATCAAAAGGCTTAGGGAAGCGGTCAACCTAGAGTGGCTATATTAGATAAAGCCAAAATATTCCTTTAGCCAGCTCTGCTTGGTAGGTGAGAGCAGACAACACTGTTTGCCAAAATGATAAGGCTTGTGCTGGTAAGAGGGGTATGCACATTGCTGAGTAGTACAGTGATGGCTAACCTCTGTAGTCCAGTGCAGTGATGGAAAATGCTGTATCAGAACTGGGCTCCCTGATAGCAATGGGGGTGGCAGAATCTTCAGACACCAGAGAAGGCAGTGTCTGCTGTGGTGTGGCAGTGTTCACCTGTAAGATGCAAGGCAGGTACAATCAAATAGAGTGACAGCTGAGAGACTTGATTCTCAGAGAGCTACGGGCATTGCTAATAGAACTCAGCATTCTACGGGTGAGGCAGATGGACAGTCAACAACTATATTGCTCAACCTATACAATTAAAAGTCTTCCCTGGTGGCTGAGATGGTAGAGTCTGCCTGAAATGAAGGGGACCTGAGTTTGATCTCTGGGTCAGAAAGATGACCTGGAGAAGGGAATGGCTACCCATTTTAGCATTACTTCCACAGGGACTCAAAGCACCATCACACTGTCTTATTAAAGTGGGACACCTGGAGTTCACTGGAGTTGTGACCCAGGTTTAGGCTATATTGGATCCACCAGGTCCACAGTCCCATCCAGGAGTCATTTCCCCAGTTCCCAAATGTGTAATGAGAGCTGTTATGTTAGGTAATGGTCAGTAAGAGCCCTCACAGTGGAAAGGCCAGGTGGAAGCGCCTGACACTGCCCCCCATCCCATTCCCCAGGATGGTAAATCAAAAAGACAGAGAATAGACTTATGGGCACAAGGACAGGGGAGGAGAGGGTGAGGTGTGTGGAAAGAGTAACATGGAAACTTACATTACCATATGTAAAATAGACAGCCAAACGGAATTTGATGTTTGGCTCAGGAAACTCAAACAGGGGCTCTGTATCAACCTAGAGGAGTGGGATGGGGAGGGAGATGGGAGAGAGATTCAAAAAGGATGAGAAATATGTATACCTATGGCTGATTCATGTTGAGGTTTGACAGAAAACAGCGAAATTCTGTAAAGCAATTATCCTTCAATAAAACATAAATTAATTTTTAAAAAAATGTCAGAAGCCAGGTGACTGGCAGAAATCAGTGACAGCCCAAAAAACTCATCTCCATCATATTCTTGATTCACAGGCTTGGCCCCTATAAAAACCAGACAAAACTTGGGAGGATGAAAATGTATAATGGTAAACTCAAGTAGGTAGTAATCCTAATTAAAGTTGTTGTGCTAACTGTGGGATCATTGCCAAAGCAGAGTAACTCAGTCTCAGTTACAAGGTATGGTGCTATGTGTTTGGTGAAAGAAGGTATTCTTTTCCATTCCTGTGAGTAAAGTGTAAGAAACAGTTGACATTCTCTTGAGACAGGAAGTAGCTTACATTTACAGTCTTGCCTGGGGCAAGACTTGCTTGGAGCAAGATGTGCCCATCTTGTGTTATAATGGAGCTCAAAAGGATATGGACCATCCAGACATTCAGCAGGATATTGTATCAGTCACTTTATTGGTGACATCATGTTAATCATACCAGATGAGTTCATGCCTCCATCCTTCTCAAGAGGGTGGGAAACAAACCCTACAAATATTTAAGACCTACCATATTAGGGAAGATGTTTTTTAGGCATCCAGAGGTTGGAAGAATGCTGACCTATCCCATTCAATCCCAACAGAAAAAAGTTGCATCTCCTACTTCCTTTCACCAAGAAAGTACAAATCCTGATTGATCATTTTGGGTCCTGGAGGCCACATATTCTATACTTAGGAATATCACTATGATCTATTTATCAGGTTACATGAAAAGCTGCCAATTCTGAGTAGGCCCAAGAGCAGGAAAGGGCTCTTGTGGGTTCAGGCTGTGGTGCAAACAGCCATATGACCCAGCAGACCCTGAGTTATCAGAGGTGTCTGTAGTGGTTCCCAGGATTCCATCTGGAACCCATGTCAAGTCTGTAGAACCTTAGCTTCAAGAGAAAAGCCACGACATGTGCAGCAGAGAATTATACACCATGCAAGGAATACTTCCGGCACGCTGCAGGCCTCTGGCAGACAGCATGGCCATGGGATATAAAGTGATCACAGAGCTAGGCATGAGCTTTGTGACCTGGATTCTGTCACATCCATCCAACTATGAGCAATCCATTGTTTCACTGAAGAAGTACATCCAGCCATGATCGGGGACAGAGGCACAAGCAGGCTGCATAAGTGTGTGACCCAGAACTCCCACATCATCATACCTATTGCAGGCATCACTCCCTCAGTTCATATGCATATGGCCACATGGGAATTCCTCATGCCCAGCTGACAGAGGAAGAAAGCGCTGAGCTCGGCCCATAGATTCACTAGCCTGGGATGACAGTGTGAGCTGAAAATGGATTGCTGATAAACGACAGCCCCATTTAGTGGTGTTCACATGAAACAGAAATGAGACAGAAATCCTCCCAATTAGTGGAATATTAGACATTGCACTGGATTATCCACTTTGAGTGAAAAGTGGCATGAATTGTGTGGGCTGCTGGACAGTGGGAAAGAGCTAGGTCAGGCATCTAAAAGGAGAAAAATTGAAAGATCAGGATCAGGTTGGTTGGAGAAGGAGGCATGTGGATATAAACATGCAAATATAAAGATTCAGGGTTTTCTATCTCATAGTAACACTCCTTAGAGAGATTCATCACGGACAAGCTACTAAACAATCAACTAAACGGAAAGTCTTGTCCTCAACCAATGGCATCATTCAGCCTCTGCCACTAGCTGGCCGAGTGCTGCACAATGGGCACACAGGTGGAGTAGGCATAATGGCAGTACATGAACTGAGGGATGCATGAACCCAACAACCTGGCTCCCGTTCACCAAGGCTGATCTACCTGCTGCCACTGCCAAATGTCAACCTGCTAACAACTAGACCAATACTGAGTCCCTAATATGGCACCATCCCTTAAGAAAAACAACCTTTCAACAGTGGGAAGATGACTCCTTGGACCCCTTCTACCCAGAAGAGACATTGATTCCTCTTGGCTGGAATTCACACATATTCTGGGTAGAAGTTTGCCATTTCTGCTGTTGAGACCTCAGGCAGTACCTCTATCTGAGGCTGAATGCCTAGTTCATTGACGTGCGTGTGTGTGTGCTAAGTCACTTCAGTTGTGTCCAACTCTTTGTGACTCCATGGACCATAGCCCACCAAGATACTATGTCCATGGGATTCTCCAGGGAGGAATACTGGAGTGGATATCTGCTCCCTTCTCCAGGGGATCTTCCTGACCCAGGGATCAAACCCTGCGTCTCTTACGTCTCCTGCATTGGCAGGCGGGTTCTTTACCACTAGTGCCTCCTGGGAAGCCCTCATTGACATGGGCTCCCAATAATACTATCCCCAATAACACTACTTCCCAAAATACCACCCCTATAAAGGACTCACTTTATAGCGAAAGAGGTATGGGTATGAGCCCATGACCATGTGATCTTCTGGTCCTTTCAAAACTGCAACCATCTGGAAGACATGGGAAGGCTTTTTGAAGGTATAGCTGAAGCACCAGTTTGATGATGTTACCCTGGGAGGATGGAGGCATCATCCTCTAGGTCACACCAGACACCCTGAATCAATGGCCACTTTTCTATGATGTTATATTTCCAATGGGTCTGGGAACCAAGGGGTAGAAGCAGGAATTTTCCTACTTGGCATGCCCTCACAACTGAACCCATAGGGGGAATTTGTATTCTTATCCCCATGATTCTGCACTCTGTGAGGCTAGTGGTCCTAGTTGTGAGAAGGGGAATGAATGTTTTCAGTAAATGACACAGTATGAGGCTCACTCAACTTTCAGGTATGACTAGTGTTTAGTCACTTTGGACTCAAGAAAGTACAAGTCTCTCAGTCCTGTCCGACTCTTTGCGACCCCAAGACTATATAGTCCATGGAATTCTCCAGGCCAGAATACTGGAGTGAATTCTGGAATTGCCTTTCCCTTCTCCAGGGGATCTTTCCAACCCAGGGATCAAATCCAGGTCTCCCACATTGCAGGTGGATTCTTTACCAGCTGAGCCACAAAGGAAGCCCGAGAATACTGGGGTGGGTAGTCTATCCCTTCTCCAGCATATCTTCCCAACCCAGGGATTGAACTCAGGTCTCCTGCATTGCAGTTGGATTCTTTACCAACTGAGCCACAAGGGAAGCCCGAAGCAAAGAGAGAACCAATCACATAAGGGAGGCCATTCTAGCAGGAATATTGACCCTGATCGTCTGATGGAGGTCACATTGGCATTAAAAAATGGCAGCAGAAAAGAATTTGTATGGTATCCCAGTGATCTATCGGAGTGTCTCAGTACTTTGTTTCTCAGTTTTGGTGGAAAATGAAGAACTACAGCTTCCTTAACCTGGTTAAGATAGGGGACTCCTCAGGAATGAGGGCCTGGGTCACCCAAGTAAGCCACCAGGCCAGCAGATGTGCTAATCCAAGGATGAGGGGAATCTGGGATGGGGTGGAGAGGAGAAGGAGTGAGGATCAGCTGTGCCTTGGAATCAGCTCTAACTGCAGGATTGTAGTTCTTGCCACTAACCCTCCTCTTGTGAATTTCCCCAGAAAAACAGACCAATCAGAATCTTGGAGAAACTGTCCCAGGAACTTGTTATATAAATAAAGTATATCTAAATGTTACAATGGTCCTAGAATAATGGTCCTTAGTGGGTTTTTTGGTGTACTACCCGATTTTCCCTGTAGGACTTGGGCACTCACTCTCCAACTACTGGGAATTTTGGAGACCAATGGTATCAGCTGAGTTCCTCTCCAGGAGTTGCCCTCACCCAATATCACACACCATCTGGAGAAGGGATGTGTGGCCTATATCCAATGACTTTCTGATACAGCTCTAACAGCCTAGTCCTCTTATCTTGAGACAACTCTGAAGAGCCAACTCAGCTCCAAAGCTCTGTACAGAAATTCAAATCCATCCTCTACCTGTTCCTACTGCCTTTACTCCCCAGTATGTGTTGCTCTTTGAGGGTACTCCTCAGTCAACTTGCTGCATGTGCCCAGGAACCAGACCTCCAGTCTCAGCCAGTTCTGTGAAAGCCACAGTATAAGTTGGGCAGTGGGAGTAACATTATCAGGAGAGTCAACACATTTTCCCCTCACCTTTGTTCATGGCCCCTTCTGTTCTCTCTTTGATTTTGGAACATCTCATGTTATTCCACCCACCAGCTCAGAAGATGCAGGCATTCCTGAACATCTTAGCATCGAAGGCATCACATGTTCCCTTCCCTTCGGGTCTAATATCAGTTGAATGAAATAAGAGAAAATTCCATAAATCTAACATCAACTTGGGAAAGGTGAAAGGCAAATAGTGAAGAAAAACAATCAATTGTGTATTATCATTCAGAGAGGTATTATCCTGGGAGAGTTTGGGGATCTTTCTGCTCACAAGGCATGGGAATCATTTTCTTTCAACAGTAATTCTTGGTGAATTTCAAAAGTTGGAAAGAGCTGAATATAGATGATAAGAACAGCCCAATAGTCCCTTTGGGGCCCAGCTGTTAGCAGTCACTTCCAGGTTCTGTGTTGGTCTAGCCTAGGAGTGCACAGAACCTATGGAAGCAGAGGTGTAGGGCTCTCCTGGGTACTTTTGCACAATCCAGGGATGTCGGTTAGAGAGAGTCAGCTCCCTTTCCAGCATAGGTGGTATGAGGTCCTATGTAGTGCTCTAGGATCCTTTGCAGCATAATCAGGCAGATGAATACCCATGCTTCATTTTATTTTTTTAACTTAAATTTTTAACATGAAGGGGAAAGTATTGCTTCATATAAATGAAAAGTCTGGAGCATAGGGCTGGAGTCAAGGCTGGATCCAGGTGCTGAAGTCAGTAGGACTTCACCTCCATTCCTTTCTTGGCTTTGGTTTGCTCTGTGCTGGCCTCATGCAGGCTACCCCACAGGGAGGCAAAGATGGCCCCCAGCAACCCCTAGTCTCCATCATCCATGGTGCCTACAGCTATTCATTGTCTCTTGTGGCTTCATCTACGTTTCCTGGTTCCTGGCATTTGGCTCCTTTTGACTAACTGCTATTTTGTGATTTCCCACCCAGATCTCATGATTTGTCTTGTTCTTTTACCTCGTGGCTCTCAGACTGGGTCAGACAGGTCTCCGAGTCTCTGTTTAACTTGGTTCACACGTTTTAAGTTGAACAAATGAACAATTAATGATTTTAATTCTTCCTTGCAGGAGAAATTCCATCCTGTTCTTTAACCATGTTTGCTCAGTACAGGAAGAAATCCATATTCTCATATGGCATTATTTGAAGCAGGAATGGAGGAGGATGGGTGGGTTTTGAAGATCTGAAGGAGAAGGGTATTACAGGGGTGCTGCCCTGGTCTTTGCTCATCCAAATGTGTGCCCTTTTCAATGCAAAAGCGATCATTGTCCACTTGCTACCAGATCCATGGGTGACATTGTGCAGGGATTGGTATTTGTTTAAGAGAAATCTCCCCAACTGACCCAATTCCTGTAATGCATTATAAAAATGACAGAAGTAATATTTTTGTTCTTGTTTCACTTTCATTCATCTTATTTGATCAGGGCTGAGCAAAACTGACATCTCATCAAACTCCAAAGTGTGTTTCAGCACCAGGTTCATCGGAGGGTGGCATTTAAAACACAGACGTTGCAGGAACAAATGTATTTGCCAATCCCATCTAGTGATGTAAACCTGACCTTTCTCCTGTAGATTTATTGACACAGGCCTGTTTGGTATCATATTTCATTATTGTGCATAGAAGGATTGAAAGTTCTCTGGGAAAACAACTCAGTTGGGGCCAGAGCGGCCAATATGTCTTCCTTTCACGGTGAGAAA